>NC_138771.1:423940020-424261911 GCF_965119305.1 Pelophylax lessonae
TATTGGGTTCTCTCATTTCTAGTTATGTGCCTGCTGATAAAGCATATTATTCCCACAAGAACATGTACCTTACAGAAAAATGACAGCTTCCAATGCCTGCACAAGTATCCCTATAAATCTCAATATATACACTGAAATGCCTAAATAACCATCTAGATAGGTCACTGGACATGTGCTGAGCCACACAGGAACAGAGATGAATAAGAGCTGTTCTCTTGAAATATAATGCTCTTCAGTCTTTGCCTTGTTACCTTACTGACTGTGCACTGGGAGCTCCAGAAAGTAATTGCACTTGTATCTGAATAATCTTCTGTGAAGTATTTTTACTGGGGACAAAGCCAGTTATTGACAGAGGCAACAAGATTGGATTGCAAGCGGTTAAAAAGATTTGTGACAGCTTTATCCATTGTTTCCCTCTCTTGGACTCCATTTTATCTTCTCCTTATGGCTAGCTTTCACTAACTTAACAGAGGACATGGCATGAGAACGGGTTGATTCATTTGCAAAACAGTCTGACAAGTCTGACTCACTCTGCTCTCTCCCCCACTGTCGGCGGACACTGCACACTGTCACTGACTCACTGTTGAGGAGGAAGTCCGTAGCTGAAGGCTGTCTGCTGAATCTGAGCGCGCGCTGTTCAAAGTCATTGCGAGGGCGGAGCTGCGGGCAGGGCTATTGGACAGGCACAGAGGCCAGCCCCCACCACAGTTCGCCCAATCGCAGGGCGCCCGCCGGCCATCCTGAGCATGAAGAGGATTGTGACAGCTGCACTCAGCGCAGGGAGACAAGCTATAAGGTCAGACAGCCCCTCCTGCCTCTCCCACTGCGCGAGACAAGTCCCGGCCATGGCACAGGCTAGCACAGATGATTTTTCTTTTTACTCCACCAGGTTCGTGTGCTGAGTGCCGCCCCCCCATGTGATGCCGCCCCGGGCGGCTGCCCCATCCGCCCGTGCCTAAAACCGCCACTGTATTGATTGGTCTTCTAGAATGCTAAAGGCTCTGGATCTTTCTTAAGATCACACTGCAGTTAAGGAATACAGTATGTTCCAATGCTATACATATTTATCTGACCCCAGGCAATCCAAAAGATAAGTGTTTGGGGGGGTCTGCTCAGAGTCTCTCTCTCTCCTGGGGCCTTTGCCCCTGGTAGTCAGCCTGTGTAGCAGAAGAGCTATTAGGCCCCAGCCTGTGCTTGACTGAGGGCCTTGGAGGAACTTGAACATAAAGAAAATTGCTCGAAGACACTGTCTGTGAAAGCTCGTCTGAAAGAGGGAACCTTCTTTTAACTGGGAGTGTCTCAAGAAAGCTGACTGTGGAGCTGTCTCTTAAAACCTTTTGTCTAGAGCTCCAAGTGTGCTTGTGCTTTGAGGGTTAGACACCAGAAGCTGCTACAGTGACTGTTACTGCATTTACAGAGTCTCAGACTAGCTGGCTGTCCCCTCTACCTCCAGCAGGACTTTGCTGGAGAATCTGTCCTCTGATGCCTGTGTGTGTTTTGGAGTATCCTGCACCCTCATCCCCCTACCCACCTGTGTTGCAGTAAATCTTCAAAAAGACACCCCTAGTGTTTTGCTAGTGTGATCTTAAAACTGGTACCTGGGCCTGGCAGCCTCTGAACAGGTAAGGGAGGTCTGTCCAGCGGCCCCTGTAGGGGGAACTACACACACCAAACTAAAAAAAAAAAATGTTCAGCTTGTTGTCACCTTTGTGTTTTTTTAATATGAATCTTACTCCAAGTATCTCTTATGCCATGTGGGATGAGATTGTTCTATAATAATGTGTAGTCAAGAAAAAATAAAGGAGACATTTTAGTAGCATACCATCATCTCCTTTTTCTCCTTTATCCCCATCCTTTCCATCTTTGCCATCTTTCCCTGGAAAGCCCATTCTTCCAATAGTGCCCGTGGATCCAGGATGACCTGGAACTCCAGGTGGTCCAGGAGGTCCTGGCATGCTGCAGAGAAGCTCAGAGTTGCCTTTGGAATACCGTAACTCTCCTTTTGCAGAACTTGTGAGCAGGTTATTGGCTGCACATGGAAAAACCCAAATCAGAACCATGAGTGAAATCATTTCTCAACCTATAAAGTAATGAGAGAAAAAGAGAATACAGGTTAAAACCTGGAAATTAATGTAGCCAAGGAAAGACTGCATGAGTATTATTTCTGGGGATAATTAACGTGGCTCAATAGATAAGATAGCTATCCATTGGCTGTGCAGGAACATTTAGAGGCATGCCACTGGTATCAACAGGAGAAATTGGTTGATTAGCGGGAATGCCAAAATGTTATCTGAGGGGGAGTTGCCATATGTATGTCATCAATCAAGAGGAATATACTTGTGCTGTAATCTTTCCAAGGAAAGGGGGACTGCTGTTATCAGTTTCTGGTGGCAGAATGCAAGGGGTTCATGGGTACTATGTTGATGGGTACTATTGTCAACTTGCGTTAATAAGGTTATTTAGTGCTAACATCAGTTCTATGGATAGATGCAAGTGCCACCATGAGTCTGGAGGTTACATTGCCGATAGCATAGACACAATCTTACTAATATGCCACCGTTCGAAGGAAAATGGATATAAGACCAAGCTACTATTCAGCTATCAAAACACATGCTCCTGGGTCTAGCTTCATTGGGCTTTAGGTCCCTTTCATACTTGTTAGACTCCAATGTTGCGCCGACTTTGGAATGCAACTTTGATGCAACTTTGGATGGGTGCAACTTGGATATGACTTTGGCGTTGACCAGTTTTAATGGACAATTGTTGCACACAAGTTGCATTGTATAACATTCAGGTATGACTTTCATGCAACTTCTGAGGGTAACATTTAAGTCTATGGCCCTCAAGTTGCATGAAAGTTGGACCAAAGTAGTTCATGAACTAATTTGAAGTTGTTGCAACTTTATGTTGCGCATATATGAATGGTTATCATTGGAAAACATGGGGAACGACATGTCGTGCAACTCTGATGTCCAAAGTTGCAAGACAAGTTGCACAAGTGTAAAAGGGGCCTTAATTAAAGTGTCACTAAATCCACATTATCAATAAATGCTATATTATATGCTGTTTACACTCACTTAATCACTATGAGATTTTCTGTATTCTGCAAACCACTTGGTTGATCCTGCTGCTCTCTATCTCCACCTTCTGTTCATGTCCCCAATTCAGCTAGGGGTTTTGCAGCTGTGGTGGCTCTCTGCAAATGCTCAGTTTTCAGTGAGTTTCTATGCTGAGCATTTCCTCCCTATCTCATCTGAGCAGCCCAGCTAAACACAATTTGGGCAGGATATTACCTGTACATTAATGGTGGCTTCACCTCCCTCTTATTCTAAGAGGCTGGAGGGACGTGACACAGTCTGTGACTGGCAGAAATACACCCACACCATGTTATTTCCACAAAATAATAAAAATTTAATTTCAAATATATATTTATATGACAATTTAAAACAGTTTATTGATATTATTTAATTATTTTTACTCTGCATTCCAAGACCTGTTTTGTTTTATATTTTGAACATGTGACCAGCAGCAGAGGACTAGAAGCTCCTCCTGCTGATGTTTTCCTGCAGACTGGGTAAGAGCTGGATCATGTGATCGCTGTATAATGATTAGGAAAAGGGTACTTAAATGTTTTTTTTTTTTTTAATTTAAATAATTACAGTGCCATCATTCACATACAGAAATAGAAGGGACAATATTAATTAAACAGTGTGTGTTTAATATCACGTTAATGAAATTTACAATGAAACATTTGCTTGATGGCCTCTCTTGCTGATTACAATTTTTCTTGCTTGAATAATTAAAAATGCTGGATATCTATACTGATATGGACTGGGTAATGTGTTAGGAAGGAAAGGATGCCACATTATTTGATGGAAATTAAAATTACCATCCTACAGAGGGCTGAATTCAAAGACACCCTGAAAATCAAAGTAAAAAAATGATGCAGCAGGCTAGTCTATTTGGCTAAAATTTCATTGCAGCAACTCAAAATGGCACTCAACATCGGGGCATGCACCTAATGAGATGACAGATGGTGTCCTGGGGTATTTCCTCCCAGATCTGGACCAGGGCATCACTAAGCTCCTTAACAGACTGAGGTTCAACCTGGTGACATCGGATGGACCAAAACATAATGTCCCAGAGGTGTTCGATTGAATTTAGGCCAGGCCAATGTGGGGGTCATTCTATGGTATCAATTCCTTCATCCTCCAGGAACTGGCTGCATACTCTCATCACATGAGGCCGGGCATTGTCATGCACCAGGAGGAACCCAGGACCTACTGCACCAGCGTAGGGTCTGACAATGGGTCCAAGGATTTCATTTCAATACCTAATCACAGTCAGGGTGCCATTGTCTAGCCTGTAGAGGTCTGTGTGTCCCTCCATGGATATGTCTCCCCAGACCATCACTAACCCACCACCAAACTGGTCATGCTGAATGATGTTACAGACAGCATAAAGTTCTCCACTGCTTCTCCAGACCCTTTCACGTTGGGGAAACCAGTCAGGGACCAGCTTTGCTGGAGCAGAGCAATGCCCCTAGCTGTTAGGGGTTGAACTCCTCCAGTAAGGGCGGGAACAAGGCTAATGGTAAGGAAAGACAGATTCGGCCCTCTGGCATGATGTCAAGGAGACAATTGTTCAAATCACAGAAACAACGATTTCTCTAACCACAGAGTGTTGTTTATTACATATTTCTAACTGCACCATGAAGAAATACAAAACAAATTGCTGACGCGACACCTGCTCACGGCGGCCAAGTCCATTATTCCCAGACTATGGAAGTCCACGCATACCCCTACGCGCACTGATTGGCTCAAGGAGATAAATAATTTTTACGCCCTAGAAGAAACTAGGGCTATAGCCAATGAATACTCAGATAAATTTAATGATAACTGGGGGCCATGGATTGTGTTCAAACACTCAGATTCCTTCAGGAGTTTTTTCCATCTTAAGATACAACAGGTGGGCGTGTCCAGGCATTCTGACGTGATTTCCTTTCCGTTATGTCTCAACATTGGTAAGCAACCACCGTTCCTTCACCATTCTACTCCTTCCTGTCCTCCTTATTGTTTGCTTAACTCTTTCTACCATCTCTCTTTAACCCATCTTTTACTGAAAATATTTACATTTGTTCGCTATACGTTACTATAGCTAAAAAACCGATGTAACAATTTCTTTGTTAATTGTTGGTTGAGACCTTCCGTTTCACAAGTTGAACATGTTATGATCATCTTACAATGGCCTTATGTTTATTACTTGAATTTGTACAACTGTTTCATATTGAATTTCATCATACTTTATGCAAATTTCTGTATGTGCCTTTTACTCCAATAAAAATGTTATTAATAAAAAAAAAAAAAAAAAAAAAGGAAAGACAGATTCTGGTGGTAGGGGACTCAATTATTAGAAGGACAGAGAGGGCAATGTGTCAAAAAGACCGTAAGTGCCGAACTGTCTGGTGTTTACTGGTGCTTGGATTCGGCACATCACGGACCTGGTGGACAGATTATTGGGTGGGGCTTGGGAAGACCCAGCTGTCATGGTACACGTGGGTACCAATGACAAGGTTAGAGGGAGGTGGAGAGTCCTAAAAAACTATTTCAGGGATTTAGGAGCTAAATTGAGGAGTAGGACCTCCAAGGTAGTAATTTCAGAAATACTACCTGTACCTCGAGTCACGCCAAAGAGGCAGCGGGAGATTAGGGAAGTTGGCTGAGGAGCTGGTGTAGTAAGGAGGTTTTCGGGTTCCTGGAGAAATGGGCAGACTTCTCAGTCGGCTACCGGCTCTTTAGTAGGGATGGATTGCACCTAAATGGGGAGGGGGCAGCCGTAGTGGGAGAGAAGATGGCCAATAAGTTAGATGGGCTTTTAAACTAGGTGATGTGGGGGAGGGTACAGATATAGACTTAGCAAGCGGGGAGCAAGGTTTCCCCGCTTGCTAATTAAATGGGGGCATTAGCGTTAGGATGTTCAGAAATCCTAAACTCAGGGTGGATAGGCAGACAAATTGCGAGTGCAGCCTCAAAACATTTAACGAGGATATAGTATGCAGCCGGACAAAACTAAGAGGGTTTTATGCCAATGCTAGAAGCCTGGCCAACTAGATAGGAGAACTGGAGCTGCTAATGTATGAGGAGGATTTTGACTTTGTGGGAATTTCAGAGACTTGGTTTGACAGCTCTCATGATTGGCTGGCGACCATTCAGGACTATTCCCTATATCGCAGAGATAAAGAAGGTAAAAAAGGGGGAGGGGTATGTCTGTATATCAAGAACAATGTGCAGGTAAATATGAGGGACGATCATAATAATGGAGCTAGGGAGGAGGTAGAATCCCCATGGGTGAAACTTCAAAGGGAATGCGCTATAGGGAAAGTAATAATGGGCATATGCTATAGGCCCCCAAACCAGAGGGAGGAGGGGCAGATGGACCCCCTATCACAGCTTGGAATGGCAGCAAGGATGGGAAATGTCATTATAATAGGGGACTTTAATTATCCTTATATAGACTGGGCAGAAGGAACCGCGCATTCATCCAAGGCTCAGCAGTTCCTGAATGTTTTGCAGGACAATTTCATGGGTCAGATGGTGAACGCACCGACAAGAAACAATGCGTTACTAGACATACTGATTACTAACAATACAGACCTAATCACGAATATAGAAATACAGGGCAATTTAGGAAACAGTGACCATAGGTCAATTTGCTTCAGTATAAATCATACAGTAGTGTAGCAGGTTTTCCAGGCATTGAGCCTGAGGTGGATCTGCCATTGTTACCGGTTACCTATCCAGCCCATGTGAGCTGTGACCCCAGGTGTGAGAACTGAGACAATGACAATTCCGGCATCTTTGGTTTGGTTGTTTTATTGTATTTAGGGGATGGGAGAAGGGAATGAGTGGGATACTCCTCTGGCTCAACTAGGTACACTTTTGGGACTCTTTTGGCAAGAAATGCCTATTAGCGTTGTCTTGACGCCAGCCGACGCCAGCCGAGGCTAGCCAACGCTTCCTGACGCTTGAATACACTGTAACACTGAAAACTGTGCTGGAACCTCAACTTTAATTCAGAAGATCCAGGACTGTAGAATACTTGACTCCTGATACTGCTTTGCTCAAACGTCACTGAATAGCTCCATCCATCCCTGCGCTGGCTCCATGTAAATTCCTGTGCTGCTGCCACTCTCAACTGGTACACTCCACGTTGTACACTGACTCTTTAGGGCCCAACCTGCAGGTGTCCCCTTTAACCCTTCAGGGTCCTCTGACTAGGTACCCCCTCTAACTTCAGGGTCCTCTTACTAGGCACCCCCTTTACAGCTAACTGACACTTTGATCCTAAAACCTTCTCCGGAGTGGTCCCCTCTAACACTAGGCAGACCCCCAGGGACAATCTGCAGTACCCACAACCTGCGTAGGCTTTCTTGGGACTGGACCCCTCTCTCTCTCCACTGGTTCTCAGCACACCAGATCCCCTTCAGCTCAACTCGGCACCCTCTGGATTCTCAGGCAGCACCCAGAGACATACGCTTCCTCTGACAGGAGGAGAGACAGCCTACTCTCCCTCCTGGGACTCTGCTTCCTGCAAAAGACCATGAGTCATGCACTCCCCTCAAACTTATACCCACTCCCAGAATCCTCTATGGCAGAATCTGTCTTCTGGGATAGTTAGAAGCCTGAATGTGTCCCTGATTGGGTTTCCTCCACTGCCCTATGAGAAGCCTCTCAGAGCCAGTGGGGAGACTCCCCTCTCAGCAGACACACCTGGAAGCCATGACAACCTACCTGAAAAAAATAAATCATGGCTCTGCTGTAAGGCAGACAAAGTCCACTATATTTTACCTAGCACCCAGTGGTGGCCAGTTTATAGGGGGCGCAGGGGCGCCGCCCACCCCCCCAATCAGTGCAAAGAAAAAAGAATTATCATTTGAAGCCCACTAGGGGCGCCAAACCTACTGCTGGCTATGGGGGGGTGGGGTTTTGCACCCCACGTGCTACCACGCAGAGGCGCCGATTGGCGGCCTTCTGGGTGTCATCGGGGCGCATTGCTCTGCGCCCCGACACTCCCCACTCTAGTGCTGTCCTGACTGTGATTGGTCCAGACTCCAGCCTGGACCAAATTATACAGGACATCCCGGGTGACGTCGCGTGGGGGTGGTGCGTGCGTCAGTCACTCACCATCCCGGCGGCGTCACCTTCCCACCCGCTGTCAGAGAGGAGGAGCAGCGGCGCGCATGATCGAGGAAGAAGACGTCTCTCCCGAGTCACGACAGCAGCAGAGAGCAGCAGCAGCCAGTCCGGTCGTCGTGAGAGAGCCAGCCCGAGCCCAAGAGCAGGAGGTACATGATTCAATGCAGCCTTCTAACCCAGCCCATGGCAATGCCTTAACCAGGAAGTCCAGAATTAACTTTGCCCTGCTGGCCGTTCCCCTGCGCCTGGAAAGTGCCTTTTTAAATGTAAACATCCTTTATTGGCAACCTCTCCTCTTACCCTGTTTGTAACATAAAGTTCTTGTTTAGGAGATTTTCCTACCTACTGTGCCATGCCTGTACATACTTTTCCATGCCTGTACATACTGTGCCATGCCTATACCTACTGTGCCATGCCTGTACCTACTGTGCCATGCCTGTATTTACTGTGCCATGCCTGTACTTACTGTGCCATGCCTGTACATACTGTGACATGCCTATACCTACTGTGCCATGCCTGTACCTACGGTGCCATGCCTATACCATCACCTGTGCCATGCCTATACCATCATCTGTGCCATGCCTGTACCATCACCTGTGCCATGCCCTTACCATGACCTGTGCCATGCCTATACCATCTCCTGTACCATGACCTGTGACATGCCTGTACCATGACCTGTGCCATGCCTGTACCATCACCTGTGCCATGCCTATACCATCATCTGTGCCATGCCTGTGCCATGCCTGTACCATCACCTGTGCCATGAACTGTGCCATGCCCTTACCATGACCTGTGCCATGCCTATACCATCTCCTGTACCATGACCTGTGACATGCCTGTACCATGACCTCAAAGTCACGCAATTATTTACTGCGTTTTTTGCCGCGAAGCAATACCTATTACATTTTTCTTTTTGATGCGGTTTACTTATGTCTTATATGCCTGTGACATTCAGCACAAATGTGAGTGTGATACCTGCTTTTTAAATACAATAAATTGATTTTATATGCGGAATTACGCTATGTCCCTGTCTATATATTTTTCCCTACTCCTATCATGTGGATATCTGGTTTGAGTCGGTGAGGTGCCACTCTGTGGCCAGTCCTGGTATTACAATCAAATAAGCTCATATAGGTCTACTCATTAATTTGAGTGACCCACTTACTCCGGTAAGCTGCCATCTTATTTAACCACTTGGTGACTTGCACATCTGTGTTTTTTCCTTTCATCTTTCAAGTGTCGTGTGGATTTAATGATCACTGGGACTTGTGGCTGATTTCTTTATTTATACATCATTTCACTGTGGACTTTTTTGGATTTAAAAATCTTCTTATATTCATATTTTTTGCACGGATCATTTGTTTTATGCCTTTGAGATATTTGTATGTATTTTATGTATTTATTGAACACTAACGGTATAATTTGGTGACTTCACAATCACTATTTATAGCGCAGCACATTTTTGATTTCAGATATTAAAACTAAAAAAAGGGTCTTCAAAAAATACAAGGCTAAGGGGTCATTGGCAGCATTTCAACATTACAAAGAGTGCAATAAGAAATGTAAAGGCGAATTAAAGACGTCTAAATTAGAACACAAAAGGCACATAGTGGAAAAGAGTAAAAAACCCCCTAAGAAATTCTTTAAGTATATAAATAGTAAGAAAGCGAGACCAGAACACATTGGCCCCAGTCTTCACACAAGAATTGGGGGGGCTACACTAACCCAGCTTGTAATCTTAAAATAAATAATACACCTCAGGAAGCGCCCACATGGGACCGGATGGCTTGCACTCAAGGGCACTTAAATAACTCAGGTTACAGGTAATAGCCAGATCATTGTTCTTGATCTTTATGGATAGTCTACTGATGGGAATGGTGCCAGCTGTTTGGAAAAAAGCCAACGTGGTACCAATATTTAAAAAAGAGCCGAGATATATCCCGGGGAACTAAAGGGCAGTTAGCCTAACATCAGTAGTCTGCATGATTTTGGAGGGGATGTTAAGGGACTATATACAAGACTTTAGTAATGAAAACAGTATTATTAGTAGTAATCAGCATGGATTTATGAAAAATCGTTCTTGCCAGACCAATCTATTAACCTTCTATGAAGAAGTGAGTTACTATCTAGATAAAGGAAGGCCTGTTAATGTGGTGTATCTGAATTTTGCAAAAGCATTTGATACAGTTCCCCACAAACACTTACTGTACAAACTAAGGTACGTAGGTCTGGACCATAGGGTGAGTACCTGGATTGAAAACTGGCTCCAGGGGTGAGTTCAGAGAGTGGTGATAAATGGGTAGTACTTGGATTGGTCAGGTGTGGAAAGTGGGGTCCCCCAAGGATCTGTCCTGGGACTAGGGGTGATCCGAACACTACTCTGTTCGGTTCGCACCAGAACACCGCGAACGGGGGGCAAAGTTTGTTCGAACATTCAAACTCCATTAAAGTCTATGGGACTTGAACCTGAAAAATCAAAAGTCCTCATTTTAAAGGCTTTAATGCAAGTTATTGCCCAAAAAAGTGCATGTGGGTCCGGGTACTGACCTGGGGGACATGTACCAATGCAAAAAATATTTTTTAAAACAATCGTTTTTAAAGGAGCAGTGATTTTAATGATGTGTTAAGTGAAACAATAAAAATGAAAAATTCCTTTAAATATCGTGCATTGGGGGCCCCCTTAATGTGCCTGCAAAGTGGCGCATTTGTACGATGTATAGATCTTGCTACAGCAATACTGACATTTCTAAAGGAAAAAATATAATTTAAACTTGCTCGCTGTAATGTAATGTATTGCCGGCTCCCCGCAATACAAACAAAAAAAAGAAAACAATGGCGTAGGGTCCCCCACCCCAATCCCTCTGGATCTGATATGGATTTGGATCTGGTATGCCAAAATTATAAAAAAAAGAAATGCGCAGGAATGAGCCCTGCTGTTAAAAATTTGATACAAATTTGAATTCGCATGGGCTCTGCTGTTAAAAATGTGATACAAATTTGAAATTGCATGTACTTGTCATACAGGTGCAGAAAAATTGGGCCTTGGTTGTTGGTGGTGCCTGAACATCACAACCCCTCGCAGTTACTCTTGCTGGGCGCAGGAACGGGCCCTGCTGTTAAAAAATCAATACAAAATTTAAATCGCATGTACTTGTCATACAGGTGCAGAAAAATTAGGCCTTGGTTGTTAGTGGTGCCTGAACACCGTAACCCCTCACAGTTACTCTTGCTGGGTGCAGAAATGGGCCCTGCTTTTAAAAATTAGATTTGAAATTGCATGTATTTTTCATACAGGTGCAGTCTAATTGGGCCTTGGGTGTTGGCGGTGCCTGAACCCTGCAATCCTTCACAGTTACTCTTGCTGGGTGCAGGAACGAGCCCTGCTGTAAAATATTAGATATGAAATCGAAATTGCATGCACCTGTCTTACAAGTGCAGAAAAATTAGGCCTTGGGTGTTGGTGGTGCCCTAAACCAAAGACATTGTCGGAAGCTAGCATTATAAAGATTGAGGAATAGGATAGGCAGCATATGCAGTCTTCAAGGGATGGCAGACCCCTGGCAAATTCAATCAGTTACATCAGCATCAGGGGCTTAATAGCTGCTGTTGATCCAGGACTGATTAATTTTGATAAACATCAGCTGGTCAACGGAGTCTATGGACAGACGCACTCTTTAGTCCATCACAAAAAATCCAGCAGCACCGAATGTCCATTCAGTAAGCACGCTGGAAGCAGGACAGGTGAGTAGCTTCATTACATACAAGTTCTGGCCAGTGGTCCATCCTCAAGACCTAGTAACCCAGTGGATGCTCACTTGGAAAGGTCTCCAAGTCTGCTCTTGCCCCTAGATAATCCTGCACCATATGATGGAGACATTGCGGGTGGTTGCTTAAACCTAACAGCCCTGGGGGCTTAGGACTAAAGTATTGGTTAAAGGCATCTGTCAGCCGGCCGCCTTCTCCACCGCTCCTCCTATGGCTGAACAATGCCTCAGAAACACGTCCAGAGAATGTTAACCTCCCAGTGTCTGGAAAGGTGTTACAGAAATTTTTCTTCCAGGCCCCCCTAAGATGTTTTATCTTCTGCTCCCTCTGTGAAGGCAGGATGAGCTCTGCAACTTTACCCTTGTAACTTGGATCAAGAAGGGTTGCCAACCAGTAATAATCTCTCTCCTTGATACCACAAATCCTCTGGTCCTTTCGCAGGCTTTGCAGAATCAGGGAGCCCATGCAGTGTAAGTTTGAAAAGTCCTCTGGGTCACTAAAGATGACATTGTCAGGAGCAACCGCTCCCCAAACATGCACAACTCCTGGGGTTTCTGGGAATGACAACCATCCCTTGAAGACTGCTGTATGTTATCCTCTACATCCATGCTGCCACAATCCTCCTCCTCTTCCTCCTCTTGCTCTTTTGTGTTTTTTGGCCCCGCAGGAATGATATCTGCATAAAGGGGGCCTTGAGAGGAAAGGAAGTCCTCCTCTTCCTCCCACTGTTCTGCCTCAAGTGCCCTGTCCATGATTCCACAAAGCGTGTGCTCCAGCAGGAAGACTAGAGGGGTAGTGTCACTAATGCATGCATTGTCACGACTCACCATCCTTGTGGCCTCCTTAAATGGTGACAGGACAGTGCATGCATCCTTTATCAGCAGCCACTGGCGTGGTGAAAAGAAGCCAAGCTCCCCTGAGCCTGTTCTTGTGCCATACTCACACAGGTACTCATTAATGGCCCTCTGCTGTGTGTGCAGCTGCTGCAACATTGCCAATGTTGAGTTCCACCTGGTGGGCATGTCACAAATGAGGCGGTTGGTAGGCAGGTTGAATTCCTGTTGAATGTCAGATAGCTGAGCACTGGCATTGTACGACCACCGGAAATGGCCACAGACTTTTCTTGCCTTCCTCAGAAGATCTTGTAAGCCCGGGTACCTGTTCAAGAAACGCTGCACCACCAGATTCAGGACATGTGCCAAGCATGGAACATGTGTTAAGTGTCCCTGTCGGAGGGCAGAGAGAAGGTTGGTGCCATTGTTGCTTACAACCATTCCTGGATCAAGCTGCTGTGGCGTCAACCATCTCTCAGTCTGCCCCTGCAGAGCTGACAGAATCTCTGGCCCCATGTGGCTCCTGTCCCCTAGACAACCCAACTGGAGCACTGCATTGCATCTTTTAGCCTGAGTGCTTGCATAGCCCCTTAAACGCTTAGGGAGCACGACTAGTTCAGAGGACAATTCAGCAGAAGAGGACATAGAGGAAGAAGAGGAGGAGGGGTGGAGTAGACAGATGTGGCAGAATCAGCACCAGCTTTTTGGAGGCCTGGTGGCAGAACAAGCTGGTGGCAGAACCAGCACTGAACCCTGTCCTGTATCCTTCCCAGCTGCCAACAGAGTTACCCAGTGTGCCGTGAAAGAAATATAACGTCCCTGCCCATGCCTGCTGGACCAAGAGTCAGAAGTAATGTGAACCTTCCTGCTGACTGCTCGTTCTAAGGAGGCCAAAACACTACCTTCCACATGATGGTGAAGAGATGGAAAGGCCTTACGTGAAAATAAATGTCTTTTTGGAACCTGCCACTGTGCTATAGCACATTCCACAAATTCACGAAAAAGGGCAGAGTCTACCCGATAAAAAGGCAGCAGTTGTAGTGCTAGCAATTTGGCCAAGATAGCATTTAGATGCTGAGCATGTGGATGGCCTGGACAGTATTTCTTTTTATGGTTCAACAAACCATGGGGTAGCGAAATTTGCTTGCTGGTCAAATCAACAGGTGTTGTACTGCTAGCAGATTGGGTGCAAGTATCTGTGGCACTCATTGCTATACCATCAGCCCTCTCAGGTTTTTGAGAAGACATGAGATATAGTAGGGGTAGAGATCTCAGATGAGGAGCAAGGAGAAGTTTGCTTTTTTTATGATGTTGGTCTTAGAGGTGCTGTTGCCAACAGCCTGCATGGCAGGTCGTCATATGTCTTGTCAAGCATGTGGTGCCCAAGTGGATGGTGTTCTGGCCATGCTTGATCCACTTCAGACAGAGATTGCAAACAGCAACGCTGCAGTCTACTACACATGTGTTGAAAAAAGCCCACATCAATGAACTTTTGGAAGTCAGGGGGAGTTAACAGCACCCTGCACCTGTGGAGCTATGTGGTGTGATGCAATAGGGTGGCTTCCCTTAAGGCGGCCCCTGGAGCACATGCTGCCCTGTTGGAGTTGTTCCACCTCCTCCTCCTCCTCACTTTCCTCCTCTATTCCCTCAGGCACCCAAGTACAGTCAGTGACCTCACCATCCCATCCCTCCTTGTCACTAGAGCAAACTTGGCAGTATGCTGCAGCTGTGGGAACATGACTGCTAGTTTCTTGTCCGTCATTGTTACTCCCTCTCTCTAGGCTCACGTTATTCCCTTCCTCAATCTGGGAACCAACATCAGAGCATTTGAATTGCTGTGCATCCTCCAGCATCATGCAACTGACACTATGACCAAATATTTCAGGTGACTCCTCCATGCATGATGGTGAGGCTACTGAAGGAGTAGATGTGGACAAGGAGCCTGTGGAACAGGGCCACTTTGGCAGCTGTGGTGGAAGACAAACTAGTATGAGCCTGTGTGATAGAGGACGAGGGTGATGATGACAGCTTAGTTATCCATGTCACCAACTCTTCTGCATGTTGTAGTTCAATAACACGGCCAGCACTGGAAAAAAAGGACAGGCGTGCCCCGCCTGCAGAGGATGCACCATGTCCTTGGCCAACCCTTTTCAATGTGGACACAGAGGCTGCTTGCCCTCTTTTAGTGGCTTGTGAGCGTTTGCCTCTCCTTGTTGGCCTTTCGGACATGATGGGGATTTTGTGTGGGGGGGGGGGGGGTTATAACTGATTATTATAGAATGTGTGATGGAAATATGATGCTTGGGTGCAATAATTTTGTGCTTGGTGCACTATAAACAGTTTTATTTTTTGGGGGGGGGGGTTTTATAACTTTTTAGTATAGAGTGTGCAAAGGGAATATGGTGCTTGGGTGCAATACTTTTGTGCTTGGTGTACTATGAACAATTTTATTAATTTTTTTTTTTTATTAATAAAGAAAAAATAATAAAGCCAAAAAAAAAAAAGAAAGCCCCTGCTGAGGCAGAAGGAATAGCGCCTGAGATGCACAGGGGGGTACAGCAATTATGCCCCTAATATTATTGGTGCTGGTTTACCACCAAAAAAAAAAAACACCCACGTCTGGAGCAGAAGGAAGAGAGCCTGAGATGTACAAGTGGGTAAAGCAATTATGCCCCTAAAATTATTAGTGCTGGTTCACCACCAAAAAAAAAAACACCCACATCTGGAGCAGAAGGAAGAGTGTCTGAGATGCACAAGGGGGTACAGCAATCATACCTCTAATATTATTGGTGTTGGTTCACCACCAATAAAACAACACCCACGTCTGGAGCAGAAGGAAGAGCAACTGAGATGCACAAGGGGGTACAGCAATTATGCCCCTAAAATTATTAGTGCTGGTGCACCAACAACAAAAACATCCACGTCTGGAGCAGAAGGAATAGCGCCTGAGATGCACAAGGGGGTACAGCAATTATGCCCTCAATATTATTAGTGCTGGTGCTCCAACAACAAAAACACCCACGTCTGGAGCAGAAGGAAGAGCGTCTGAGATGCACAAGGGGGTACAGCAATTATGCCCTCAATATTATTAGTGCTGGTGCCCATCAAAAACACCCATGTCTGGAGCAGAAGTGATAGCATCTGAGATGCACAAGGGGGTACAGCAATTATGCCCCTAATATTATTATACCTGGTTTACCACCAAAAAAAAAAAAAAACACATCTGGAGCTGAAGGAATAGTGCCTGATATGCACAAGGGGAGCCACAATTATTCCCTTAATATTATTAGTGCTGCTGCAGAAAAGAAAAAAAAAAAAAAGAAAAATTGCTGCTGACGCAGAAGAACTCACTAGCACCGGCGACAAAGAAGGGGGAGTACTAATATTGCAGCAACAGAACCTGAAAAAAATTGAAAAGAAAAAAAAAATAATATATATATATGTAGCACCCTCCCAGGTAGGTGCTAGGCTTTGTCTGATTATCAGATAGGCCTTGATTGTTCAGCTAGGCTGTTATGGGTTCCCAGGTGTGCCTGTTGAGTTTGGGGAGTCTCCCCACTGTGTCCAATGGGGGCTCTCATTGGACAGAGGAGGAAACCTGACTAATACCACACCAGGGCTTGTATCTATCCCAGAGGGCAAAATATGCCGCAATGCATCCTGGGATGGGGTATAAGTCTGAGGGGAGCACATGACAGAGTATCTTTTGCGGGAAGCAGAGTCCCCGGAACAGGGTGATGGCTGTCTCTCCTCCTGTCAGCGTGAGGAAGGTGTCCTGGGCGGTTGGCCTAGAGGACAACAGGTTGAACTGAGCTGCAGAACGGGATCCAGTGTGCTGTGGACCAAGTGGAGTTGTTGGGGCGGACATTTCCAGGAAAGCAGTGTTGTGAGTACTGTAAACTGCCCAGGGGTCTGCCTAGGATAGGGGACCACTCCGGAAGGTCAGAGGGATCCAGGAGCCAGCTAGCCAGTAGAGAAGGCCAGAGTCTAAGCCCTGAAGAGAAGTCTTTTTTTCCTGGTTCTGGACATTCTACAGAGCTGAAACTTCACAGGTACACGTTTTAGACCCCCCTCAGACACTAAATCCAAAGAAATCTCATTTTTTTTTCAATAATTTTTTCAATAATTGGCTCTCTATCAAAAACGAAAATTTTTAAGTTTTTAACTTTTTTTTGCATGATTCATAGTCCCTGAGGCATGACCCAGAACCCTAGGCACTTTTTATGGGCATTTATTGGGTTTTAGGGCTTCAAAATGGTGTTTTTTGATTACCGAAGTTCGGGTCCCATCGATTTCAATGGGGTTCTGGAATCCGAACTGAACTTTCGGGAAATTCGGGTGTTCTGGCCGAACCGAACTTTTCAAAAGTTCGATCATCCCTACTGCTCACTGCTCAGGTAGTTAGTCCTGTAATTTCTTTATATATGTAGCTTGACTAACCTTTTCCTTTCTCTACAGGTGGGCTCACGGTAGAGGTAGATAGTGAGGGTAATACATGTATGCTTGAAAAGTAAAAGAGACTTATATATATATACGGTGTATATATATATTTTTTTTTTCACGTAAATTATTTTACATTTGTTTCTTCCCTTTTCCCCCTTTTCCAGGTTTGTGGAATACTCCTGAATTTTTGGTAGAATCTTTTGTAGGAGGCAGCTGCCTCAGAGTCAATGGGGACATGACTCATTTTTGGTGGGGGGTGGATGTAGCACCCTCCCAGGTAGGTGCTAGGCAAACTATAAAGGGGGGCTTTGTCTGATTATCAGATGGGCCTTGATTATTCAGCTAGGCTGTCATATGTTCCCAGGTGTGCCTGTTGAGCTTGGGGAGTTTCCCCACTGTGTCCAATGGGGGCTCTCATTGGACAGTGGAGGAAACCTGACCAATATCACACCAGGGCTTGTATCTATCCCAGAGGGCAGAAAATGCTGCAATGCATCCTGGGATGGGGTCAAAGTCTGAGGGGAGCACATGACAGAGCGTCTTTGGCAGGAAGCAGAGTTCCAGGAGGAGGGTGATGGCTGTCTCTCCTCCTGTCAGCATGAGGAAGGTGTC
The DNA here is from genome assembly GCF_965119305.1 of Pelophylax lessonae. NCBI lineage: Eukaryota > Metazoa > Chordata > Amphibia > Anura > Ranidae > Pelophylax > Pelophylax lessonae. The sequence continues at coordinate 423,957,869 of NC_138771.1, forward strand.
CTGGGTGGTTGACCTAGAGGACAACAGGTTGAGCTGAGCTGCAGAACGGGATCCAGTGTGCTGTGGAGTTGTTGGGGCGGACGTTTCCAGGAAAGCAGTGTCGTGAGTACTGTAAACTGCCCAGGGGTCTGCCAAGGATAGGGGACAACTCCGGAAGGTCAGAGGGATCCAGGAGCCAGCTATCCAGTAGAGGAGGTACCAGAGTCTAAGCCCTGAAGAGAAGTCTGTTAAGAGGGTGCCAGTGTGGGCCCTGAAGAGTTAAGAGTTGCAGCAGTTTCTAAAAGTAGCTACCTCAGCCAGGAGGGCTAAAGGGAGCAGTACAAAGGACTTTGTGTCACTGGGGAGTGTCAAAGTCAGTTAAGTGTTAACAGACAGCAAGTCAGCGTTAACAAGCGCCAACCATTTTTCTCAGTTGTCCCATTACTTTGTGAATAGGTGAGCCAGAGGAGTATCCCACTCATTCCCTTCTCCCATCCAAGTTCCTAAATAAATACAAAACCCAAAGATGCTGGACTGTTTCCTGTCTCAGTGCTCACACTTGGAGAACATGATTAAATGTGCTGTTGTTGCTAGCGGTAACCCTGGCGGACCCACATCCAGCAAAATGCCTAGGAATCCTGCTACATTTGGGGACTCGTCCGAGATTTTGCCATGGGTTACTGGGTCGGTTGCCCTCTGCAACGGCCAAAGAAAATGTCGGAAATCTCAATTTTTGTGCCCAGAACTTTTGTTCAAATCTCAAGCCAAGTGTGAGGTCAGCTCTGCGGGAGGCAGTGAGAGTGGGATGAAGATTGAAGTGCACATGGAAGGTTGCCCAAAGATGCTGGACTGTTTCCTGTCTCAGTGCTCACACTTGGAGAACATGCTTACATGTGCTGTTGTTGCTAGCGGTAACCCTGGCGGACCCACATTCAGCAAAATGGCTGGGAATCCTGATATATATATATATCAAAGAAATAAAAAATGGTATCAGTGGGGTGACAATGGCGTGTTGTCTACAATACACTTCAGTGGTCCCACTACAATAACAACACAGCACTAAACTGACTGCAGTACACTGTGTAACATAAGACTGCAGTACACTGCAATGGTTGATATATATATATACTGCTCTGGCTGATATATGCACTGGACTTGGCTGATATATATATATATATATACAGTAAAACCTTGGTTTGAGAGTAACTTGGTTTAAGAGCGCTTTGCAAGACAAGCAAAATTTTCAAATAAATTTTGACTTGATATACAAGCGATGTCTTGATATACAAGTAGCCTCAAGTCACAGCTGAGTATAAAAGAAGAGAGGCGCCTCTAAGTGTAGCAATATGGTTAAATTTAATGAAGGTACAACATTTAGCAACTCACATGGTTGATGATTGGAACAGGCACATCTAAGGATGCAGGCATCAGGGGTAAAGCTGTCCACATCCTTTCCATGCTGCCCCTCGCTTTCAGATCGCTTTATTGCAGGGTGGTCTTCCCAGTCAGGATTACAGACTAGCAGCCGGCGGTGCAGAAGATGGTCTATGTGGACAGCTTTACCCCAGATGCCTGCATACTCAGATGTGCCTGTTTTATTCATAAACCATGTGAGCTGCTAAATGTTGTACCTTCATTAAATGGAACCATATTGCTACACTTAGAGGCGCCTCTCTTCTCTTTGATACCTTGTAGCTCCTGCTGGATTTTGCTTCCAATCCCCTTGTGGAAGCGGCTATTTGTGGATGGACATTTTATGGTTACACAACCTATCGCAAAGCTATAATCTTTTTATATGGACTATAAATTGAAGGATTTATGAATAAATGGTTGTGGAACGAATCATCTGAGTTTACATTATTTCTTATGGGGAAATTTGCTTTGATATAAGAGTGCTTTGGATTACAAGCATGTTTCCGGAACGAATTATGCTCGCAGTCCAAGGTTTTACTGTATATATATACTGCACTATCTCCTGCAATAGTGCAATAGCTGATATCTATATCTATATCTATATATATATATATATATATATACAGTGGGTACGAAAAGTATTCAGACCCCCTTAAATTTTTCACTCTTTGTTATATTGCAGCCATTTGCTAAAATCATTTAGGTTCATTCTTCTTCCTCATAAATGTACACATAGCACCCCATACTGACAGAAAAACACAGAATTGTTGACATTGTTGCAGATTTATTAAAAAAGAAAAACTGAAATATCACATGGTCCTAAGTATTCAGACCCTTTGCTGTGATACTCATATATTTAACTCAGGTGCTTTCCATTTCTTCTGATCATCCTTGAGATGGTTCTACACCTTCATTTGAGTCCAGCTGTGTTTGATTATACTGATTGGACTTGATTAGGAAAGCCACACACCTGTCTATATAAGACCTTCCAGATCACAATGCATGTCAGAGCAAATGAGAATCATGAGGTCAAAGGAACTGCCTGAAGAGCTCAGAGACAGAATTGTGGCAAGGCACAGATCTGGCCAAGGTTACAAAAAGATTTCTGCTGCACTTAAGGTTCCTAAGATCACAGTGGCCTCCATAATCCTCAAATGGAAGACGTTTGGGACGACCAGAACCCTTCCTAGAGCAGGATTCCTAGGCAGAAATAGAATTAACCTGAACTAATTATCTAGCCATCTGGACAGAAACAATATGTGAGTTCATTAACATTTAACAATGGGACAGACAGGCTTAACAGAATCCACATCACATCTCAATACACAAACAATAGGGAGAGCCTGTCTCTGCCATTGAAGTACAATACACATTAGCATAAGTGTAAATACAGACCCCATTTGAAGCAATCCAAGCCATATTCTCAGTGTCCATTAACCACTTGCCGACTGCCGCACGACTATATACTGCGGCAGTCAGCCCCTCATAGGCAAAGTGACGTAGGGGTACGTCACTAGCCTGTGAGGCTCTAGGGAGCGAGCACGCGCTGCCGGAGGCACGCTCCCGCTCGCTCACGGACCCCCCCCCCGTGCATGTGAGCGGCGGACCTGATGTCCGCCGCTCACTCGCGATCGTCGGTTACACCGGAAGAAAGGCAGGTGGCTAATGTAAACATAGCCGCCTGTCATTCTCCCCTGTGTAACAGCAGAGATCATACAGTCCTGTTATGTAGGACCGTAGATCTCTGCTGTTACATGAAAAGCCACATCCTACAACAGTAAGAAGCACGCCCCTAGGGACACACATAGTCACTGCATCTCTAATAAAGTTAACCCCTTCCCTGCCAGTGTCATTTTTACAGTAACAGTGAATATGTATAGCACTGATTACTGTAGTAATGTCACTAGTACCCCCAAAAGTGTCAAAAATGTCAGTCAAGGGTCCGATCTGTCCGCTGCAATGTCGCAGTCCCGCAAAAAAAATTGCAGATCGCCGCCATTACTCGTTAAAAAAAAAAATAAAAATGACAAAAATCTTTCCCTTAGTAAACGCAATAACTTTTGCGCAAACCAATCAAAATATGCCTATTGCGATTTTTTTTACCAACCATATGTAGCAGAAATCAAATTGGCCTAAAATGTTAAAAAATTTTGATTTTTACATTTTTTTGGGGGAATTTCATATAAAAAAATGTGAAAAATATTGTTATTTTTGCAAAATTGTCGCTCTTTTTTTGTTTATAGCGCATGATCAAAAAATCGCACAGGTGATCAGTACCACCAAAAGAAAGCTCTGTTTTGGGAAAAAAAGGACGTCAATTTCATTTGGGTACAGCGTTGCACGACCGCGCAATTATCCGTTAAAGTCACGCAGTGCCGAAACGCAAAATAGGCCCTGGTCAGGAAGGGGGTAAAATCTTCCGGGCCTTAAGTGGTTAAGTATCTGTCTTTCACTCTCAGTGACGGTGAGTACCATCACATATCTCCCCCCCCCCCCCAAAGGTAAACTAACCAGGTACCAGACCTCCAATGGGTAGTCAGGTAACAAGTCCCAAAGAGTCAATCCATCATGGCAGCTTCCTTGACAAAGTTCCACATAGTTTGTAAGTTTGTCCTGGCAGGGCACATGGAGCTCTCATAGCCGATCAGTCTGTGGAAGTCTGGTTTGGGCAGGCCAGACTGGGCTTCTTGGTCACCCTGGGTCCCTAATAGACACAGGGTGACTTACACATAAGAGTGGCCTAGGGGGCTGAGAGAGGTATTTCCCAACCTCTCTAAGGTAAGCTGTGTTCCACAGGCCCCCCAACCAAAGTGACTCCCATCACAGGCTCGAACTTACGTTCGACTCGAACTCGAAGATCATCCTTAGCTGGGACAAATTCTGTTTAATTTATTCATAAACAACCTAGAGGATGGGGTAAACAGCACAATCTTGGTATTTGCGGACTATACTAAGCTAAGCAGGCCAATATCTTCTATGCAGGAAGTGGTAACCTTACAAGCAGATCTGAACAAAATAATGGGGTGGGCAACTACAGTACATGGCAGATGAGGATTAATGTTGAAAAATGTAAGTTAATGCACTTGGGTGTCAGAAATACGAATGCAAGTTACTCGCTAGGCGGTGATCCTCTGTGTGAATCTATGATGGAAAAGGACCTGGGGGTCCTAGTGGACAACAGGCTTGGCAATGGCATGCAATGCCAAGCTGCTGCAAGCAAAGCCAACGGAATACTGGCATGTATAAAAAAGTGGATTCACTCCAGAGATAAAGCGATTATTCTCCCACTCTACAAGACTCTGGTCCAGCCACATCTTGAATATGCAGTCCAGTTCTGGGCACCGTCCTAAGAAAGGATGTGCTGGAACTGGAGAAAGTCCAGAGAAGGGCAACAAAGATAATTAGAGCAATGGAGGACATCAGCTATGCGGAAAGACTGCAAGCATTGAACTTATTCTGTCTGGAGAAGAGACGCCTGAGAGGGGATATGATATCAATATACAAATACTGTACTGGTAACCTTAGTATAAGGAACAAACTCTTCAGAGAAAGTAAATTCAAAAAGACATGGGGGCACTCACTAAAACTAGAAGAGAAAAGGTTTAACCTTAAACTGCGTAAGGGGTTCTTTACAGTCAGAGCAGTAAGGATGTGGAATTCTCTTCTACAAGAAGTGGTATCAGCAGGGAGCATCGATAATTTCAAAAAACCTTTTAGATGGGCACCTTAAAGACCGCAACATACAGGGGTATGAAATGTATGGTTAACAGCAAACACACACATCATAGGTTGAACTGGACGGACTGATTTTTGGATGGACTTTTTTCAACCTCACTAACTATGTAACTTCCCTGTTTCCCCGAAAATAAGACAGTGTCTTATATTAATTTTTGCTCCCAAAGATGCGCTAGGTCTAATTTTCAGGGGATGCCTTATTTTTCCATGAAGAAGAATACGGTACACATTTATTTTTGAACAAAAAAAAGGAAATTTATTACCTGTATACGGTACGGTAGTAGTTATCACAAACCAGCAAATTACATCCTCCTGTGTCATTTTGATCCCCCCCCCCCCCTTCTGATCCTCCTGTGTCATTTTGATTGCCCCCTCTGATCCTCCTGTGTCATTTTAAGTTATCCCACTCCCCCCATCCCTGTGCCAGTGGACACCTTCACCAGACATCCACCCCACCACTTTATCAGACATTTCCCCCCTACCTCAGTCACCCCTGTGTGTCTACACAATGTGATCGAGAAGAATGTGACCGCACTCCGAGATGAAAATCAAACAATAGTGTATTTATTCCACATCAAAAATTGGCATCAAACTTCAAACTGTGAGACATAGGACAATAGGTAGATGCGTTTCACGACTAGGAATGTCGCTTACTCATTACCAAGTTCATTCTGAATGTGCACAGACCATAGATAAAGATACATATGCAGCTGAGGGTAATAAAGTTAATTGGATGTTCATGGAAGTGAACCGCTGCTAAATATCTATGGTCTGATTACATGGACAGAATAACCCCCAATCAAACCAAAAACATAATGGTGATAAAAGTAAAAAAGTGCATATACTAAAATTTGCAAAATCAAAATATAGATGATCACTATAACACACAAACATTATCTCTGCAATTCACATAAATATATTACTGTTATATATACATGTATTAGTATATATAGCTGGACAAAATCTAACATGTTATTAAGTGCAAAAATGTGAGTGAATTGATGAAAAATGTATTGATGAAAGATATATATAAAAAAATATATATAAAAATCGTATAAAAAACATATAAAAAAGAATGGTGATGTAATAATCAATGATCGTGTGAAACCATCATTAGTGATGTGAATGCCCCTTATTGAACACTGTGAATATAAATATAAACAAATAAAAGAGAAGGGATGTGCCCAAAATTCACTAATCGGTATTGGATCAAAAAATTTTAGATACCCCAATATACATAATGAGTTTAATTGTTGTTAAATTGAAATAAAAATAAAAATGAATGTAAAAATAAAACTAAAGGTAAAGTGAAATTACCCATTGAGGGAAACTCCAACCATAGTGATGAATGAAAAAGTGTAAATGAACACTATTAAAAATATGTGTTCGTGAAAAATATAAAAAAAATATATATTAAAGTGATGTAAAGTGATTTGACTATAGTGAGGAATCATATGATGTGAATCAAATACAATATTTCGTTAACATATATTCCAAACAATGTTTTAAAACCACAAACATGTAGCATACAAAGAATAGAGTTGCTGGTTGGTAATATGAATATATATATTTCGAGGTAATAAAGGGAGGGGAGGGAAGAAACCGGTAACAATAGGTAGGCTACATAGCGACTCATTGGGTATCATAAACCCGTATTGAATTAGCTTGTATTGCTGCCGAAAAACCCCTTGGATCGGCCAGTGTGTGGATGATGTAGGAGACCATACAATATAGATCTGTCAACAAAAAGGTCCTAAAGATATAAAATATTCGTTCTGACTAAAGATCATTATGCAAAAGAGCAAAAGGACCTGACAGACTATAGATACGTATAGCCATAACTGCCATATAATTATTGCTAAATAGCAAAAAGAAGGGGAAGGGGGCTATGTCATCCTACACAACCACTAAACAGAAGAAAAGGGATTGGGAATAAAAACTTTTTGGGATGAACCACCTACAAATAGAAAAACATAGTCCCAAATGTTATCTAAAATATATATGCATGTATATATATATACACGTATACGTGTTACACATATATACATGTAAAAATTTAAAAATGGTGAGAGGACGGGAAAAGGGAGGTGATTATATGGGTCATAGAAGTAGTAACTATAAACACTCATATAGTGACATGATAAAAAATTTTAAAAAGTTGTAAAAAAGTGTGTAAAAATTGACAATATATAATATAAGAAGAAAGACATGTTAAAGAAAATTGTTATAAATATAATGAGTGTTAAGTAATGTAATTACTATGACAGGCATGTGAATGGGATGAAAGTCTATAATATATAGATATATGGTTATATAAATAGTACATAGATAATACATGATAATATTAATAGATATTGGTGATAAACATCAATAAATATAGATGTTAAAAAATATTTAAAAATTGTTTAATAATTACCAATAAATACAAATATATGTAAAAACCATATAACACTAAGTATAAAAATGTGTCGCATCCCATTCAAAATTCATGCCCTCAGGTTGACGTGTACGGAGCTTATATTTCGAGAAAACCTCCCTTTTACAGAGTGTCTGGAATATATCTCCCCCTCTCTTGGATCTTAAAACTTTCTCTATCACTTGAACCATGACTAAGGAAGTGTCACCACTATGTAAGTTATTAAAGTGGCGGGCCACATTGGTGGATTTTAGACATCGAATGTCACTTAAGTGTTCTCTGAATCTGTCTTTAAGTTTCCTGGTAGTTCTACCTACATACTGTGCTGGACAATTCTTGCAGGAGACAAGATATATAATGTATTCAGTATTACAATTAAAGAATTTATTGATTTTAAAACTCCTGCCACTGGTAGAGGACTGAAACTGGGAACCTGTCAAAATGTGAGGACAGGTAATACAGTCTCGTGCCCCACATTTGTAGGTGCCCCTGCAGTGTAGCCATGTTTGGGATATAGAATTAGTCTTGGCAGAAAACAAACTGGGAGATAAAGTGTTGCCCAATGTGACCGCTCTTTTTGCTACAATGTTAACACCCTGTTCCAGAATATTTTCACATATGCTATCTGTATGTAAAATTGGCAGATGTTTCCTAATTATTTTCAGTTTGGATTCAATATGTCTACACAATGTGCCCGACTCCTGCCCCGCACGACTCACTGTCTAATTGTGAGTAAGCCAGACTCCGTTAGGGCAGAGCGAGCAGCAGGCGGCAGCTTGTCCTGGCGGCGGTGCGGGCTCTCTGATTAAAAGAGACCTCACACTTCCTGTCTGCTCTGGCTGCGCTGCGGCCAACAGTGAGCTGCGCGGCGGCGCCCGCCGCTATGGTCCAGAGTCCAGAGTTACGGTAGCTTTGGGGGGCCTTATTATCGGGGAGGCCTTATTATCAGGGAGGTCTTATTTTCGTGGGGTGCCTTATATTTAAGCAAGAGGTAAAACTGTAAGTAGGTCTTATTTTCTGGGGATGTCTTACTTTCGGGGAAACAGAGTATGTAACAAGGCTCTTCCCAATTCACCTGTAACATCCTCCAATGGAAAATACATAAAATTATTTAACAGGATGTTGAAGATGTGCTCCCTATCTGAAATCATCTTTCAATTGAAGACACCATGAGATTAAAAAAAAACTGTTAGATGATTTATGTCTGCTGTGCCTATAACAAAAAGCACCCATTTTGTGTACAGTGGCTATTAATGATCTTCAAAGTATTAAGTCAAGCAGGCTTATGCACATATCCATTTTTCCTGGTTCTGCAGTGTTGACCTGTGCCCCTATCTTCTCTGATGCAAAATGTGACCTGCGACACAAAAAAACTAATTATTTAATTGGACCTAAACACAAAGTTTTAGTCCACTTCTGAAAACTATAATTCAATGATATTTCACCTGGAAATAATACCCAATTGAGATGCAATGGAAATGAAAAAAAAATATTGTTTTCTTGCAGATGATTGGATGATGGAAGGCATCAGAACTTAAAGTGATATTAAAGGCAGATTTTTTTGTTTAAAAAAAAAAAAAAATATGTCATACTTACCTTCTCTGTGCAAAACATTCTGCTTTTCTCGGGTCCCCCGCCGGCGCTCCTGGCCCCTCCCTTCTGCTGAATGCCCCCATACCAACGGCTCTTGAGCCACTGTTCTTTGTGTCTAGTTACACACGGAGCGTGGCTCGGCCTCTCCCCTGCTCTCTCCTCATTGTCTCACTGGCTGTGATTGGCAGTAATGGAAGCCAGGCTCCCACTACTGTCTCAGCCAATGAGGAGGAAGAGACACGTGAGAGCAGCTGCTCTTGTGCACATGGCTGGAACAAGCTGGGGCTTAGATAAGTATTAGGGGGTCCGAGGGGGGGGGGGGGCTGCTGCACACACAGTTTTTGTAAAAAAAAAAAACTTGGGCTTTTACAACCACTTTAACATAATTTACTAGGCTATGGGAAAAAATGTAGAAATACAACTTCCCTTGCAAAGTGAACGATATAATCCTTGGTCCCCTGACACACTGGGTATGGGTCACATGTCTTAATGTCAATGCAGCAGTATGCTGATGCGCTATGATCGTCAAGGTGGCAGGTACATTTTCACAAATTAAAGTTAGGTTTGTTGTAATTACATCTAGTATATTCATTTTTTCTCACACAATGCTCCTGTGAGCTTTAAAGATCCCTTTTGTTAATTATATCATCATGACTGTGTAATTAGGGGGGAAGAAACAAATACTCATGAGAAAGGGTCATAGCTGGCCTTCACTGCTTGTCTCCACTGCTACTGATAGGAGTAAAATGGACACTTTCCTTTCCTCCAGTTCTTATAAATCATTCCCCTCAGTTTGCAACTTAAAGTACATAAAACACTTGACACTAGACATAAAAGTTTAGGAAATATTCCAAAGAGAAAATAATGTATTTTTCCATTTAAATCATTCGTGTTGCAAGAACTGCATGAATTGGCTATTACTGAAAACATATTTTTGCTCAGTTACAAATACAAAATTAAAAACAGAGACACAGACATGTCCTCCTTATACAATGAGTAGACATTGTCAAGGAGCGCCTATTGAGAGGATGAAATGTTTAATACTTTTAAGTCTGCACACATGTAGAACACTTCTGGCAAGACTTTCTTGGCAGGAAGCCTTTGAAAACCAAATTTCCGTAGAAAACTAAGAACAAATAAAGAGAAAAGGACATTCAGTGTTAATTCCACAGATAATTAAAATTTAATTGAATCCAAAAATAGTTGCACACATATGTTTCTATATCTGTGGAAGTGAGTGCATATGGCACTTGTTTCTAAGAAAACTACAAAAATAAATGGATAAATTGAATTTAAATATCAAGTTTCCAGTTGACTGTAATGCACAAAGTTACCTAAAGTTTATACTTAACCTGTTCCTCCACTGCTCATAAAAGTAAAGAAGAGAACACATGTGTAAGCTCCCAATCAATCTGGTCAGAATTTATGCAAGATAAGGACTGCACCCATGTGACAAGGAAATTTGCCAGTAAAAAACAAATCTTTTAGGGTTCTAATACCTTTGGTTACCCAGATTGCAGTTTCAGGAATCTGGATGAAACAGTGGAGATTCGGATTATTCCATAGTGGGGTGTGAGGGGACTAGTGGTTCAAGGAGGCCAAAGGAGGCACCCAGGTTTTATCCCACACCTTAATGGTCACTCTCTTTCGTGCGAGTGAGTGGATATGGAGCACGTCCACCTTAGTATAAAATGGATTGTAGCATTTCATAGGAGCCTAGCCTCTGTCACAATCAACGCTTTGTCCTTCTGTAGTGTTAGTCAATTATTTGCATGTATTAGTTGCTTGGCTAAAAAATACTGGTTAAAAATTGGTAAGGCCAAACATCCAAAGTCAGAGGGCTGCTTTGGGTGGCCAGGCTAGGCCTCGGTGCTCTACCACTCCACAGAAAGGAGGAACCAAGGTATCAAGTTGTTTGAACAGCGACAGAGGGATCCAAACTGGGAAATTTCTATTTAGGAATGTATAGAAAGGCTGGGAGCAATTTCTTTCTTATTAGATTCATTTTGCCAGTCAGGGAAAGCTGTAGTTTTCCAGGTTTCAAATCTAGATTTTTTGAATTGTAGGAGGGGCAGGGCATTTAGGGGTACAAAGTCATTAATAACATTCATCACCTGGACACCTAGGTTTTTTATTTGGTCACCTTCTAAAGTGGCAAGGAGCTGTCCCAGGGGGTATATCCCTTCTCTCTGCTATAGGATGTCAGTTTTAATCCGCCTAGTCAGGATTAAGGACCTAGTTCCTTGCTGGGATCTGTGGGCCTGGCAAAAAGTTTTTTCCTAGTTAGTTTTTTCTCCAGATTTTTTTCCTGTGAGATCTACAAGCAACTAAGCCGGATCTGGGCGACGTACTGGATATATAGATCCAGTGGTCACCCCAGCCTTCCAGCGAGCGCGCGCAGACATCACCTCCGTGCTAGGTCGACCGCCACATAGTGCCATCCGACGGGCACTGGCCCTGCCAGTTAAACGTCTCGCCAGGTCGCACACGACTGGGTCTAGGCTTGAGTTGCGGCGTTCCTATTGGCCGACAGCCCCCCCACTTCGGTGGAGAGGGGTTCTGTCAGGAGATGGCGCCCACCTGTTCCAGTTATGGTGAGTAATTTTTCCCCCCTCTCCCCTGGCAGGTTTTGGGGTGGACGCAGGCCCCTCCTTAGGACAGTCAGACCCCCGGGTTTCACCTCTGTCCTGTCACACACCCCCCCCTTTCCTGTCCCCCCTTTCCCCCTCCTCCCCTCACTTACTGGGGCTATGGGACGCTTGTACCTACCCCTGGGGGTCGAGACCGGGCATTAGGCCAACTGTGGGGACAGGGGGGGTGTGCCGCCAGCGACCAGACGATCGATCGAGGCGGGGGGACTCACCTGTCACTTCCAGGGACCCCATCCTGTCGATCCTGTCCAGAAGGCTGGGGAGTCCCCTCAAGGGTTTCTAGAAGCTCCGCAGACCATGTGGGCCACCATTTTCTTGTAGCCCATGTGCTGAGAAGGATCGGCAGCCATGTTGGTACACCCGGTGGCCATTTTGCAGTGGATTGCCATTACAAATCACTGGCGGCCATGTTTTTCGAGTCACTAGAGGCGTTTTTTTGGCGGTGGAGCTCCTCCTTTTTACCTAGTGCTGACACTCAGGTCCCTCCTGATCTTAGATCGCTGCAGACACGTGCTGTACAGACATCCTGGGCCTTCTTGATGCATCTCTGGTGCGGGTGGTGAGTCTGGGGCGTCTCTCTCTCTCTCTGCTGGGGGTCTTCAGTGCTTGTGCCTTACCTTTTGGGGGCGCATAGCGTGGTGGGACGTTTTAAAAAAAAAAAAAAGTTTTTTTTTCAAAATCTTCTGCGGAGTTTTCCTGCTGTGACATTGACTTTGTGGAACACGTTTCCCCACCTAACCCTCTCTCGGAGGCCGCAGGGCCCTCCGGATCCCAGTCATCCATAGATGCACTGTCAGGGGTCTTGGAATCCTTTGTGTCCCGAGTGGAGGTGGCCTTTAAGGGGCAAAGTGCTAAAAAAACGCCCCCCGCCTACCCCTACCTCTTCTGATGTGTCAGATTCTCATTCTGATTAAGCCACCGCAGACGTGGGTCTCCCTGCTGGGTCTACTACCTCGTGCCCTATCTCCTCTGATAATGAGGATGACACTTCTCCCTCAGCCAACGTGCAAGAAAAGGCACTGGTGGACGCACTGTTTGTTTCTGTGTGTGAGACCCTAAAAATGGAGGACGCAGCTGTGACAGCAACTGAGGCGCTGTGACTTTTGGCACTCACAAGCCATCCAGAGCGCCAAAGGTTTTTTCCCTTTCCCGCATATTTTGACAATATGGTCAAAAAAGAGTGGGACCGCCCCAAGCATCCCCCTGGGGTCCCTAAGTATATTGCTAGGCGCTACCCCTTTGAAGAGTCTCTTATTAAAAAGTGGACTGTTCCACCTACGGTGGACCCTCTGGTCTTCAGACTGAATAATGATTACAGTGGAGGATTCCCTGTCCTTTAAGGATCCGGTGAATAGTGTGGCCCGCAATATGTACTCCCTGGCGGGGTCTGCACTAAGACCGGTGTTTACTATTGCTCTTGTGTCACAAACTTTGACTGAATGGGTTAAGTTACTAAGCCATGACCTGGAGGGGGTACAACTTCCCTCTGTCTTTGCTAAGCTGAGGGACCAGATGATTCAGGGGCTGAAATTTCTTTGCGATGCCTCGCTGGATGTGCCTCCACTATTGGCCCAACTGTCGGTTTCGGCGTATACGTTGGTTAAAATGCTGGTCTGTGGAACAGACCTCAAAGAAGGCCTTGTCTGATCTATATTTTCAAGGTGATCACCTGTTTGGGGCTACCCTTGATGACTATATCAAAAGTCTTACAGGGGGTAAGAGTACCTTTCTCCCACAGGATAAGAAAGGTAAGGACCCTCGTCGTAGACGGGGTCCCTTCTTTGCAGCACATAAAAAGTTTTTTTGTCCCTCCGGGTCAATTGATAAGGGATCTAAGTCTTTCAAGGCCCCCTCGAGGGGCTCCAAGCGACCCTGGTCTGGAAAACAGAAGTCCGATTTCTCCAGACCTGTGGATAAGACCCCTTTGGCCTGAAGGTGCGCCCTCACCCGTATCTGAGGCGGGGGGACGTCTTTGCCAGTGGTTATCCCGGATTCAAGACAAGTGGGTTCACAAGGTCATTCGGTCTAATTAAAAGATCGAGTTTCGATCCGTCCCTCTGGAAAGGTTCTTCCCTTCCAATGTGTGGCTGTCCCCGGATCGCTTACAGACTCTCTTTGTGGCGGTACAAGACCTGTTACAACAAGGAGTAATAGTTCCGGTTCCGTCGGTTCGGAATGTTTTCAGGGCTTTTACTCAAACCTGTTTACGGTCCCCAGGAAGGAAGGAAATGTGCGTCCAATCCTGGACCTAAAGGCACTGAATTGCTTCGTGCGAGTTCAGAAATTCAAGATGGAATCCACTCACACGGTGGTGGCTTCCCTACATCAGGGGGATTTCCTGGCCTCCATAGACATCAAAGATGCCTACCTTCACACCCCAATATGTCCAAGACATCAACGGTTTCTGCGTTTTGCTTTGGATGTGGTTCGGGCAATCAGGGTGTACTTGGCAACTACTAAGTCTTTTCGAAAGTCAGATTCGCTCTTTGTTCTCACGGATGGATCAAAGAAAGGGCTGCCTGCGTCTGCTGTGACTATTTCCAGATGGATTAGACAGTCGGTTGTGCAGGCTTATTCAATTAGGGGCAGGTTCCTCCTTTCCCTGTTACTCAAGCGCTTAGTGCTTCCTGGGCCTTTCGCCATCAGGCACCTGTGGTTCAGGTTTGCAAGGCGGCTACTTGTTCGTCTGTTCATACCTCCACTAAGTTTTATAAGGTGGATGTGCTGGCATCTGCAGATGCCTCCTTTGGCCACAAAGTTTTGCAGGCTGCTGTTTAAGGGTGTTTTAGTCTCCCTTGAGGGCGTTTAATGTTGTTTTCAGGTGGGTCTCATCTTGTTGTTCTGATGAGTCCTATGTTGACTAGTTGGCTGTTGTTCAGCCTTGCGGAATTATTTTCTGCTGTTCCCACCCCTCATGGTTTATGGCACTGCTTTGGGATGTCCCTACTGTTATGAGGAACAGAGACTGTGTCCGTCAATGAACAATAGAGAAAATCTGGTTTTTGTCTTACCATAAAATCCTTTTCTCTGAAGTTCATTGATGGACACAGTACCCGCCTCTCTATTTTGAGTTTGGTTGTTGTTTTCTCTGACACTGCTTTGTTACAAAACTGACATCCTATAGCAGAGAGAAGGGATATACCCCCTGGGACTGCCCATAGGCATAGCCAGAACTTTTTTTCTGCCTAGTGTCCTACTCCTGTAGGAGGCAGTTTAACCCTACTGTTATGAAGAACAGAGACTGCGTCTGTCAATGAACTTCAGAGAAAAGGATTTTACAGTAAGACAAAAACCCAATTATTTCCTATTTTAATAGCTGCCTGGAGTTGCCTATACAGGAGGGCAAACCATTTCAGGAAAGAAGGGCCAAAGCCTATCCTTTCCAGCACCATGAGAATGTAAGTCGAGTTCGAGTTTTTTTCTATGTCAAGCGCCACTACCACCCTACTGCCCAAGTTTACATGAATGGCTTGAGTATATGTAAAGGGTTGCCTAACATTAATATCTGCCTATTTTTCAGGTATAAAACCTGTTTGATTCAAAACAACCAGGCCCTCAATGAATTTGGATAGGCGGGTCACCAGAAGTTTGGTAAGAATCTTTAGATCCATTTTCAATAAGGAGATTGGCCTGTACGAACCACAGCTTAGAGGATTCTTTTCAGGTTTGCTTTTAAGGACCTCATGCGTATGGTACAGGGAATCCTTGTAAAACTTTGCCTAAAGATCACAAGCTGGGACAAGCTCATTACCAAATAACGTATACCAATTAGTGGGTATACTATCAGGGCCTGGGGACATGTTACTGGGGAAGAATAGGATGGCTGCCTGAGCTTCTTCTGATGATATTGGGGTGTCTAAGAATTCCCTATAGGGAGTGGAGAAAGTAGATATGGGTAGATGCATTATTCTGTCAGACAGTGCCAAGGTGTCATATGATGGAATAGGTGCATAGACCAGTTCATGGTATTGCAAGAAAATGCATACAACATCAGCTGGAGCAGTCTGAATCCCACCAGGGTAATCTCTAACGCAGGGAATATCAGTAGTTTTGGTGGTAATCTGACACTAGATTAGCAATTGCCAACAATTTGCTGTTGTTATCTCAGCCAGCAAACAGTTCTGAAAACTTAAGAAAGGATCAGTGAATTTGTTATTTATTATGTAACAGGAGTTCACGCCTAGCTTTCTTCAATTCCTGATAATTGGATGGAGACAGGTCCGAGGCCAACCCCTGCTCTGCCAATTGGATGGAGGATTCCATCTCTCAGGCAACCATATTAGCAGTCACCCTTACACTTTATATTAGAAAAATATTGGCCCCTAATGGAGGCTTTATAGGCATTCCACTCAGTCAGGGGACTCACTATATCCCTGTTTAACTCCCAGTACACGGTCATCTGTTATCTAACTGTTATTATTCCCTGTTTACTGCAAACAAGACTTTGACATTTCAGACTATGCCCATACAGGGTATGATCCTACTAATCTGCCATTATTTGCCCCATTTTTCTATTTAATTAATAAAATGAAAATAAAAATAAAACGGGTCCCCCTGGGTTACCGTTAGTAACATTGGCATTCACAAACTAACACTTTAGAGAGAGGGGAAGAGTGGGATACTCCAACTCTGACTGCCTGTGACCATGTGCCACTGCTACAGAGGAGTAGGGATGATCGAACGGTTCGGGTCCACCATCGGTTCGGCCCGAACATTGGGTGTTCGAGGTTCGGCCGAATTTAGAACTTTTTGCCCAAAAAGTTCGGAATTCGGCAACCAGAACCGCCCAAAATGCAATGCTTCAGGAAATGGGCTTTAAAAGCCCGTGATTTGACCAGAACCATTAGCAAAAGCCAATTGAGGGGGCAGGAGAATGCTAGGAATGTGATTGGAGTGACTAGGGGGTCCCTAGACCAATCATTAGTGAATACGTCCCCCAGTATATAAGATCGCCCCCGCCATATTCCCAGCATTGTTATACTGGACATGGAAGAGAGTGGAAGCAGTTCTGTTAATTTTACTTTAAAAGTGTCATTTAGCTATTTTTAGTGTGAGGAAAGGGATATCTAGTGTAGTTAGAGTGCTCCTTTACACTTAAGTTAGCTTCAAAAATTTAGTTTCTGTAGGGAAAGTGTTAAGTGTCAGGGGACCGTAGTGTAGTGTAGGGTTAACTGACAGTGACTGCTATGGCAGGGTGACAAAACCCTTCCATAGCAGGGTGACCGCTATAGAGAAATGATCATTTCTCTGTGTTGCTTTGGGACAGGTATGTGGCTTCTCACCAGCAAGCATTTTTTAATGCTGCAGGGGCTGCCACTGTCAGTGCTTTTTTGAGGACATGTTTGATGTCAGACATGACATCTGAATATGTGTATAGGGGGAATATATAGACATATATGTCTGAATATATACCCCTAGACATATATAGGTGTGATAGTAGCAGAAATAAATGCTTGCGCTAATGAAATCATTTACAGTAATATATTTCTGCTACTATCACACCTATATATGTCTAGGGGTATATATTCAGACATATATGCCTATATATACCCCCTATACACATGTTCAGATGTTTTGCCTGCCTCAAAAGAACCCCAAAAAATGCCAAAAAAAACGCTAGCGTCAAAAAAAAAATGCCCAGGTGTGTTTTTGCTGGCATTTTTTGGGGGGTTTTGGAGGCAGGCAAAACATCAGAACTTGTGCACAGTACCACTATACACAAGTTCAGATGTTTTTCCTGACTGCAAAGAACCCAAAAAAATGCCTGCTATTAAACCGGCAAGGTGTTACAGCAGAGAAGCCATATTCCTGTGCTTAAAGTTTTCTAATACAAACGATCTTTTTTTTTTATGGTTCTGGACATGCTACAGAGCTGAAACTTCACAGGTACACCTTTTAGACCCCCCCAGACACAAAATCACACAAAAAAAGTTCTTAAAAATTGTCATTTTTGATAAAAAAGCCAATTATTGAAAAATTTAAAAAAAAAAAAAAAAAAAGAGATTTTTTGATTTTTACTTTGGATTTAGTATCTGGGGGGGTCTAAAAAGTGTACATGTGAAGTTTCAGCTCTGTAGCATGTCCAGAACCCCCAAAAATTAGCATTTTCTTATAATTTTTATTAGAACAGGTATACGGCTTCTCTACGGCGCTTTTTCTTGCATTTATTGGGCATTTTTGGAGGCAGGCATGACTTTTTTTGGATTTAGTGTCTGGGGGGTCTAAAAAGTGTACCTGTGAAGTTTCAGCTCTGTAGCATGTCCAGAACCAGAAAAAAGATAATTTTTCAGTAGAGCAGGGATGGTGGGACCCCTCTTTTACACTTATATGAGGTTTTTTTGGGGTTCTGGACATGCTACAGAGCTGAAACTTCACAGGTACACCTTTTAGACCTCCCAGACACAAAATCACACAAAAAAAAGTTCTTAAAAATTGTCATTTTTGATAAAAAAAGCCAATTATTGAAAAATTAAAAAAAAAAAAAAAGAGATTTTTTGATTTTTACTTTGGATTTAGTATCTGGGGGGTCTAAAAAGTGTACATGTGAAGTTTCAGCTCTGTAGCATGTCCAGAACCATAAAAAAAAAGATCGTTTGTATTAGAAAACTTTAAGCACAGGAATATGGCTTCTCTGCTGTAACACCTTGCCGGTTTAATAGCAGGCATTTTTTTGGGTTCTTTGCAGTCAGGAAAAACATCTGAACTTGTGTATAGTAGTACTGTGCACAAGTTCTGATGTTTTGCCTGCCTCCAAAATTCCCCAAAAAATGCCAGCAAAAACACACCTGGGCATTTTTTTTTTTTGACGCTAGCGTTTTTTTTGGCATTTTTTGGGGTTCTTTTGAGGCAGGCAAAACATCTGAACTTGTGTATAGTGGTACTGTGCACAAGTTCTGATGTTTTGCCTGCCTCCAAAACCCCCCAAAAAATGCCAGCAAAAACACACCTGGGCATTTTTTTTTTTTTGACGCTAGCGTTTTTTTGGCATTTTTTGGGGTTCTTTTGAGGCAGGGTGTATATATAGGCATATATGTCTGAATATATACCCCTAGACATATATAGGTGTGATAGTAGCAGAAATATATTACTGTAAATGATTTCATTAGCGCAAGCATTTATTTCTGCTACTATCACACCTATATATGTCTAGGGGTATATATTCAGACATATATGTCTATATATCCCCCCTATACACATGTTCAGATGTTTTGCCTGCCTCAAAAGAACCCCAAAAAATGCCAAAAAAACGCTAGCGTCAAAAAAAAAAATGCCCAGGTGTGTTTTTGCTGGCATTTTTTGGAGGGTTTTGGAGGCAGGCAAAACATCAGAACTTGTGCACAGTACCACTATACACAAGTTCAGATGTTTTTCCTGACTGCAAAGAACCCAAAAAAATGCCTGCTATTAAACCAGCAAGGTGTTACAGCAGAGAAGCCATATTCCTGTGCTTAAAGTTTTCTAATACAAACAATCTTTTTTTTCTGGTTCTGGACATGCTACAGAGCTGAAACTTCACATGTACACTTTTTAGACCCCCCAGATACTAAATCCAAAGTAAAAATCAAAAAATCTCTTTTTTTTTTTTAATTTTTCAATAATTGGCTTTTTTTATCAAAAATGACAATTTTTAAGAACTTTTTTTTGTGTGATTTTGTGTCTGGGGGGTCTAAAAGGTGTACCTGTGAAGTTTCAGCTCTGTAGCATGTCCAGAACCAGAAAAAAAGATCATATAGGTGTTAAAGTTAAAGGAGGCTCCCGAACCACATCCCTGTTCTACTGAAAAATTATCTTTTTTTTTTTTTCATGGTTCTGGACATTCTACAGAGCTGAAACTTCACATGCACACCTTTTAGACCCCCCAGATACTAAATCCAAAGTAAAAATCAAAAAATCTCTTTTTTTTTTTTTTTTAATTTTTCAATAATTGGCTTTTTTATCAAAAATGACAATTTTTAAGAACTTTTTTTGTGTGATTAATAGTTAATGGGGCATGACCCAGAACCCTAGGCACTTTTTAGGGGCATTTATTGGGTTTTAGGGCTTAAAAATGGTGTTTTTTGATTACAGAAGTTCGGGTCCCATTGATTTCAATGGGGTTCTGAAATCCGGGCCGAACTTTCGTGAAGTTCGGGTGTTCTGGTCGAACCGAACTTTTCAAAAGTTCGATCATCCCTACAGAGGAGGAGGCAGCAATTGGCATTCCACCTTGAGGATATACTTTCCAGGCTGCATTTTGGTGATATCTCCACATAAAGCATGCTTCAATGCTATCCACATATTCTTGGGTGCATTTTCCCATACACATTTTTTATTCACTGCGATAGTGCAAGATACTACATACACATTCCTTATTTCCATCCCCTTTTAGAGAGGGCTGTTCAAAGTTACCATTGTATTGATTCTCCTGAGATGGTGTACCATCTATGATATATGGAACTATACATATTCCCCAAGTAAGTAGATACCTATTTTCCACACAGGTATCAGTGGCTCGGCTAGACACATAGCTGTAGATTATACTTATTCATCTCATTTTCAGATATCCATAGTTGGTCTTGATTGGGCCATTTGATGTGTACCATCTATGATATACGGAACTGTATATATTCCCGGAGCAAGTAGGTATCCATCCCCCATACACGTATCAGCAGCTTGGCTAGACACATAGCTGTAGATTACATCTACTTATCTTACTTTCAGATATCCAGCGTAAGTCCTGATTTCTCGGATCCCTGTGGAACCCATCTGATGACACTGCCTCTTCTCCTGGTGGGAATTTTTCCACATTGGAGTAATTGTACATACATATACATACATACTCCCTTGCTTCTGCCTCCATTGGCATCTTCTTATGCCAAAGTGACTATGGTGGTGCGTATAACTTATATCTGACATGTCTAAGATATACAAATGTACCTTAAGAGAATATTCTTGTATATATATATGTATGCGAATGTTTAGCTATGCATATATTTATTTTTACTAATATTCAGATATAAATGAAGGAATTCCAGTAGACCTTTGAAGAAGATTACGACTGAAACGCGTCAGATCTTTCCTGGAATCAAGGCATTTACTCAGCCCCTTTGTTATATGTGACATATGTTGTTAGCCGTGACTTTGTTTGTTTTTTATCATGATGTATTGTTGTTTCTATATCCATACATTGTAATTGAGAATGTTTTTTACATGTTAATCCAATAAATATGTCTTTTTATATATATGGGTGTACCCATTATTGGATGTATAAGTTGCCTTTAAAGTCCCACACTCTAGGGGAATTATTTTTGCAACTCCCAATACACGGTCATCTGATGACTAACTGCTATTATTCCCTGTTTACTGCAAACAAGACTTTGACATTTC
The DNA here is from genome assembly GCF_965119305.1 of Pelophylax lessonae. Lineage (NCBI taxonomy): Eukaryota > Metazoa > Chordata > Amphibia > Anura > Ranidae > Pelophylax > Pelophylax lessonae. Next base: position 423,979,022 of record NC_138771.1, read on the forward strand.
AGACTAAAGGTGCCCATACAGGGGATGATCCTACTAATCTGCCTTTATTTGCCCCATTTATCTATTTAACTAAAAAAAAGCAAAAAACATTAAAATTCAGAAGTATGACGATAACATCTCAAGTATAGACAGTCTAGGTCACATTTTTCTATTCACTGAGAAATTTAATGTGGCCTGTAAGGAAGCAAATTGCAACCCCACCTTATTATCTCATAGCATTGTAGCACTGCCCCCTTGAGGACTGCTGGATAATACACTCACAGGTCCTCCTGGGTTACCGTTAGCAACATTGGCATTCACAAATTAACACTTTACTTCTTTGGCTCAGGCAATGATCAATCCAGGGGTATGTAGTTGTTTTTGGTGTTTTATTTTAAATAGGGATGAGAGAAGGGAAGAGTGGGATACACCAAATTGAACTATTCACAATGGATGAGGACTCTTATCTGGAGATGCAGCCAGGCTGCAGATTCGCCTTGCCACTAGATGAATTTAGGTCAAGTCTCTGTTCAGACGACTTAGGTAGATTATCTTTGGGATACCTGCCTAGTATCCCCTTTCACTCCACAGACTGACACCCATCCTCTGACTATCCTACACCAGGATGGCCCCCCTCCGGTCAGGCCCCTAGACACGATCCCCTAAACTCACAATACTATTTTTCTAGGGTCTCTAGTGTCTCAACCCCTCCATTCCGTTCTCCTGGACCTCTGGGTTTAGTTCCTTTCTTCCTGGTCCCCAGGCCAACTGCCTGTGACCACGTGCCACTGCTACAGAGGAGGAGGCAGCCGCGAGACTCTGCTCACCAGTCAAAGACCCCACAGCACATGTGCTCCTGGCTTTTATACAGTATCCCATAATGCACCGAGACAGCCAGTCTCTACCAATCACTGGGATTGTATCAAAGCCTGTGTACCCATTGATACAGTTTCCTCCCACTGTCCAACATGCCTTACTATTGGACCAGTGAGGAAACACTATCTAGACTCAATAAATCACACAATGAGCACACTTAGCAGACCTAACTCACAGATCCTGCTCTCTGGTAGGCAGAAAGCAATATAGATCTCCCTACTGCTCCTCTGATAGGCCGACAGAGCCAAAAACTATACTCTCTCACTAGCACCTACCTAGGAGGGTGCTACAACATTATTTCACATAGGGAGGGGTTTTTTAACCACTTCCCGCCCGCCCTATAACAGAATGACGGCGGGATTGTGGTTGTGGTCATATGACGTCGGCAGGATAACACAGCTCTGGGCACCTCCCGGGGGCGCGCAGAGCGGCGATCGGTGATGCGAGGTGTCAGTCTGACACCCTGCATCTCCGATCTCGGTAAAGAGCCTCTGACGGACTTTACCATTATTTGAAATCTCGCCTTGCGGATTTTTATGTATTTGGATTTGGGGACTATGTATTAGCTCCCTTGATATGTTGACCATTGAGCAATTTTTTATGTGATGTTCTGATTTTGTGTACCAATAAATGTGCAAACTTTTCCATGCCAGCTTTGTCACGTCTCACGCAAAGTCCCAACCTTCCTTTTTTATCCAATTGATCAGAGATGGAAAAGCACCGCACTCCCACCGTGCGCCTTAATTAAGTCCCACACCTTCCCCCCCTTCTTACTATTGGAGTGTAATGGTGGCCATACACTCTATGAAAAATTGGCCGAAATTCGGTCATTTGCACAGTTCGTTCGTTTTTCAGCCACTTAATGGGCAATCATTAATCGGATGTGACGTTTTTGAGCCGAAGAAAATCAAGGATGTTTAGAAATTTTCTGCCAAACGAACATTAATTTGAAAGCTTAATGTGTTTCTTGTCCAAAGTGTTTGCACTAGGTATATGTGAAAAAAAAAAAACAAACAAAAACACTGATTCATTTATGTCCATTGAACAATTTATTGGTCATTACATGAAGGCACAATTGTTTGTTCTCATGGCCGAGTTTGAAAATGAGTTTGAACTATTTTTTGTATAGTGTATGGCCAGCATTGCCTTGCAGGAGCAGGGTCCTCCTAGCCCTCTTGTATTAAATTGTATTGTTAATGTATTGTCTCCCTTTATATTTTAAAGCGCTGCGCAAACTGTTGGGGCTATATAAATCCTGCTTAATAATAATAAATAATAGGTATTCTCCTTAACCTCTAGTTTTATAGGTTTAAAATTTTGTATTTTCCCTCAATTTCTGTTTCAGTGACAGTGGTCACCAGTACAAATAGAAGGGCAAATTTTCCAAATAGGAGCAAAGACAGTAATACAATTAAAATAAATCTCAATCAGCAAATTTGACAGGGGGTGCTGCCTGTCTAACTCTGCAGCCCAAGCTGAAATATTTGTGGCCACTAGGTAAAGCATCCGGCCGCATTATGTGCACAGTCCTTCTGGACTACACCACTGCACAACATTTCTTAAAAAACCTTGAAGGGTGTCACGTACTTGACTGTGGAGCCTAAGATGATATGGGTGGCCTCTTGCACAATTCACATCCAAGCATCCCCGGTGGTGTAGACAAAGACTGAAAGGGCAGGGGAAGGGCACAGGTGCCAGGACATTGGTACAACGAACTTGAACTTGGAGAGGCTGAGCCCAGATTGCAAGCAATTGAGCTGCAAGTTTGAAAATGACTTGCTAAGCTATTGCCAGACTTGCCATTCTTTACAAATTTGTTGCACAATTGCTGCAAGTCTGCATTGCATGACTTCAGATCAACTTTCTTTGCAAACATTCTGCAAATCGAATGCAAGTTTTGGTTCAGTTATGTTGTGCAGTAGTCATCCCACCACACGGGTAACTGTGACATGCAGAGCTCTTGCTGTAGACTCACCACTGTAACTTTGCTCTTACTAGAGACCTGCCATCCAAATTTGCTAAAAAATTGAAGTTTTAACTAGAACTTGTGCTTCAAGTGCTCTGCAAGTGTACAACTTGCTAGTGAAAATGTGCAGCAAGTTAACAAGACTTACAATTCAACACTGGCACAATTTTGTAGCATGTTATCCCTGCTATCTTGGAGGTTGAATGAGCAAAAGCTAGGAGTCAGGTCACAAGCCAAGTTCGGTAACTGCCAGGCAGGTAGGTACAGAATCACAATCAGAATCCAAGTCATAGACACGCAGGGGCTCGTAAGACAAAATCAGCAAGCAGAAACTTGGTCATAAATGCAGGCCAGGGTCAGTAACATGGATCAGTAGCAGACAAATCAGACAAGGGAAATTCAACGTACAGAATGACCTGGACAAAATTACGGAGTGGGCAACGACATGGCAAATGAGGTTTAATGTGGAGAAGTGTAAGGTTTTGCACTTGGGGACCAAAAACATAAAAACACAATACACGTTAGGAGGGGAACCCTTGGGGGAATCAAAAATGGAGAAAGATCTGGGAGTCTTGGTTGATGATAGATTAGGCAACAGCATGCAATGCCAAGCGGCAGCTTCCAAAGCCAACAGAATATTAGCATGCATAAAGAAAGGGATGCATTCCAGAGATAAGACTATAATCCTTCCACTTTATAAAACTCTGGTCCGACCGCATCTGGAGTATTCTGTCCAGTTCTGGTCGCCAGTCCTCAGGAGGGATGTGTTGGAGCTGGAGAGAGTCCAGAGAAGGGCAACTAAACTAATTAGGGGATTGGAGGACCTTACCTATGAAGAGCGGCTGCAATCGCTCGATTTATTTTCCCTGGAGAAGAGACGTCTGAGAGGGGACATGATAGCAATTTATAAATATCTTAATGGGGATCTCAGCTTACAAAAAAAGCTGTTCATTCGAAGGAATTGCATGAGGACTCGAGGACATACAATGCGATTAGAGGAGAAGCGTTTTAACCTCAGGCAACGTGGGGGGTTCTTTACTGTTAGGGCTACAAGATTGTGGAATTGTCTACCACAAGAGGTGGTTTCTGCGGGTAGTATGGTGACTTTCAAAAGACTCTTAGACTTACATCTCAAGGATCAGGAGATAAAGGGCTATGTTAGATGATTACAGTCACACACACCTACACAGGTTGAACTGGATGGACTATTGTCTTTATTCAACCTCACCTACTATGTAACTATGTAACGTGGTTGGGTCGGTAGCAAGATCAGCAGGTGTTCAGGAGTACAGAACACAGGAACCAGAGCAGAAGACAATTTAGCAATGAGGCTAGGCATACCAGATTTCAATAAGCGCCAGGATCTGTGGACATGCCTGTCTTGTTTATCCATATCTTGTTAAACTCCTATGCTCATGGGTATATGCACATTCCCGCGCGTGCTTATGCACATGAAAATGAGTACTTGCTGCATGGGGTTCTTGATAAGGAGACATTTTACTGAAGGAAACAGTATACTGTGACATTTGTGTCTGTATCATCTTAATAAATAGGGCACTGAACATAGTTCTGAGTGAGAGGTAGCCGGTGTAGACAGTTACCTGGTTTGCAAGGGACCTGTGCAATATAGTCAGGTGTTCGAGGAGAAAATCATCAGGTTTATTCAGTAGGTATAAGAGATAATAATAATAATGTGCTAGATGCACTGACCTACAGTATATCAGTCAATTAGGTTTTAGATGACAAAAATCTCTTAGATTGTAAGCTCTAACGAGCTCAGCCAATGTGACGCGAGTGCTAATGGAGAGGGGCATGGGATTAACAAACAAGGATGCTGTGCAAGTGCCTGATGTCCTCCTTATCAACCATTGATGTCATTGGTTGTAAGGATGCTGGCAACTGAAAGGTTGTAATGGTGCATAATGAAAACCTGTGGTTTTGTGTAACTAAAAGGCTGGCTTGATCCACCTGCTGACTTATATACAGTTTTTGGACAATTTTTTAGCAATTTGCCAAGGCACCCCCTGAAGGAACCTGAAGGCACCCTGAATAAAAAAAAGGCTGAGATAAGACATAACTTTTGCTATTAGGGAACCACACTTTGCACATTACAGTTGCTGTTAGCTCTGCCCTACTGAATATCCTTCTAGGGGAGGCAATTCATCATAATTACTAGATGAAATTTCAGTCATGTGGCGAAAGGTATCTAGCTATCATGTTCCAAACTAGGCATCCCACTTCAGTTTAAAATGAATATGTGCTTTGCCCATGCAGGACAACACAACAGGTTCAGGTTGGGTTGAGGTCAGGACTGTGCAGGCCAGTCAAGTTCCTCCTCCCCAAACTCCCTCATCCATGTCTTTATGGAGCTTGCTTTGTGCACTGGTGCACAGTCATGTTGGAACAGGAAAGGGCCAACCCAAACTGTTCTCACAAATTTAGGAGCATGAAATTGTCCAAAATGTTTTGGTATGCTGATGCCTTAAGCACTCCCTTTACTGGAGCTAAGGGGCCAAGTCCAACCCAGAAAAACAACCCCACACCATAATCCTCCCTCCACCAAATGATTTGGACCAGTGCACAAAGCAAGGTCCACAAAGACATCGATAAGCAAGTTTGGGGTGGAGGAACTTGACTGGCCTGCATCTCAACCCGAGAGAGCACCTTTGGGATGAATTTAAACAGAGACTGTGAGCGAAGCCTTCTCATCCAACATCAGTGCCTAACCTCACAAATGCGCATTACAGTTATTGTTGGCAGAAGAATGGTCAAACATTCCCACTGACACTCTCCTAAACCTTGTGGACAGCCTTCCCAGAAGAGTTTAAGCTGTTACAGCTGCAAAGGGTGGGCCAACCCAATATTGAACCCTACGGACTAAGACTGGGATGCCATTAAAGTTCATGTGCGTGTAAAGACAGGTGTCCCGATACTTTTGACAATATAGTATAAATGTGGGATTATGAGATGCACCAAAATGATTATTTTCCAAAAACTGGATAAGGATGTGTTTACGTCTTAAAAAAAAAAAATATGGAATACATTTATAGTATTGTGCAGTACTTTCATTTCTCTAGAGATTCTTTTCTTTCATACTTGGCATCTCCAATGGAAAATGTCATAATAAATCCAGACTGAGAAAGCCCCTGGTCTTAATAATGTCATAAATAAAAATAGTACAATTACATAGTGGCTTCTTAAAATATTCTGAAAGCTACCATTGATACAGATGGAGACAGAGAGAGTAGTAAAAAAGTAAATACAAATCTAATTTGTCTGTTTATTTATAAGGACAGGAGCACAACCGCATGCAAAATATATTAAAAAGAAACATATCTGGAAAGGTATAGCGGAGCTGCCATTGCTGTGGTAATCAGAAGGTCACCTGAAGTCTGAGAGTTGTTGGTCAGACAACTACTTTACTTACTGTTTCCACTATTTGAGTGTGCAGTGCATGAAAATAAGGTAGTTACAGGCAAAAACTGTTCCTGACACTCCAGCTAAAATATCATACTTGGACAAAGTATGTAAAGCTAAAGAACTTTCGGGGGCGTGGCCTGAAGACCTATGTGAGCGGACGTGTTCTAGAGAGGCTCTCCCGGCGGATCTCCGTTTAAGCTATCCTGCGGCTCCAAACTCGAGCGATACCCCTACCCCCGACCGCCGGTGGACACCGCCATCCAGCCCTGGCCATGTCTCCGCCGAAACGGCCATCCGAAGCGGCGGCTAAGCTGGAGAAGTTTCGGCGCCAGGAGGTGAGCGGCGTGGCCCAAAATGGCGGACCGTCCCAGCCAGCTCCTGCTGCAACGGCTCAGGCTGCGGACCAGGCAGTCATTCTGGCTGCCATCACGGATTGCAAGGCGTCCCTTACCACTAAAATAGAGGAGATAAAGGTGGACATATCTTTACTCAGGCAGGACTTTCAAAAGTTGCGGGGCAGGATGTCGGAAGCCGAGGGACGGCTCTCCAGAGTGGAGGATGATTTACCCCCCATACAGAACGCTGCTGAACAGGCCGCCAGGGATATACAGTTCTTGCTACATAAACAGGATGATCTGGAGAACAGAGCCCGGCGTAATAACGTTAGTTTTATTGGCTTGCCGGAGGCTGCGGAGGGGTCGTCCCCTGCCACGTTCCTGGAAGATCTACTGGTTAAGTCATACGGCAGGGAGGCATTCTCACAGGCCTTTGTTGTGGAACGGGCGCACCGAATGCCAGCTAAAAAACCGCCCCCAGGTGCACCTCCCCGGGTCTTTATTGCCAGATTCATGAACTTTCGGGACAGGGATGCGGTGCTCCGGCTATCCAGGGAGCGGGGGAATATCTCACTGGACAACCATAACATCATGGCGTTCCCGGACTTCTCGGCGGAAGTCCAGAAGCAGCGTAGCCAGTTTGGAGAAGTCAAGAGGCGCCTTAGGACCCGCAACCTCAAGTATGCGATGTTATATCCGGCCAGGCTACGAGTGGTTGGAGAGGATAGGGTACATTTTTTCGAAGACCCTGACGCGGCGATAGCCTGGTTGGATCGTCTGCCGTGAGCGGTGAGTCTGTTGCCTCTTCCCCGCCCCTGGGTACATTGGAAGACTGTACGTTCTCCAGTCTGAACTGCCCTGATGATTCTCCCTTTGCTTCTCGCCCCCTTCACCTGCCCTACATGCCTTGGAAGTTCGTGGTGGCACTCCCTCTGTTCCCCTGACACACTAGTATTTTTGGACTGAACTCCTTCGGGGGATGCCTGCTTGCCCTTTTACCTGCCCCCCCCCCCCTTTTTTTCTTTTTTTGCCTCCCCTTGGTCGTACGGACTCTTTTCCCTCCCCCCCCCCCATGGACCTTTTTTCTTTTCTCATCTGTTTTGCCGATACAGACTTTTTTTTTTCTTCTATATTTGACTTCCGGCCGGGAGGTCTCTATGCCCATCATGGGTGCTGTGAACCCTCGTTGTCATACTTTGTGCTCACTGATGTGTTCCAGAAATGGGACCCCTCTTCGGAGATTGTTCGCCCCCACGGGCTCGTGGTGCTCTGGTTGGTCCTGGGGGGCTTCGCCTTTTGGTGGAGCTACCCGGGGCGGCCGGTCACTGCTGCCCGTGGACTGTTTGGTTTTGGGATTGATGCTCACACAAGTTGGGGTGTGTGTTGGGCTGGGTGGGGGGTGGGGGTTTATGTTTATTGAGTTATGCTATGTGATTTGTGTACTGACATGTATTTGCACTACCCTGTATTTTCGCACTGTTTGGTTGAACTCCTGGATTTCAGGCCATGGGCGGCGGGTGCGGTTTACACTTGTCCTGGGTTGCTGTCCACATCCTGTGCCACGGCATGTTCTCTCCTCCTTGATGTTATGGCAGGGCTGACCTTTCTTACGTGGAACGTGCGGGGCATCCGAGACAAGGTCAAGCGCACGGTTATCCTGTCCTACCTCAAGGAACAGAGGGCAGATGTCATTGCACTAGTTGAAACGCATGCTGAGGGAAACTTGCTTGGGGCCATCCGCAGACCGTGGGTCGGCTGGGCTTTTCATGCGTCACATTCCTCTCATTCGAGGGGTGTGTCGTTGCTGGTCTCCCGGTCTGTGGCTTTCGCAGTAAAGGAGGTGGTGACGGACCCCATGGGTAGGTATGTCTTTGTGGCTGGAGCTATGGGGGGGAATGACATACTTCTCTTAGCCTGGTACTTTCCTCCCCCCTTTAGTGCTACCCTCCTGACGGAGGGCATGATGTTTATGGCAAGATACCCCTCGGTTCCTGCAGTCTGGATGGGGGACTTTAATACGGTCTCCAATCCGTTTCTGGATAGGGTGGGTGCCCCGGGCTCCCCACCCTGCCCGGATAGAGCCACACGCTTTCATAGATTGTTGACCAGCTGTCACCTCTTTGACTCGTGGAGGTGTTTACATCCCACTACACGGGCCTACTCGTGCTTTTCCACGACCCACTCCACCATGTCTAGGATTGATGGTATATGGATCTCCCAGGCCCTTCTGCCCAAGCTTCTGGGCGCCCGTTTTGGCCCGAGACTGCTCTCGGACCACGCCCCGTATATGGCTGCTCTGTCCCCGCTTACCACCCCTCCCCAGAGACATTGGCGCTTAAATCCCTTTTGGCTCAAGACTATCCCGGACATTGACTCCCTGGCGACAGAATGGGACTTTTTTTTCAGCTCCAACTCTGACACTGCTTCCGCGTTGTCGGTGTGGGAGGCCTTCAAGGGCCATGCACGTTTACTTTTGACGTCGCGTATTGCTCGACATCGCAGGGCGTCGCGGACCGACCTTCTTGCTGCTGAACGTCAATTGGCTGAACTGGAGGCTGAATATGCCGGCTCTCCGACGCCGGACGCACTTTCTCAACTCAAATTACGGTCTAGGGCCCTGGACCATATGTTCCAGGAACGGGCTACTCATAAATTATTTTTCGGCCGTCAACGTATTTTTGAGCATGGTGAGCGATCGGGCAAATTGCTTGCCTATTTGGCACATATGGACGATAGACCGCCCGTGGTGATTACACTTCACCCCTCGGTGCTGGGGGACTCCTCGGATCCAGCGGCTGTGGCGGAGCTCTTTGCTTCGTATTTTAGCGAGGTTTATTCCTCTAAGGTGGATTATGATCCGTTGGATCTGACCAGTTTGCTGGATACCCTGGAGTTCCCTGCACTGACCCCTGCACAGGTTGCGGTGCTTGAGGCCCCGATTTCTCGGACCGAGATAGTCTCTGCCATTTCTAGTTTTGCTAGGGCTAAAGCGCCTGGATCTGATGGCCTCCCCATCGAGTTTTATTTGCAGTATTCGGAGTCCTTGACCTCCCGTCTGCTCGCGGTGTTTGAGGCGGCATTTGAGTTGGGCTCTTTACCTGCCTCGATGTGTGAGGCACTGATCATTTTGCTCCCCAAGCCTGGCAAGGATCCCCGGTATCCGGATTCCTACAGGCCCATCTCCCTGTTACAGTGCGATGTTAAAATCCTGGCCAAGGTACTTGCCCTTAGACTCAACGTAGTGATCCTCTCCTTGGTACACCCCGATCAGACGGGATTCATGCCGGCCAAGAATACGGCCTTCAACACCAGGCGCTTGTTCATGAACATGCAGGCCCCCCATGACTGTGTCGGTACCAGGGTGGTTGTGACTTTGGATGCCGCCAAGGCCTTTGATTCTGTCGAGTGGTCGTACCTGTGGCAATGTCTCCGTAAATTTGGGTTCGGTCCGAAGTTCATTAAGTGGCTTACAGTGTTATACAGTCAACCTCGGGCTCGGGTGGTGGCCAATGGCTGGACTTCTAGGTCCTTTCCTCTTTCTCGAGGTACGCGTCAGGGGTGTCCCATCTCCCCACTGCTGTATGCCCTGGCGGTCGAGCCACTTGCGATGGCCCTCCGGGCGGACCCGGGCATAAAGGGTCTCCGCCGCGGGGACCTTGAGGAGCGTGTTGGGCTGTACGCAGACGACATGATCCTGTACCTGGCGGACTCCGGGCCCTCTTTGAGGCGTGCCCTGGAGGTCATACAGCGGTTCGGGAGATTTTCTGGCCTGACGGTCAATTGGGACAAGTCCCTTGTCCTTCCTATAGACAGTTTCCCCCCAGCAGCTGACCAAGCGTCGCTCCCCCTGTCGCGGGTGTCGGAATTCAAGCATCTTGGGGTCCGGGTGACTAGATCCCTTCCTGACTATATCCCGTTAAATATTGAACCCCTTTTTGCCTTGGTCAAGGACAAAACGCAAGTTTGGGCTAGGCTACCCTTGGGCGTCATGGGCAGGGTGGGCCTGGTAAAGATGATCCTGCTCCCCAAAATCCTATACCTGCTGTGGCACTCTCCAGTTTATATTCCATATAGATACTTTATGACTCTAGAGAGCCTGCTGAGATCATTTATTTGGGGCTCCTCCAGACACAAGCTGTCCTGGAGGCACACCCAGAAGCCGACCAAGTTGGGGGGCCTGGCGGTTCCTGAATTGGCAAGGTATTACCTGGCTGCCCAATTATCGCATTTCTTTCATCTGGATAAACAGGACTCGGACAGGTATATGGCGCTGGTCTGCAGAGGTGCGGAGTCGCGGCTCCCTCACCCGTTCTGTGATGTCCTTAGAGGAGTTGCTGGGTCTACCCCTGTGGCTCCTCGGGGAGGTCTCCTGTTCCATCATAGGCGGGTCTGGGACCTGGCGATGTCCAGAACCGGGGATGCAACGTTGCATTCCATGACTCCCTTGTGGTTTAATCGTCAGCTGCCGGAGCTCCTCCATATCCCTGATCCTGGGGTGTGGATTCGTAGGGGTATATATTTGCTGTCCCATGTTGTTTCTGCTGGGTCTGTTAAGTCTTTTAGCCTACTCCAGGAGGAGTTCCAACTCCCGGCATTCATGCACTTTTACTATTTGCAGTTGTCCCACGCTTTGAGAGGACAATTTGCCCATGCCATCCCGGACTTACCGTCAGTTGACATACTTGAGGTGATCAGGGGCCAGGAACACCGCAAACTCATATCATTGCTCTATGAAATGTTAGGCACCAAGCGGGTGACTGCCCTGGCATATGGGGTGCGGGAGTCCTGGGTGGGCGATGCTGGGGAGCTGGGGGACGAGGAGTGGGACGAGGCCTTGGAAGCTTGCACCTTGGTCTCTCCTAAATTGTCGGACCGGCTAACTCAGATCTATATTGTCCACAGATCGTATCTTACCCCTGTGCGACTGGCTCGATTTGACTCCTCCCGCTCCTCTGCATGCCCTAGGTGTTCTCACTCCCCGGGCACCTTCGGGCACATGATTTGGTCCTGCTCGGACGTGCAGGGATTTTGGACGCAGGTTGTCCGGTTCCTGCATGACCGTATGGGATGCCCGACTACCCTGGACCCCAAGCTGTGCCTACTTGGGATTTTTCCCGAGTCTGACGCGGACAAACATATGGTTCAATTTCTCCGGGAGACCCTGTTTGCTGCTAGGAAAGTAATAGCCCTGAAATGGATGCAGCCTGTGTCCCCTACCCTTGAGGCTTGGAAGGCAGTGGTGAGCGCTACTCTCCCTTTCAAGAAGGTCATGTATGCTAATAGGGGTTGCCCCAAAAGGTACAACAAAATATGGGATAGGTGGCTGGAGGCCCCTGACACATGTCAGACTTAAGAAACAGGGGATACTGCACGTATACGCTTTGACACAGCGACTGGTTTCTGGACCTGCGCCCATGGTCTCTACTGTGTGTTGGACTGTGATGGATAGTCTTTGATTACGACCCGTCAAGTGTATTGTTATCTTATTGTTTGACTCCTATGCCTTGTACTTTTTGCCCAGTGTGAGGCCTGCATTTTTTTTGATTATGTACTCCTGTACTTGTGCAAATGTCTGACGGTATTTTTTTCTTTTGTATGTTTATATGTCATGTTTAACTCAATAAACGTTTGTTTGGTTCAAAAAAAAAAGCTAAAGAACTTTCTAAACAAAAGGCCAGTTTACCATCCTTCAGACTTTAGGGGGGCCGGACAGTGCCGCATGGGAGTAAAGAATGTCTAATCTTTGGTATTACAAAAAAGAAGATAAATGCACAAGAATTGTGCTAATACCCCTCTTGGACTTAAAATGACACATGCCATATGAATATACAGTATTTTAAAAATTATTTTATTGCATTTACAAACATAATGAGATAAAAACATCAAGAAATGGAAAATACATTACCGATTGTAAAAATAAACAACAATGGCATAAGTGCCCATGGTGAAACATACACCAATACTCACTGGAGAAACCAATAGTACGTCGCCACTTGGGGTGTACCCTATGGTGGCTATGAGGTGTAGGTCATGGGTTCGTCTAACATGTTTCGGACTAAAAATTATGTTGAGTCCTTCTTCAGAGATGTGCCAAATAAAGGGCATTTACATTATTGTTCTGAAAGCATAAATATTAGCTTATTAGTGATACATGTTCTATCAATATTCGTCATTCAATGTATGGTTTATGTCCTCATAATGATGTGATCTAGTAAACATAAAACAAAAATGAGCTCAAACCAATACTCACACAGATGTAACTGACATATTATACACAGTGAAACATGAAATACATGGTGGTAACAGATGGTAAGGATATCCAGTACTGCCAGAGTGTTACCGAAACCTTTAATTGGTGAGATGGTGATGGTAAGGAGGTTGTTCACAAGGACCCCCAACAGCAGCAGGACTATGCCTCTGCTTGAATTATCGATAGGCGATGTCTAGAAATGAGATATATAGATATATGAAAGTTTACAAATATAAAGAGATATAAACGCTAATGCAGCCTCAAACTACATAGTTTCCCTATTAAGTATTTGTATCATAAGCTAAATTTGTATCACTCCAACCTGGTCTTCTTGCCTAGATAGGCCCTTAATTAGTTTGAAATAAATGATAAAGGGGGAGAAATCCAACATGTAAAAAATCCACCTCTTGAAAAATCCCCATTAGAAGTATTGTGTGACCAATAGACCATGGGTAGAGAGAGGGGGAGAGAGGGACAAAAAGAGCTTCAGTGTCTCCTACCTTGAGAGTGGTCAGTCAAAGTTCAGCCGATGGAGGGATATGTACCGCTGTACTCTCCATGCTACAACCTGAGCATGGGAGACGGCGGCAGTAAAATAACCCCCCAACAGCTGTAGACATCTAAGATTCCCGGCCAGACAGCTGGCCGGGCGCCAATCGACGGGAACGGGTGTTGTCGTGGTGACACCTGCCGCTTCTCTAAAGTCGCCTTGTGAAGCGGTGCCGCCCCGTCCCGTCCCGCATCACGACGCCACCAAGGAAGTAAATGCAGAAAGCTTGCATCCCAGTCCGGAACGCAAGCTGAAGGAAAGTCAGGACAGCACTTCCTTCTGCTGCAAAGATTGGACCCCTGGCTCACCAGAAGGGAGAAAGGTGCCCATTGTGCGCCGGGTGAGCAAGCCTCCATCCCAGAAGGTCCCGCCACAGTGCGGCACAGGACAGCCTTTTACAAAATGGAAAAAAGGAAAAACAAAAAAAAGAGAAAAAAACTGAAATAATGTGCCTAGATGAAGACTTGTATATAAGACTTGTGGCTATGTATATACATACAAAACACGTGAACATGGTATATGCAAATATCCAAAAAATAATAATAATATTAATGAGAGATGAGAGAAAAAAAAAAGGAGGGAGAAAGGGGAAAAGGGAGGGAAAGGGAGATTTACATTTGTAAAGCCTATAGGTCCTCTTCATAAGGTCTAAAATAGAAACCCGTTAAATAGGGTTTGAAATTGAAAGCTTTGTTCAACCCTGGGGGCGTAGTCGTTTGGAGATGGAAAATCCACCTTAATTCACTTTGTAGAAGTGATTTTTTGAGATCCCCTTCTCTGGAATTGGGATGTATATGATCGAGGGCTAGGAATTTCACTTTGGGGATGGAATCAATATGAACCAGAGCACTGTGTCTTTCTAAAGGTAATTCGGGATCTTTTTTACTAATACTCGTCAGATGGTGATAAATTCTTCCCCAAAATTCTAGTTTAGTTTTCCTGACATAATAACATTCGCATTCACAGGTTAACAGATATACAACTCCTGAGGTGCGACAATTTACATAGTGTTCAGGTTTAAATTTTTTATTGTTTGGTAGAATAATTTGTGTTCTTGTATCCATGTGTGTACAGTAGTTGCATCCACTACATTGGAAAGTTCCCTTCATTTTGCATTTGTCCTTTGTCTTTTTTAAATTCAGTATGGTACCAAGCTATGTATACCGTTACATAGACGACATCTTCTTTCCATGGGATGGCTCTGAGATACAGCTTTTGGAATTGTTGAATTACATGAACCATTGTAATAACTTCAACCTTAAATTCACCATGACCTTTGACAAATCAAATATCACATTTCTGGATGTATCAATACACAAGAGTTTAGAAGGTCAACTGCAAAGTTATTTATATAGAAAACCCACAGCAGGTAATAGAATTCTAGAGGCTTCTAGTTTTCATCCAAAGCCCCTTCTCAGATCCATCCCATTTGAACAATATATTCGAGCAAGACACAATTGCTCAACCGATGCTCTTTTTTTGAACTTGAAGCAATAAAAATCTACATTCCAGATTATTGGAAAGAGGGTATTCCAATTAGATCCTAAAAAGGGCATACAAAAAAGATAAGAGCAGATCACGGAGTGATCTCCTCTTTGGTCTACACAAACCTAAGGAGGATAAATTTACTCGTATCATCACCCAATACTCCGCACAACATGAACAAATAAAATTAATTTACACCAAATATTGGCACTTCTTCTGTACAGATCCCTCTCTGTCAGCTTTTGTACCAGAACAACCTATGATAACATATAGATGAGTCTCATCACTGAGGGACAATTTGGATCATAGTGAATTTAACCACTTTACCACTGGAGGATTTTGCTGTCTTATGTCCAGGCCACTTTTTGCGATTCGGCGCTGTGCGACTTTAACTGACAATTGCGCGGTCGTGCGACGCCGTACCCAAACGAAATTTACGTCCTTTTTTGCGCTATAAACAAAAAAAGAGCGTTTATTTTTAAAAAATAACAATATTTTTAACATTTTTTATATGAAATTCCCCCCAAAAAAGATGTAAAAAACAATTTTTTTTTACATTTTTGGCCAATTTGTTTCCTGCTACCCATGTTTGGTAAAAAAAATCACAATAAGCGTATTTTGATTGGTTTGCGCAAAAGTTATTGCGTTTACTAACAAAGGGAAAGATTTCTGTCATTTTTGGTGTTTTTTTTTTTAACGCGTAATGGCGGCGATCTGCGATTTTTTTTGCGGTACTGCGACATTGCGGCGGACAGATCGGACCCTTGACTGACATTTTTGACACTTTTGGGGGTACCAGTGACATTACTGCAGTAATCAGTGCTATAAATATGCACTGTTACTGTAAAAATGACACTGGCAGGGAAGGGGTTAATTTTATTGGAGAGGGAGGGGTTAATGTATGCCTGGTGCTTACTGAGGTGTGGAGGGGGAGGTGACTGAGTGAGCCAGGGACAGATCGGATGTCCAGCTATGCTGAACACTCCGATCTGTCACTCCCTGTCACTTGGGAGATCCTCTCGCTTGTGTTTACACAGGCGGGCGGATCTCCACACTAGATCCCCGACGATCGGGGATGAGCGGCGGCGATCGCCGCTGCTCTTCCCCTGGCCCGACTCCCGCTGTGACCGAAAACAGCGGGAGCGAGCCTCCGGCGGCGCGCAAGCGCCGCCCAGAAGGGGGAGTGTCTGACGATGTAGTACTACGTCGTCAGACGATAACGAGCCACTCTGCCGCAGTAATATTACTGTGGGCGGAGGTAAGTGGTTAAAAAAGACAGAAAGGACAAATGCAAAATGCAGGGAACTTTACAATGTGGTGGATGCAACTTCTGTACACACATGAATACAAGAACACAAATCATTCTACCAAACAATAAAAACATTTAAATGTAAACATTTTGTAAATTGTTACACCTCAGGAGTTGTATATCTGTTAACCTGTGAATAAGGGTGTTATTATGTTGGGAAAACTAAACTAGAATTTTGGCAAAGAATTTATTGCCATCTGACGAGTATTAAAAACATGTAACAGACATGTACAAACCTTAATACAGTAGTGTAGTAAAAAAGATTCCGAATTACCTTTAGGAAGACACAGTGCTCTGGTTCATGGCGATTCCCTCCCCAAAGTGAAATTCCTAGCCCTTGATCATATACAGCCCAATTCCAGAGTAGGGGATCTCAATAAATCACTTCTACAAAGTGAATTGAGGTGAATTTTCCATCTCCAAGCGACTACGCCCCCAGGCTTGAACAAAGCTTTTAATTTCAAACCCTATTTAACGGGTTTCTATTCTAGGCCTTCTGAAGGGGACCTATAGGCTTTATAAATGAACACAACTTTGCAAACCATGCTACACTGTTAGCATTGCGGATATTGTTGGAGCTATGTTTTGGTGGGTTCTCCACCCTAATAATATCCAACCACTAATTTACTTTTCCCCACCCCTTCTCCTTTTAAATCTCCCTTCCCCTCCCTTTTCCCTTTCTCCCATCTTTTTTTTTTTTTCCTCAATATTATTATTTTTTTTGGATATTTGCATATACCATGTTCACATGTTTTTTATGTATATACAGTACATAGCCAAGTTTTCATCTAGGCACATATTGTCGATAATATTATTTGTTTTTCAGGTTTTTTTTTTTTTTTTTGTTTTTCCTTTTTTCCAAATTGTAAAAGGCTGTCCCCTGCTGCACTGTGGCGGGACCTTCTGGGATGGGGGCTTGCTCACCCGGTGCACAAAGGGCCCCTTTCTCCCTTCTGATGAGCCAGGGGCCCAATCTTTGCAGTAGAGGGAAGTGCTGTCCTGACCTTCCTTCACCTTGCATTTCGGACTGGGACGCAAGCTTTCTGCATTTCCAGCGTCGGTGGCGTCGTGACGCGGGACGCCGCCCCGCCCCTGTAATGTGGGGACTCTAAGGGAGCGTCAGGTGTCACCATGATGACACCCACTCCCGCCGATTGGCGCCCGGCCAGATGTCCGCCCGGAAATATTAATTGTCTACAGCTGATGGGGGTTATTTTACCGCCGCCATCTCCCATGCTTAGGTTGTAGCATGGAGAGTATGGCGGTGCATACCCCTCCATCGGCTGAACTTTGACTGACCACTCTCAAGGTAGGAGACACTCAAGCTCTATTTGTCCCTCTCTCCCCCTCTCTCTACCCATGGTCTATTGGTCACACAATACTTCTAATGGGGACTTTTCAGGAGGTTGATTTTTTACATGTTGGACCTCTCCCCCATTATCATTTATTGCAAACTAATTAAGGGCCTATCTAGGCAAGAATACCAGATTGGAGTGATACAAATTTAGCTTATAATACAAATACTTAATAGGGAAACTGTAGTTTGAGGCTGGATTAGTCTTTACATCTCTTTAAATTTGTATACTTTCATATATCTATATATCTCATTTCTAGACATTGCCTATCGATAATACAAGCAGAGGCATAGTCCTGCTGCTGTTGGGGGTTCTTGTGAACATCCTCCTTACCATCACTATCCCACCAATTGAGGGTTTTCGGTCACACTCTGGCAGTACTGGACATCCTTACCATCTGTTACCAACATGTATTTCATGTTACACTGTGTATAATATGTCAGTTACATCTGTGTGAGTATTGGTTTGAGCTCATTTTTGTTTGATGTTTACTAGAGCACATCATTATGAGGACATAAACCATACATTGAATGACGAATATTGATAAGAACATGTATCACTAATTAGCTAATATTTATGCTTTCAGAACTATAATGTAAACGCCCTTTATTAGGCATGTCTCTGAAGAAGGACTCGACATAATTTTTAGTCCGAAACATGTTAGACGAACCCATGACCTACACCTCATAGCCAACATAGGGTACACCCCAAGTGGCAACGTACTATTGATTTCTCCAATGAGCATTGGTGTATGATTCACTATGGGCACTATTGCCATTGTTTGTTTTTTTAGTCAGTAATGTGTTTTCCATTTCTTGATGTTTTTATCTCACTATGCTTGTAAATCCAATAAAATAATTTTTTATATATATTCATACGGCATGTCATTTTCAGTCCATGAGGGGTATTAGCACAATTCTTCTCTCTTGTTGTATATTTAGTGGACAAGACTTACAATATGTTATACGACTTTGTCTATTCATACCGCACCCCCCTTACTGTTATATGCATCTTTGGTATCAGGGGGAGAAATAGTTGGTGTCAGTGGGAGGAATAGTGCCCCATTTTTGTGGTGAGTGAGAGGAATTATGCTCCATCGTTAGTGTCAGTGGAAGGAATAGTGCCCCAATGTTAGTGTCAGTGGCAGGAAAAATGCCTCAAGGGCTGCATAAAAGCAAGCAAAAGGTCACATCTGGCTGTGGGTGTGGTCAAATTGGATCAACAGTGGGAGGGGCTTAAAGAGCCATATGCTTTAATGACTATGCCACAAGCGAGTATGTAACAGACATGTACAAACCGTAGTACAGTAGTGCAGTACCCGCCAAGAGTACCCACATTCAGTACCAGCCAGCATACCCACCAGCAGTACCAGCCAGCAGTACTCACCACCAGTACCTGCAATCAGTACCAGCCAGCAGTACAAGCCAGCAGTACCCACCAGCATCACCCGCCTGCAGTACCAGCCAGCAGTACCCACAAGCAGTTCTCGCCAGCAGTACCCGCCAGCAGTGCCCACCAACAGTACATGCCAGCAGTACCAGCCAGCTGTACCAGCCAGCAGTACCCACCAGCAGTACCAGCCAGCAGTACCCACCAGCAGGACCCACCAGCAGTACCTGCCAGCAGAACCCACCAGCAGTACCAGCCAGCACTACCCACCAACAGTATCAGCCAGCACTACCCACCAACAGTATCAGCCAGCAGTACCCACCAGCAGTATTAGCTAGCAGTACCAGCCAGCAGTACCCACCATCAGTACCCACCAGCAGTACCCTCCAGCAGTACCCACCAGCAGTACCCACCAGCAGTACCAGCCAGCAGTACCAGCCAGCAGTACCAACCAGCAGTACTTGCCAGAAGCACCCACCAGCAGAACCTGCCAGCAGTACTCACCAGCAGTACCAGCCAGCAGTACTCACTAGCAGAACCAGCCAGCAGTACCAGCCAGCAGTACCAGCCCTGGAGGACAGCCAGCAGCAGCCACCAGCTATACTCATCTGGAGGACAGCAGCAGCCAGCAATACCTGCAGGAATCCTGAGGAAGAAGTGAAGATTGAGGTCAGTTGAGATGCAGTTAAATCGCAGTGCATCCGTGTGAAAGCAGCCTTAGGCCCCTTTCACCCAATCGGTCTGTGCGTTAGCAATTACATTTTCTGGCTACTTAAATCACATGTGCTAGGGCTGCAACTAGCCCCCAGCACATAATTGTAAATAACCCAGCATGTGCAGTGTTTCTGACTCCTACCACCAAGACCACTTCAAGTCATTGAAGTGGTCATGGTGGTTAGAGTGTTCCTTTAATATCTCTCAGAAGAAGTAAACCTCTGTGTCCTGATTCCATTTAATTTGCTCATCCTCTAGTTGTGTTAAATTGGTGGAGGGCGCGGAGTGCCACCTCCCTAAAATGAGTTTGCCACCTCCCTGAAATGCAGGTTGGGATGTCTGTCCTTTTCTACACACAGCTAACCTTATCAAAGAATGTGCTGTACTTAGAATGCAGTAGTCAGGAGTATGAAATGTAAAACACACAGTGAGGAGCAGCTGTGCATAGCAACCAATCAGCTTGTACCTTCAGCTTGTTCAGTTAAGCTTTGAAAATGAAAGCTATGAGCTGATTGGTTGCCATGCACAGCTGTTCCAGATTCTGTCTGCTCTAATTTTAAAAAATTTCCCTAAGGGCTCATTCAGACAGGCGCTGAGACACGTCCTGTATGCTGAGACACTTTTTGCTGCATCTGCATCCACCTTCACTTATAGAAGTGGGTGCTCAGATTTGGATATGTGCACCCCTTCCGGCCTGCATGTCAAATTTTGTTATTAAACTATGTCCATGCAGCTGCTTCCAGGGCCGGCCTTTGGGGTGTGCGAGCTGTGCGGCCGCACAGGGCGCCATGGGCAACAGGGGCGCCGTGCGGTCATCACAGCTCGCAGATGATCAGGGCGCACAGCGGGAGGTAAGCGGCGATCGCTTCCTGGAGGTTCAGTGTGGGGGTCTCTGATGTAAGGGGGGCTCTATGTGGGGGGGTCTCTGATGTAAGGGGGGCTCTATGTGGGGGGGTCTCTGATGTAAGGGGTGCTCTGTGTGGGGGTCTCTGATGTAAGGGGGGGGCTCTGTGGGGGTCTCTAATGTAAGGGGGTCTTTGATGTAAGGGGGGGGCTCTGTGGGGATCTCTAATGTAAAGGGGTATTTGATGTAAGGGGGGCTCTGTGAGGGGTCTCTAATGTAAGGGGGGCTAAGTTATTAGTGATCATAAAAAAGAAAAGTCAAATAAAGTGCAAAAAAGTGCAAGAAAATGTGCGGGGGGGGGGGGGGGTCACGCGCGCGGTGGGGGCGCCACAGGATTAGCTCGCACAGGGCGCCTGAACACCTAAGGCCGGCCCTGGCTGCTTCCTCCAAATCGACTATGATTGTACTGCCTGCACCGGGATTCACAGAATACCTGTACATCCCCATGCGATTCTGTTTGGCATTTGATAAATGTCCCCATTTATGTTGTGAACTCACTGACTCCAGGATCATCCTCCAGGGCCCAGGCAGGCTCTTCCTCAGCCCAGGCTTTAGATCCAGGCTCTTTCTCCCTGAAGGTAACAGGTCTTTCAAGCACCCTCTTTCCTAGTCTAGAGGTCCTCCACGATCCCCTTTGCATAGGCAATGAACCTCCAGACATCTGCTGTCTTAGTCCAGAGCCTCCAGACACCCCCTTTTCCTAATCTTGGACCTCCAGACACCCTTCCTCACCTAGCCCAGTATTTCCCTTGAACCCCCCCCCCCCATCAAGGGCCTCTGCCACACCAACCCCCATTTCCTAGTCAAGGGCCTGCTCTGCACCCCACTTGTAGTCCAGGGTCTCCTCCACATCCCCCCCCCAGTCTAGGCCTTCTCTGCCCCCACCCCCCTGCCCAGGGCATTCTCTGCACTCCCCTCCCAGTCCAGGGCCTCCTCTGCACTCCCCCTCTCCTTATTACATAGTTACATAGTTACATAGTAGGTAAGGTTGAATATAGGCAATAGTTCATTCAGTTCAACCTGTATAGGTGTACGTGTGTCATTGTAAATCATTATTTTCCATATCCCTGTATGCTGTATTCGTTAAGTTGCACATCCAAGAGTTTTTTTTTTTTTTAAATATCAATACTCCCCGCTGACACCACCAATTGTGGAAGAGAGTTCCACATTCCTATCGCCCTGACAGTGAAAAACCCCTGCGTAGCTTAAGGTTAAATTGCTTCTCCTCCAATCTCATTGTGTGGGCCCCATGTCCTCTTACACTTCCTAAGACTGAATCGCTTTTCTCCTACACTGGGATCACCATTTATGTATTTGTGAATTTATATCATGTCCCCTCTCAAGCGTCTCTTCTACAGCGGGAATAAATTTAGTGCTTGTAGTCTTTTGATTCATGGTCTTTGCCACAGCAGCCTTTTCCTAGTCCATGCCTCCTCTGCACCCCCCAGTCCAGAGCCTCCTCTACACACCGCCATCCAAGTCAAGGGCCTCCTCTGCATCCCCCCCATCCCAGGGCATCCTCTGCACCCCTTCCTAGTCAAGGGCCTCCTCTGCAGCCCCCTCCCCCCCAAGTCCAGGGCCTCCTCTACATCCCCCTAGTCCAGGGCCTCCTCTGCCCCCAATCTTTTGCCATACCAAACCCCCTTTACTAGTCCAGGGACCCCACTGCACCACCCCCCCCCTCATCCAGTTCAATGTTCAAGCGGCGGCAAATACCGGAGAAATAAAATGAAGGAGGGAGATCACACAGTGCACTAGAATCACTCCACTCCTCCAACCCAGCTGTCCTGTAGAAAAGCATTCCAGAGTGATGTTGCAGCTACTGTTGCTTAGCAACATAGCAACAGTAGCTGAAGCGTAGCTCAGAAATGCTTTCCTATAGCACGGGTGGGCAGGAGGAGCGGAGTGATTCAGCGCTAGGGCGTTTTATTGGATTCCCTGGTATTTGCCAAACTATGCAGTGGTAATTACCTGTCCATTACACTTGATCAGGTGGAAGTGGCACCCTTAGAGCAGTTCCCAGTGAGGGTGAGGGCGGCGCCCCTCTAGATGTGGCACCCAGGGCATATGCCCCCCCCCCCCCCCCAGTTTTGGCCCTGTTCACAGTTATATTATCTGAGGACCAAATATTTAAATTGCAGCAGTAGTTCAATCAAAGTAGAATAAAGGGATCTATTTTTCTTTCTGTAGATATTGTTAACTACATAATAATGATTGATGTTTATTAACTACTTGCCGCCTGCCCACCGTCAAATGATAGCAGGGCGGTGCGGCTCTCGTTCTGGGACGACGTCATATGATGGCACCCCATAACAGCCTCTTTCACGCGCGCGCAGTGCGGAGATCGTGGCCCCAATCTTGGTAAAGAGCCAATGACATGGGTTCTTTACTCAATGAGGAATGAGGAAGTGCCGTTTATTGAATCTCCTCGCCTCACACTGTCAGAGTGTGTGGCGAGGAGCGCAGATCAGTGGCTTCTCCTCAAAGGGGAGCCTAGGACAGGTAATCAGGGCACTGATCATCAGTGCCTTGATTACTGTAAAGTAAAAAAACAGTGCCCATAAGTCCCCCCGTCCAATGCCCATCAGTGCCCACAGTGCCCACAATCAGTACCCATAGTGTTTCCAGTCAGAGCCTGCTCGTCTGTGCTGCCCATCAGTGTCCATCAGTGCTGCCCGTCAGTGCTCATCAGTGCCGCCCGTCAGTGCTCATCAGTGCCGCCCGTCAGTGCCCATCAGTGCTGCCCATCAGTGCCCATCAGTGAAGCCTGTCAGTGCCCATCAGTGCCACCTATCAGTGCCCATCAGTGCCACCTCTCAGTGCACATCAGTGCTGCCTTTCAGTGCCCATCAGTGCCGCCTATCAGTGCCCATCAGTGCGGCATATTAGTACCTCCTCATCAGTGCCACCTCATCAGTGCCCATAAGTGCCACCTCATCAGTGCCCATCAGTGCAGCCTATCAGTGCCCATCAGTGAAGGAGAAAATGTACTTATTTTCAAAATTTACTCACAGAAAATAAGAAAAACTTTTTTTCTAAATTTTCTGTCTTTTTTTTTTTTTAATAATAAATAAAAAACCCAGCAGCAATTAAATAACTCCAAAAGAAAGCTATTTTTGTGTGAAAAAAATTATAAAAATTTCACATGGGTACAGTGTAGCATGACCGCGCAATTGTCATTCAAAGTTTGAGAGCGCTGAAAGCTGAAAATTGGCCTGGGCAGGAAGGGGGTGAAAGGGCACTGTATTGAAGTGGTTAAACCAGTTCTTGCCACTCAGAGCACATATGCTGCCATCCAGGCAACGAAGGCTAATTAAAATGGAGGAGTAGTGGAACAATTCAATACACAAAAAAACAATACAAGGTAGGGGGCTATCATAGGAAGTACTGGAAATCAGGACCAGGCATAGGTAATCATTTAGGATTGACTGGCAATGGCTTCAGAGTCGTGTTGATCTACAGTAGTAGCATTTGAGTCCAGCCAGATTTCCCACACTTTGTGGAACTTTTTTGGGCAGCCTCGACACATTTACGTCTTCTTGTAAAGGGGTATAGCAGTTATCCACTACCAATTTCAATAATCCCAGGGTGAGAGCAGTGTTCCTGACTTCCATTTAATAATGATAAATTTTCTAGCATAAAACAATAGTAACTCAATCAGTGTCTGAACAGCCCTGGTGGGGGTCAAAGCCTCCACCAGCCCAAAAAGCCATATATCCACCTGCGGTGGGATAGGGATAGTAGTCAACCGTGTAAGAAAAATTGGAGAACTCTTGAATAGAAAGTTTGCAGGTATGGGCAGGACTAAATCATATGGAAATAATCAGCCGGCTCCACTTTGCAATACCAGCAATGTCTGTGGGGCCGTATATAGAACCAGTGTAGAATTTCGAACTCGATCAGCCAATCCCTGGAAGACGCTAGTTGGGAAACTGGGGACTCCCAAATGTCCTTCCAAACCTTGCCGTCCAGCCCCAGCAGCACTGCCAGCCAGGAAGACTTGAATTTGTCAAGACCGTGATGTATGGTTATCCTGCAAGGCCTTGTATATAGCTGAAAGTCCCAAGAGAGTCTCGAAGGAGCAATTAGATGTCAAACAGTTGTACATTCAGGGGGGAACTTCCAAAATGCACAGAAAAGGCATGGCGTAGCTGAAGGAAACAAAAGAAGTAGTATTTGGGCAAGCTAAACTGCTGTTTGAGAGTATCAAATGTCTTTAGCACGCAATTCTCACAGATGTGGGCCACCCTGGTATACATCTTAACCCTTTTTTTGAATATTAGTACCACATTTGATCCACACCAATCATTTAATACCATTTCAGTCAGACTTTAAAAATTATTGCTCAAGGTTTTGATATAACAGAGTTAGGCTCCCTGCGAACTTGTCGGTGAAAGCCATCTGGTCCTGGTGATTGATTTACATTAAAGTTTTCTAGTCTGTTTTTAATCCAGATTCCTGTCAGCCACAGTGGTAAATTTAGTACATTTGTGTTAGTATGAATGCTTTGCCTATTAATCTATCTTTATTCATTTGTTTAAAATGCACAGAAAAGTATATTTAATACATCTACCTTTTACCTGTCATTTGTGACCAAATTTTATAATGTTCATTTCTTTATGCTGCCTTTGTGCTCTCTCCTTACCTTTTTACTATTTATATACAGTATTTGAAAAAAAGATATGCTCTTTTTAATCTCTGGTTGCATTCCTTGTGCTAAAAAAGGTGATGGCCCTTCTGTTTGTTTGTACTTTTTAAAGTCCAGTTTTCTCTCATTTATTTTCTTTTTCACACTACATTTTAGCCACATAAGTTTAACTGTTAACCTTTTATATGTGTTACCCTGGCAATTATCTTTGTTAAGAATATTTGGTACCACTTATCCTGTCCCCTTCTGGCCCCTTTTTTGCTGGGGATTGGTTGAGGACCTCATAAATATGCATGGCCACCCTCCAGCTCTGGAAGTTTCTACCAGCTTCCAGACAAGAGGGAGGTGCCAGAGAGAGCTTTCTGGTGGGCCATCCAGCCCTTGAGTCTCTGAACCCTGACCCAGATTCTCAACCCAGGCCTGGTCCTCAGACAAGCCAAACTACACTAACAACTACTTCTAGCACACACTAGAGCAGTGATGGCGAACCGGTGGCACGCGTACCACAGCTGGCACGAAAACCCCTCTCTGTGGGGAAGCAAACTATACTCCCTCAAAATCCTATATGAAGTGGCGGCTGCATGCCGCCCAGTGGATAGAGAGAACCGACCATTGTGACAGCTGCCGATGCCAGGACTCCTTACACTCGGCTTCTCCTTGGGCACCATCATCACCCCTCCCACTTCCCGACTCTTGTGTCTGACTCCTTCCCTCTTCTCACCCTGGCCGCTGTCTCGGCTAACATGCTCCAGTCCCGGCTGATGTCACACCTGTCTCTGGCTAAATGGATGATGGGCAAATCAGGCTGGAAACAAAGGGACTCCTCTCAGGGAGTTTGAGAGAAACATGTCACACCTGTGGGGGGAGGAGGGCCAGGAGTGGACCAGGAAACTCAGTTGGAGAGAGAGAGAGACAGTGATTTTCTACAGAGGGACCTCATATCATCACCTCATAAGAGAGACAGGGGAGTGTGAGGGTGCGTTTCAGGGGGGTCTGATATAGAAGTAGTTAGATGTCTGGAGTCTTATATAGATGTTTGTAGGTATCAGGGGGTCTAATGTAGAGGTAAGTGGGTGTCAGTTGGTTTTATATAGAGGTAAGTGGGTGTCAGGGGATCTTATATAGAGGTGGGTAGGTGTCAGGAGATCTTGTATAGAGGTAGGTAGGTGTCCAGGGGTCTTATATAGAAGGAAGTGAGTATCAGGGGGTGTTTTATAGAGATTACTATGTATTCGGAGGTCTTATATATAGGTCAGTAGGTGTCTGGAGTCTTATATAGAAGTAAGTAGGCATCAGGGGGTCTTATGTGTTGGGTGGTCTTATATAGAGGTCAGTAAGTGTCAAGGGGTCTTATATAGAGGTCAGTGTTTCGGTGGTCTTATATAGAGGTCAGTAGGTCTTATATTGAGGTCAGTGTGTTGGGTGGTCTTATATAGAGGTCAGTGTGTTGGGTGGTCTTTGTAGGTGTCTGGAGACTTATATAGAGATAATGTGTAGAACGGTCTTATACAGAGATTGGTAGGTATTGGGTGTCTTTTATAGAAGTCAGTAGGTGTCAGGGAGTCTTATAAAAAGGTGATTCTAATATTCCTCGATAAAGGTAATTGTGTCAGAATTGTGTCAGAGGGTCTTATATTGAGGTCAGTAGGTGTTGGGGGTTTTATATACAAGTTGGTAGGAGTCAGCGGGTCTTTATATAGAGGTTAGTAGGTGTCAGGGGGTTTTATATAGAGGTCAGCAGATGTTGCAGTGTTGGCACTTTGAAATTAATAAGTTGGTTTTGTGTTGCAGTTTGGGCACTCGGGCTCAAGAAGGTTCGCCATCACTGCACTAGAGAGTGCTACATGTACATATGTAATGAGTATGGTATTGTTTCATATTATTAGATCCAACAGCCAACATTTTTTTCTAGCTAGAGCTTCAACCATTCGACCAATTAAATTGTTTATAATATGTTTAAAACATGAGAAGCCTTAGCGGAGTGTACTGTTACATTTGTCTACTCTGTATCAGGATAATTAAAGTTGCCCATCATAACACTGTCCTGGTTCACAGCCATTTTTAAGCACTTGAGGACCGTAAGATTTTCCCCCTTAATTGCTTGCCGACCGCCCACCGCATATATACTGCGGCAAGCTGGCTTGGCTGTGCGAATCGCCGTCCCTGTACGGGCTTTCGTGGAAGCGTTCCTGGGGGCGAGGGCACGGCCGCCTCCACTAGGCAGCGGGGATGCCGATCCACGGGACCAGCCGCATCAATTGCCTCCAGGCACCCACGATTGCTCCCGCTGGGAGAGAACAAGGGTCGGGTGTTGTAAACACAGCAGACCGTTGTTCTCTCTGAAATGATCACAGAGTGCCTGTGATCCTCCTATATAGGATTACAAGTCTCTGTGTTCATTTCACAAGTCCATCCCCCTCACAGTTAGAAAACATTCCCCTAGGCTCACATTTAACCCTTTGATCACCATCAAAATATGCTTATTGGGATTTTTTTACCAAAAATATGTAGCAGAATACAAATTTGCCTACAAGGATAAAAAAAAAAAAATAGATTTTTATTTATTTTTTGGGGAAAGTTAAAAAAATTGATTTTTAAATACAGACTTATCTGTGAAATCCATTTCTTCAAGTACATCACGGGACACAGAGCCATAAATCATAACATATGGGCTATATAGCCACCTTTAGGTAAAGGACACTGGCAACCAATCAGAATTGATGCCCCCCTATATAACCCCTCTCACTCAGGAAGTGCTTCAGTTTTGTAGCAAGCAAAAAAAGGCCCCATAGAAGAGGGGAGGGACCTCTGTGTCCCGTGATGTACTTCAAGAAATGGATTTTACAGGTAAGTCTGCATTAAAAAATCTATTTTTCTTTTCGTACATCACGGGACACAGAGCCATAAATCATAACATATGGGATGTCCCAAAGCAATGCATCTGAGGGGAGGGGGACACCAAAAAATACCGCCATCTGACCCAAAAAGAAGGATTACACCACTGCCTGCACAACACTGCGGCCAAACGCAGATTCCTCCTGGGTCCCAATATCCACTCGATAGAAAAGAGTGAACATATGCACTGACGACCAGGGTGTGGCCTTGCAAATCTGAGCCCAAGAGGCACCTACTCCTCTGGTAGAATGTGCCTTTACAGGAAAAGGTGGAACCTTTCCTATAAACCATACGCCTGGGTAATAACCTGGCGAATCCAACAAGAAATCATAGATTTAGATGCTGCCAACCCCTTTATGGGGCCTTCTGGCAGCACAAATAAGCTCTCTGTCTTATGAATCTGAGCTGTTTTCTGTAAGCGAAACTTAAGTGAACGCATTACATCAAGAGAATGCAATAACTTTTCCTCCTCTGAGTGAGGATCTGGAAAAAAAAAGGTAGTATAATGTCCTGATTCAAATAAAAAGTGGACACTACCTTGGGCAAAAAACCTTGGTGTGGACATAGAATCACCCTATCTTGATGAAATATCAAGAATGTCTCTTTACAAGAAAGAGCTGCTAGTTCCAATACTCTTATAGCTGAAGTTATCGCAATCAAAAAGACCAGTTTTCTGGTCAAAAGAACCAGGAGAACTTGCCCCAGAGGCTCAAAAGGCTGTTTTTGAAAAACTGCCAACACCAAATTCAAGTCCCAAGGATATAATGGTGGCTTCACTGGCGGAAGCAAGCGTAACATTCCCCGGACGAAGGTCTGCACCAACAAATGGGAAGCGATCGGTTCATGGAAAAAAAGGCTGATATCTGCCCTTTGATAGTGCTCAAATCTAACTTCATATCTACTCCTTTTTGAAGGAAAGATAAAATTCTCCCGATGATATATTTACGGGGATGCCATTTCCTGGCTTCACACCAGGCAATGTAAGATTTCCAGTTTCTGTAATAAACATTTCTAGACACTGGTTTTCTAGCGTTTATCAGTGAATGAACTGCAGGGCCAGATACACCCCGCTCCTTCAAGATTAAGGCTTCAATAGCCAAGCCATCAAATTTAGAGACTGTACAGCAGGGTGGAATATCGGACCTTGAGAGAGTAGGTCCGGAAACAGTGGAAGGGCCCAAAGCCTCGTTACTGCCAATCTCTGGATTTGTGCAAACCAAAGCCTCCTCGGCCATGCTGGGGCTACCAGAATTACAGGTTTCCCCTCTAGCTGGATTCTGCGCAACAGACGCAGTATCAGCTGCACCGGAGGAAAGGCATATATCAGGGAATACTCCATCCAAGGAGTCACCAAAACATCCCCTCTGACTGCGAGTGGATCCCTGGTCCTGGACACAAATTTCTTTAACTTGTTGCTGAACCTGGATGCCAACAGATCTACGTCTGGGACTCCCCAGCGTAGGCAGATTAATTGAAATAACTTAGGGTGTAAGGACCACTCTCCCGGAAACATCTGTTGAGGACTCAAAAAGTCTGCCTGTGAGTTCTCTATCCCTGGAATAAAAACTGCTTTTAGGCATGGTACAAACTTCTCTGCCCAAGACAGGATGAGGTCCACCTCTTTCTGGACTGACCGACTCGTTGTGCCTCCTTGATGGTTGATATAAGCTACAGACGCAGTGTTGTTGGTTTGTATCCTGACAGGGATAAGTCTAAGCCTAATAACTAATAAAATAATAAATAATAATAAAATAATATAATAATAAAATAATTAGGGATAACCCTAAGCCTGAATGTCCAGAATTTCAAAGCCCAACTGACTGCTCGGATTTCAAACATTGATGGGGAGACTTTTCTCTACCCAATACCATTTCCCCTGGACAGTGGCTTCCTCCAGAACTGCTCCCCGGCCCGAGGGACTGGCATCTGTAGAGACTAATTTCCAAGTCATTGGAAGAAAGGATTTCCGTTTCTCCAAATTTCTGGCCAACAACCACCAATTTAGACTCTGACGTACTCTTGGTATCAGAGACATGGATCGGTCCAGAGACTGAACCTTTCTGGTCCAGGCAGACACAATGTTGTTCTGTAAGGGTCTGGCATGGAACTGAGCATAGTTTATTTGCCTCGAGATTCTACAGTACCATGCCCGCAGTGCTGCATCTCCTGTGCCATGCCTGTATCATCTGTGCCATGCCTGTGTACCATCTCCTGTGCCATACCTGTGTCCCATCTCCTGTGCCATGCCTGTACCATCTGTGCCATGCCTGTGTACCATCTACTATGCCATGCCTGTGTACCATCTCCTGTGCCATGCCTGTACCATCTCCTGTACCATGCCCACAGCCTTGCATCTCCTGTACCATGTCCGCAGCCCCTGCACCATGCCAGAAGCCCCTGTTTTGGGTCTCGTGGTGGTCCAGTTGGGTCCAGTAGCTGCTGCATTTCCCACTCTAGGCTTATACTCGAGTCAATAAGTTTTCACAGTTCTTTTAGGTAAAATTAGGTCCCTCGGCTTATGTTCGGGTCGGCTTATACTTGAGTATATACGGGTAACCCCTTTGATTCAGTGATCTTTGATCGGGGTATGTAGCATATCTTCTTTCTTCTTTGAAGACAAATGTGGAGAGACTCTCCTCAGTGACCATCACCTTTAGACACTGGTGAACAAAACTGAGGCACTTCCTGTGTGAGAGGGGTTATATAGGGTGGGCATCAATTTTGATTGGTTGCCAGTGTCCTTCACCTAAAGGTGGCTATATAACCCATATATTATGATTTATGGCTCTGTGTCCCGTGATGTACGAAAATAAATATTCTTGTTTTTTTTTTCAGACCAAAAATATGTAGCAGAATACAAATTGGCCTAAAATTATGAAAAATATGTAGCAGAATACAAATTGGCCTAAAATGATGAAAAAATTTGATTTCAATTTTTTTTTTATTGGGAATGTTATATAGCAGAAAGTGAAAAATATTGTATATTTTTCGGAACTGTCGCTCTTTTTTTGTTTATAGCGCAAAAAAAAAAAAAAAACTACAGAGGTAATCAAATGCTACCAAAAGAAAGCTTGTGTGAAAAAAAAGACATAAATTTTATTTGGGTACAGCGTCGCACGACCGCACAATTGTCAGTTAAAGTAATGCAGTGCCGAATCAAAAAAAAGGGCCTGGTTAACGACCAGGCCATTTTTTGCAATTCACCACTGCTTTACATTAATGGACAATTGTGCAGTCGTGCGATGCTGTATCCAAAGAAAATTGATGTCCTTTTTTTTCCCACAAAGAGAGCTTTCTTTTGGTGGTATTTGATTACCTCTGCAATTTTTATTTTTTGCACTATAAACAAAAAAAGAGCGACAATTCTGAAAAAAAATAAAAACATTTTCATTTTCTGCTATATAACATTCCCAATAAAAAAAAAAAATCTATTTTTTTCAGCATTTTAGGCCAATTTGCATTCTGCTACATATTTTTGGTAAAAAAAAAAAATCCCAATAAGTGTAAATTGATTGGTTTGCGCAAAAGTTATCGCGTCTACAAACTAGGGGAAAGATTTATGTCATTTTCATTTATTTATTTTTTATTAGTAATAGCGGTGATGAACGATTTTTATCGGGACTGCAACATTGCGGCGGACAGATCTGACACCTAACTGGCATTTTTGACACTTTTGGAGGGACCAGTGACATTACTACAGTAATCAGTGCTAAAAATATGCACTGTTACTGTACTAATGACACTGGCAGGAAAGGGGTTAACCCAGGGGTGATCAAAGGGTTAAATAGAAGCCTAGGGGGTGTTTTCTAACTGTGTGGGGGGGCTCATGGAGTCAACACAGAGACCTGTGCTCCTAAATAGGAGAAGCACAGGAGCTCTGTGGTGATTGCTGAGAGAACAACGATCGGCCGTGTTTACAACAGCAGACC
Source organism: Pelophylax lessonae (assembly GCF_965119305.1). Taxonomy (NCBI): domain Eukaryota; kingdom Metazoa; phylum Chordata; class Amphibia; order Anura; family Ranidae; genus Pelophylax; species Pelophylax lessonae. The sequence continues at coordinate 424,011,026 of NC_138771.1, forward strand.
GCCGTTCTCTCTTCAAAAGGAGCGATCGCGGGTGCCCAGCGGGAATTCTGGCCGCCGGCCCCATAGATCAGCTTCCCCGCTGCCGAATCGGCACGCCGCACCCAAGATCGCTCCCGTGAACCGCCGTACAGGTAGGGCTATTCGCGGGAACCTGCGGACCTGCCGCCGTATATCTGTAGTGGTTGGTCCACAAGTGGTTAAGCTCTAAAAGGAGCTGAATTTGTTCCTAATTGCTTATGCTTGGTGGCCTATAACATACCCCTACAATTAATTTGTTTGTTGCACTCAGATAAAACTCCAGTCATAAAGATTCTGTTGCTTTCTCCTCCTCTCAGCATGCTTTTTAGCAGCACATTGACTGATTGACAACTGCTGATTTTTTTTCTCTCACACACCAGCCCTGCTGTACAGGGACTGTAAAGAGGCTCATTCAAATTCAGGAACTTTCACTCCTTTCCCTTCAAAATATTTTTATTGACATAATGATTACAAAGCATGATTAATCTGTGTCTTTTATATCTGCAAGGAGTTTATCTTTGAAGACTTAAAATGGTTCTTAATCTAAAGACTAAATAGTAATACAAATGTTATCGTGTTGGTAAAGCTGCTGGCACAAAGCAATTGCGTATGATTGCATATATCAAACATCAAAAAATTGGCCACGCTATAAAAAATAATGAGAAAAAATATCAAATGCTCAAATATAAATCCAATTTTTGTGGCTGTCAGCAATTTTTAGTATATGGTGAAAAAGCACTGCAGTGATTTACCTGTTGCTGTATTAACCACATCAACGTTCTCTACGCAAATTAAATTTATATTTAAGAACGAAAATTTGTGTAATTCTTCACCCCTTTGAACTTTCACCAATGGATTCGTTATTGGACTGAGATTACTTGTGTGTTTTTTATGATTCAATTTGATGTGTATATGTTTTCCCAATATTCTTTACAGTGTGGCCAATTTTTTATTACATTAGGTTCTACGGGCTTAAGGTTTTTTTTTACCTTAATGCATTCTATGTGTAGCACCCTACAAATAGGTGCTAGGTAAAACTATAGTGGGCCTTGTCTGCCTAACAGCAGGGCTGTGATTTATCTAGTCAGGGTGTCATGGCTTCCAGATGTGCCTGCTGAGGGGAGAAGTATCCCCACTGGCTCCTGTGAGATGTTTCTCATAGGGCAGTGTGGGAAGCCCATTCAGGGGACACATCCCAGCTTGTAACTACCCCAGAAGGCAGATTACGCTGCAAGGGATTCTGGGAGTGGGTATAAGTTTGGGGGGAAGTGCGTGGCAAGGTGTCTTTGGCGGGAGCAGAGTACCAGGAAGGAGAGTGCGGCTGTCTCTCCTCCTGTCTGAGGAAGGTGGATGTCTCGTGGTGTCACCTGAGAGTCCAGAGAGTGCTGAGTTGAGCTGAGTGGGATCCGGTGTGCCAAGAGCCTGCGGAGAGATAGGGGTCCAGGCCCAGGAAAGCCTACACATTGTGCAGGGGCTGGGGATGACCCAGCGGTCATGGTGCATGTGGGCACTAATGACAAAGTAAAAGGAAGGTGGAGGATCCTAAAGAATGATTTCAGGGACTTAGGTAATAGATTGAGGAATAGGACCTCCAAGGTGGTTTTCTCTGAAATACTGCCTGTATCTCAAGCCACACAAGAGAGGCAGAAGGAGATTAGGGAACTTAACAAGTTGCTGAGGAATTGGTGTAGGAAGGAGGGGTTTGGGTTCCTGGAGAACTGGGCTGACTTCTCAGTCGGCTACCGGCTCTTTAGTAAGGATGGGCTGGACCCTAATGGGGACGGTACAGCTCTTTTGGGGAGAAAGATGGCCACCAAGTTGGAGGGGCTTTTAAACTAGGAGACGGGGGGGTGGGCTCAGATGTAGAGTCAGTGAGGAGGGAGCAAAGGACAGAAGGCAGTAATAGAGTCAGCAGCGACAGTAGTTCCTTAACGTCAATTGGGGGGTCTGTGCGGGAAAACATCAGACCAAACAGGAATAAACATAATCACCATTCACGATCAACTTCCACAAAACTAAGAGGGGTATATGCTAATGCCAGGAGCCTAGCTAATAAAATGGATGAGTTGGAAATGTTAGTACATGAGGAATACCTAGACCTTGTGGGAATAACGGAAACTTGGTTCGACCCCTCACATGACTGGCTTACCAATATCCAAGGGTATTCGGTGTACCGGAAGGACAGGGTAGGAAAAAGAGGGGGAGGGGTACGTCTCTATGTCAAGGATAATGTAAGGGTGATAGAGAGGAATGATATTATGGAAGGAATGAGTATGGAGTTAGAATCCGTGTGGGTAGAACTCCATAGGGAAGAAGTAAAGGCAAAAGTAATTGTGGGGGTTTGCTATAGGCCACCCAACCAAAGGGAGGAGGTAGAGCTGGAATTTATATCACTGTTGGGTAAAGTGGCAAAACTGGGATCAGTCATCATATTGGGGGACTTCAATTATCCCGACATTGACTGGGAAGAGGGGGCTACACACTCACAGAAGGCCCGTGTATTCATGGAAACCTTACAGGACAACTACATGTCACAGTTGGCGGATTCTCCTACTAGAGAAAATGCAGTCCTGGATCTATTGATTACTAATGACCCAGACCTAATCTCGGAGGTAGGAGTCCAGGACAACCTGGGCTCTAGCGATCACAGGATGATCACATTTAGCGTAAACAACAATATAACAAGGCAAGTGCGGAACATAAGAACCCTAAACTTCAGAAGGGCAAACTTTCCAAAAAGTGCATTCCTATGGGAAATAAATTTAGAAGAGACAAGGCCAAACCTGGCTGGCTAAACCGTAATTTTAAAAAACGTATTAGGGGAAAAAAAATGGCCTTCAAGAAATATAAATCAGAGGGCACAGTATCGGCTTTCGAGCAATACAAGGAGGCAAATAAGAAAATTAAATACGAAAAAAGAATGGCTAAAATCAACTTTGAGAGACAAATAGTGGAGGATAGTAAAAATAACCCAAAGAAATTCTTTAAATATATCAACAGCAAAAAAGCTAGGGCAGAGCATATTGCACACATAATTAATGAAGATGGGGGATGGTTACAGAGGACACTGAAAAGGCAACCGTGCTGAACGCCTTTTTCTCATCAGTCTTTACTCAGGAAAAGGAGGGGTACACTGACCATGACTGTATGGTCAGTAGTATTACACAGGACTTGCCGCCATGGCTAACAGAGGGTGAAATCAGGGAAAGGCTGGATAAAATTAACACAAACAAATCACCAGGCCCGGATGGCGTACATCTGAAAGTACTCAAAGAACTCAGTAAGGTTATATCTAAACCACTGTTCCTGATCTTTGCTGATAGTATTAGGACTGGAAATGTACCAGGGGATTGGAGGAAAGCTAACGTGATACCGATATTCAAAAAAGGGCAGAGGCATGTCCCGGGTAATTATAGGCCTGTCAGTCTGACATCGATAGTATGTAAACTTCTGGAGGGGATGGTAAGGGACTATATCGTAGAGTTTGCTAAATACAATAACATCATCAGCAGTAATCAGCACGGGTTTACAAATGGGCGTTCTTGTCAAACCAATCTCTTAACATTCTACGAGGAGGTGAGCTGTGAGCTAGATAGGGGCAGACCAGTGGATGTGGTGTACCTGGATTTCGCCAAGGCGTTTGATACAGTTCCCCACAAGCACCTAATTTATAAAAAAGGTCTGCAGGTATCGACCGCAGGGTTTGCTCTTGGATACGGAATTGGCTAAAAGGGCGTGTCCAAAGGGTGGTAATAAACAGCGCATACTCAGACTGGTCTGAGGTGGTAAGCGGGGTCCTCCAAGGCTCAGTCCTGGGACCAACCTTGTTCAATTTATTCATAAATAGAATCGAGGATAGGATCAGTAGTTCTATATCAGTTTTTGCGGATGACACAAAATTGGGCTGGGCAATAACTGCACAGCATGAAGCAGATATCCTACAAAATGACCTTGACAAATTAACGGAGTGGGCTACGACATGGCAAATGAGGTTTAATGTGGAGAAGTGTAAGGTTTTGCACTTGGGGACTAAAAACATAAAAGCACAATACACGCTAGGGGGGGGGGGGACCCTTGGGGGAATCAAAAATGGAGAAAGATCTGGGAGTTTTGGTAGATGATAGACTAGGCAATAGCATGCAATGTCAAGCGGCAGCTGCCAAAGCCAGCAGAATATTAGCATGCATAAAGAAAGGGATGTATTCCAGAGATAAGACTATAATCCTTCCACTTTATAAAACTCAGACCACATCTGGAGTATTCTGTCCAGTTCTGGTCGCCAGTCCACAGGAGGGATGTGTTGGAGCTGGAGAGGATCCAGAGAAGGGCAACTAAACTAATTAGAGGATTGGAGGACCTTGATTATGAAGAGCGTCTGCAATCGCTTGATTTATTCTCCCTGGAGAAGAGACGCCTGAGAGGGGACATGATAGCAATTTATAAATATCTCAATGGTGACCTCGACATAGAAAAAAAGCTATTCAGTCATAGAGAGTGCATGAGGACTCGAGGGCATACATTGCGATTAGAGGAGAAGCGTTTTAACCTCAGGCAACGTGGGGGGTTCTTTACTGTTAGAGCTACAAGATTGTGGAATTCTCTACCACAAAAGGTGTTTTCTGCGGGAAGTATGGTGGCTTTCAAAAGACTCTTAGACATACATCTCAAGGATCAGAACATTCAGGGGTATGTGAGATGATTAGGGCCACACCCACCTACACAGGTTGAACTGGATGGACTATTGTCTTTATTCAACCTCAACTACTATGAAACTATGAAACTATGAAACTACTGAGGATTGCCCCTGGGGGTCTGCCTAGTGTCAGAGGGGACCACTCCGGAAGAGGTTCGGGGATCCAAGGTCAGCTAGCTGTAAAGGGGGTACCTAGGTTGAGGACTCTGAAGTGTAAAGGGGGTACATAGTCAGTGGACCCTGAAGAATTCAAGGAGCAAAGGGGGCACCTGCAGGCTGGGCCCTGAATTGTATTGCGTGTGCCAGTTACAGTGTTAGCTATTTGGAGTTCTACAAAATACTACCTCAAGCTGTGCCAGGCGGGGGAAAAGTATTCAAAGACTTACACAGTGAAGCAGTGTCAGGAGTTCTACAGTTCTCAGCCTTGGTTCTACTAGACTATAGGTCGGGGATTCAAAACTTCCTCTGTTGTACAGAGTGTTCTCAGAGTCAGTGAGCGTTGGCTGGCACTGGCTAGCGTCAAGGAGGCGCCAACGGCATTTTTCCAGGATCAAATTCCCAATTGTAATTAGTTCAAGCCGAGAGGAGTATCCCACTCATTCCCTTCTCCCATCCCCTTAATTTATAATAAAAAACACAAACAAAGATGCCGAAGTTGTCACTGTTTCAATTGTCACACCTGGGGACTCAGCTCACATGGGCTGGAGAGCATTCCGTTACTAATGGCAGACCCACATCAGGCCACAGGCCTGGAAACCTTGCTACATATGCATGAAGGTAAAAAAAAAAATCTGTGTGCTGCATCCCACTCCCCCCTAATATTTATTTGAGCTCCATCACGATCCAGCGATGTGCACAAGTGTCTCAGTTCTCTGGAGACTCTCCCTCCTCATTGGCTGAAACAACAGTGGGAGTTATTGGCTTCCGCTGCTGTCAATCACAGACAGTGAGCCAGAGGGGGTGGGGCCGAGCCGTGTCTCCACGTCTGAATGGACACGCAAAGCAGTGGCTCAGGAACGCACCTACTTGGGTGACCCCATTGCAAGCTGCTTGCTCAGGGGACACTTGACAGGAGGGAGGAGCCAGGAGCACCAGCAGGGGACCTGAGAAGAGAAGGATCAGGGATTCTCTGTGCAAAATCGCTGCACAAAGCAGGTAAGTAGGACATTTATTTTTTTTATTGTGCCTTTAATATTACTTTAAGACTTTCAAATACCACTCCATTCAATAAATGATCACACTTTTGGTAGTGTGAGTACATGCAGGAAATCGATTACAGTTGTAGCGCTACCCCAGTAGGAGCGGCATGTTTGATTGCTCAGAGTTTTTTTTCCCAGTAATTACCAGTAATTACCTTGCAGCCAAGCACACAGTCACTGTCAATCTTTAGGTCCATGAACACTCTAGGTGTGCAGGGCTTAACAAAGATTGACTGGGACAGTATAAATATTCATGCTGGCCTTTTATATTACTCCCCACCTATGTCCCAGAACTAGCCAAGGGGTTCTGAAAATAAAGGAAGAGAGCAATCAAATCTGCAGCCTGCGAGACCCAGAACAGACCTAACTAATCACATGCAGCTGCATTGATTACAGTGAGCTACAACTAAATTTGCCTAACCTAGAAATTGTAGCCACAGTGATTACAACGAGGCAAGCTAAATTTACCTAACAATAAAAATACAGCTCCACTGAACACAGTGGGCCAGAACTAACTCTACCTAATCCTAGCACCTATCTAGGAGGGTGCTACACAGTAAATAACATTTATTTTGTTGATAGGGCATTACATTTTTATTACAGCCCACCTTAAAAATTGCATCCCCTTTAAAAAGGCTTCTTTACCATGTTCCACAGACAAAAGATCTGTGAATTATGTATACATATTCACTTGTAAAGTTATTCCAGTACATCCAGCTTAGGCATTTCCAGCTAATGATTCACATACATGTGTGTACAATATGTATAGACGTCTGGGGCAAAATATAAATACCTCCCCCCCTCACATTTCTTAATGAAAAATCTCTTGGGGCTGCATATTTTTAAAACAGTGAGATAGAAAAAAGGGATATGGTGATAACATATTAAAGAGGGGGTAAAAGAATAGAAAAAAAAGCATGTGACAATAACAAAATTTTGTATTTTTGTATTATATGACCACACATGTATAGAATATCTATCTATCTATCTATCTATCTATCTATCTATCTATCTATCTATCTATCTATCTATCTATCTATCTATCTATCTATCTATCTATCTATCTATCTATCTATCTATCTATCTATCTATCTATCTATCTATCTATCTATCTATCTATCTATCTATCTATCTATCTATCTATCTATCTATCATACCTATACTTTTCCTGTAGTCAAAGATCACATTAAAGCACAAAAAAAAGAACCAAGGCGCTGAACTACTGTGCCCAATTAAACTGAAATTAGTCCCAACTGTCCAGCTGCTGTGAGATACTACTTGAGGATAGGAAAAAACAAGCAACAATATCTCAGAGTAAAGACTCGAAGGGTCATGGTAATGAGGAGTTAGTCTCTTTATTTGTGGCCCACTGTAAAAACAAAGACTTGCATCTTTAGGTCACATATGAGATAGACTGAAAATTAAGCTTTTCTGGACATGGAATTATTTAATGATGGGTAGACTATACCTACCAAAAATCACAATAAACTGACCAGTGGGAACTCCTACCTACATTATGGGAGTTGCCACCACCTTCCTGGCAGAACAATATTCCTGTAGGTCAATTTCATCGATTTAGCAGGAATTGCGCTGGAATAGATTATTTCAAGACACAAAGTTTATTTTAATTGAAAAATTTAAAGAGAAGGGTTATCCCGATTAATTAGTAAGGAGTGTTTATGAGAGATATTTGGATTATCAACCAAATATCAATCATACTACATCTGATGGTGGGGATATTACTAACGTGAGATTCACCACGGGGTTCAATTGCCATTATCATGCCATAGTAAAATGTTTGAGAAAACACTGGCACATACTTCAGTTGGACTCCAAGTTAAGGCCAAGCCTTCTGTAAGTACATGTTATCACTTTCAAGAAAGCTCAGAGCCTCAAAAATATTATTGCCCCCAGTAAATTGCAAAGCCACAAGGTTAATATACAGAGAATGACAGATATTCTCTTTGGTCAGCGTACAAGAATCTTTCAATGTAAAAGAATTAGTGATATTTGTCTTGAAGTGTCCATGTAATTGGCTGTATGTAGATTGCATGAAGTGTACCCACCAAGAGAATAGGATAACAATGAGGATGGGTGCGCCAAACGCAGTGTACCGCAAAACATCCTGAAACATCATAAAATAGCCGCATCTGGGCAGGTGTTGTTGGGGACTAAACATATATCGAAATATAACCCTTACTGACAAGATTTCTAAACATGTGCAGTCACCAAACAGCCTCAATGAAGCTAGAAGTGTATGTTCTTTGATTTTGGTATCATCAATATCATTTTTTTTTTTTTTTTATTGATTTATTTAAAGTGCCCATTGTCCACTCATTTATATGTAGCACCCTACAAGTAGGTGCTAAGTAAATGCATAGTGGGCCTTGTCTGCCTAACAGCAGGGCCATGATTGCTTTTTGGTGAGAGTGTCATGGCTCCCAGGTGTGTCTGCTGAAAGGGGAGTCTCCCCACTGGCTCTGTGAGAGGCTTCTCATAGGGCAGTGGAGGAAAACCAATCAAGGACACATTCAGGCTTCTAACTACCCCAGAAGGCAGATTTTGCTGCAAAGGATTCTGGGAGTGGGTATAAGTCTGAGGGACGTGCGTGACTCATGGTCTTTGGCGGGAAGCAGAGTTCTAGGAGGGAGAGTGCGGCTGTCTCTTCTCCTGTCAGAGGAAGCAGATATCTTGGGTGCTGCCTGAGAATCCAGAGAGTGCTGAGTTGAGCTGAGGGGGATCCGGTGGGAGAACCAGTGGAGAGAGAGAGGGGTCCAGTCCCAGGAAAGCCTACACAGGTCGTGAGTACTGAGAATTGCCCCTGGGGGTCTGCCTAGTGTCAGAGAGGACCACTCCGGAGAAGGTTCTAGGATCCAAGTATCAGCTAGCTGTAAAGGGGGTGCCTGGTCAGAGGACCCTGAAGTGGTAAAGGGGGTACCTGTAGTTTGGGCCCTGAAGAGTCAGAGCACAGTGTGTAGTGCATCAGTTAGGAGTTGCAGCCATACAGGAATCCACAGCAAGCTACCTCAAGCCAGTGCAAGGCTGGAGGGAGTAGTCAGTAATTTTGCAGTGCAAGCAGTGTCAGAAGTTCAATATTCTACAGTCCTGGATCTTTTGGACTTAAGTCGGAGTTCCAGCACAGCTTTCAGAGATACAGTGTGTTCAAGCGCCAGTGAGCATTGGCTAGCGTCGGCTGGCGTCAAGACAGCGCTAACGGGTATTTTTGCTATAAAGTCTCTGAGTTGTATATAGTCGAGCCAAAGGAGTATCCCACTCATTCCCTTCTCCCATCCCCTAAAACTACAATAAAACAACCAAACAAAGATGCCGGAGTTGTCGATGTGTCAGTTCTCACACCCAGGGCCACAGCTCACATGGGCTGGAGAGGTAACCGGTAACAATGGCAGACCCACCTCAGGCCACAGGCCTGGAAATATTGCTACATATACAAGTGTTCCATCATTCCTTCTAAAGTGAATGAAAATGAATAAAGTGCTTTGTGTCCAAATTATTGTGCAATTAAAAAGGGTGTAAACTGCAAAAAGAGAAAAAAAATAAAAAAACCCTGTAAGACAAAGCCATAATGAGCTAGTATGCATCACATACTAGCTTATTATGTAAAACTTACCTTAGATCGAAGCTGCTCCAGCGGCGCCCGCACACCGCTGACACTGCTGACATTTTCCCCAGAGTTTCTTCTGGGTTTGCAGGCTCTGGTGCTGTGATTGTCTTAAGCCACAATGACGTTATTCCCACGCATGCGTGTAGGAGCCACAGTTCACGGCACGGGGCTCGGAAGGTACAGCACCCATGGTCATCCCTTCAGAGCGAATGCGCCAGTGATGTCACTGGCTGCATGTAATGTAAATATCTCCTAAATGGTACACATTTAGGAGATAGTTTTACTACCTATAGGTAAGCCTTATTATAGGCTTATCTATAGCTATATGTTTACTTCCTCTTTAATATGTTGCCCAATTACACAGGAGGGTTCAGCCATTCAGCCATAATTGTGTTGGAGGGCTCTGCCAATCCTTCTAAATAGTCCAAAATGTCCCCATAGGGAGTTTAGTTTTAAACACACAGAGATATGGATATAAAATATATACTTATATAATGGTACATGGTTTTGATATACAGATCTTATAGTAATAATACCCACCATTCATTTCAGTTTATTTTTATTTTTGTTAAAATCTGAGTGTGCTATGAGCTGTTTAGCCAATCATAATCTGTTTATTTATTGCAGAGTTTTTTTGCATTGTTTTAATATTTTAATGCATTGATGCTTTTTCAACATTTAAACCTTGTTTTATAGATATGGTTCATTATTTATATTGTTTCATGTAAATTTTAGAATTGTTGCAAAGATGTACAATTGCAGTATCACCAGTATCATGGCAGATGCAGTGTGTAGTTAACACTTAGGCCGCTGACCCCCCAACCCCCTCTGGTCTAATTGACTAACACTATTTATTCTTGCTTCTGGTCTCCTTCTACAAGATTTGACAAAGCAACAAAAAATGATAGAGAAAGATGGGGCTTTACAGGCCAGTGGGAGTAGAAGGATCAGACTCAAAACCAATTTATAAAACCAAAAAACATTTTATTAGTATATAAGGGATAAAAAGCATGGACTACCATGCATACTAAGTGCAAGCAGATTGACATACAATAATAAAATCAAACAAAATGAGTCATTAGCAACATAGAAATACATCCCATAAGGGGAATATAACCAAATAGCCTGTGTTGGATGGAGGGTAGGTCTCAAGATGGATTTCGGTCAATGTAGGTCCCCAGCAAGCCGACGCGTTTCGCTCAAGGCTTCCTCAGGGCCTGAGAGACCATAACAGACCGGTATTTCCTTATTGATAGTGACTCATAGTAGACGACAAGGTTGTAACGACACAAATGCTGCTTAGGAATCACTGCTTCCGTGTTCCAGGTATAAATTCTATGTTGGCGTCATAAATATTTTCATTACGCTGGGTACGATAATTTAGACCCCCCGTGTACCACAGAGGCAAGGCTTATGGTTTCCACTGACGGTAGTCTCCTGAGGAATCTCACCCACCTGTGCCCTCTCCCTGGTATATTCACAATTACATATGTTCACCATTAGGTGTGATGAATCTATTATTATACAGGGGTAGCCTAAAGAGGCAGGTTGTTGGCGGATTACAATTACAAAGGGCTTGTGGAGCCCGGGACCTATTGTCCCCTCTATCAAAAATAGCAACATATATGCACCCCTTTTCCTGCCTGGAGCCATTTTTATACCAATGATAGGTCATTTGCTGTTGCCTCCCAGGATGTCTAGGTCTGGAATATGTTGCTTCCCCTGACCGCATAGAATAAGGTCTGCCCTCGCCCTCTTTAGGCTACCCCTGTATAATAATAGATTCATCACACCTAATGGTGAACATATGTAATTGTGAATATACTAGGGAGAGGGCACAGGTGGGTGAGATTCCTCAGGAGACTACCGTCAGTGGAAACCATAAGCCTTACCTCTGTGGTACACGGGTGGTCTAAATTATCGTACCCAGCGTAATGAAAATATTTATGACGCCAACATAGAATTTATCCCTGGAACACGGAAGCAGTGATTCCTAAGCAGCATTTGTGTCGTTACAACCTTGTCGTCTACTATGAGTCACTATCAATAAGGAAATACCGGTCTGTTATGGTCTCTCAGGCCCTGAGGAAGCCTTGAGCGAAACGCGTCGGCTTGCTGGGGACCTACATTGACCAAAATCCATCTTGAGACCTACCCTCTATCCTACACAGGCTATTTGGTTATATTCCCCTTATGGGATGTATTTCTATGTTGCTAATGACTCATTTTGTTTGATTTTATTATTGTATGTCAATCTGCTTGCACTAAGTATGCATGGTAGTCCATGCTTTTTATCCCTTATATACTAATAAAATGTTTTTTGGTTTTATAAATTGGTTTTGAGTCTCATCCTTCTACTCCCACAGGCCCGTAAAGCCCCATCTTTCTCTATCATTTTTTGTTGGTTTCCTCATAGGGGTAAGGGCCTAAACTACACGGCAACATTTGTATAGAAGATTTGACAAAGAGGCTGTGCCTTGAAACCTTGAAGCATGTAATCTTGGAGATAAGAGACTTTTTTAGCTGCCGGGGACTCCAGATTGATAGATATGCTAGTGATGCACTTTTGGTTTGCTCACTCCTTACACTTCACACTCTTTCCCCATTGGGGTGGCTACTGAAGCTGCCTGGTGGGGTTTGGAGGAGTTGGGTTTAAAGTGTATTGGCAGGTGGGAATCTGAGCGCTTTAAGTTATACGTGCGTCCGGAGTTGGTATAGAGTATTTATCTATTTTCGCTTATCCCTGTTTGTTTGTCCTGTTTGTGGGGACATCTTTCCTCCTATGTTTGTTGTGATGTATTTTATTTTACAGACGCTGCTGCCTTCCTCCTGTGGATATTGAGTCATTCTTATGTGTTTTGGGGAGTTAAGTGGGCTGATGTTAGAACCAACGGGTGGCAGCTTGTTTTTCTTAGGACAGTTGCCACGGTTAGGTGGATAGGGGTTCCAGGTTTGTTATGGTGTAAGGTCCTTCCGTAACTGCACCATTTTGCCCAGCTTAACAGAGTAGCGGACATCTTGGTATTGCACGCAGGTGGGAATGACCTGGGTGTTTGGTCAATGTGTCACCTCATCCATGATATGAAATTAGATTTTCTCAGGCTTTCGGCCACATTTTGTGGTGATTTTCACGATCAGTCGAGAAGCTGAACAAGGCAGGTATCAAGGTAAACAAGGAGGTCAGTCGGTTTGTGATATGTAAAGGCGGCTTTGTTGTCCAGCATCAGGAACTGGAAGTGGATACCTGGCGGTATATACAGAGCGATGGGGTCCACTTGAATGCTGTAGGGACGGACTTGTGGTTTCTTGGCATCCAAGATGGTGTTCAGAGGGCCTTGCGTTTGTGGAGGGGCCCACAGATGTAAGGCTTTACACCTATGAGTGGTGGCGGTTGAGGTCTTTGGAGGCATTAACATTTTGGAACAGTTCAGAGTGTGACCCATCTAAGGTATGGCATTCCCTGTTGGATCCCAGTTAATGGTAACAAGGAGGTATCTGTGGTGAAGTGTGTTTGTCTCCAAGCTGCTGCTGAAAGTGCGGTCCGTATGTGCGCGCTTTCTGCGTTCTCACCCTGCTGCTGCTCGTCTGTCTGCACTGCAGCGTAACTTTGGCCTTCCTGCTCACCGCCTCGTATGCGACATGCCCACCAGGTGGAACTCCACCTTACATATGCTGGAGAGACTGTGCGAGCAGCAGCATGCGATAGTGGAGTTTCAGATGCAGTATGCAAGGGGTAGTCGCTCTGCAGATCAGCACGACTTCACCACCAGTGACTGGGCCTGCATGCGACACCTGTGTACCTTGTTGCGGTCTTTGGAATACTCAACCAACATGGCCAGTGCTGACGACGCCGTTGTTAGCATGACAATACCCCTTCTATGTCTACTTGAAAAAAATATTACGGCGATGATGGAAGAGGATGCGGCACAGGAGGAGGGGGAAGAGGGGCCATTTCACAGGGTTTCAGGCAGGTCATATAGAAGTGGCTCAGAGGGTGGGTTCCTGCACCAGCAGAGGCCAAGTACACATGTGGACAGCCAGGGCACACTTCTGGAGGACGAGGAGGATGAGGTAGAGGAGGAGGAACAGGTTTCACTGCAGGGTGGCACCCTATGCAGCTCAGGGCCATCACTGGAGCGTGGCTGGGGAGATACGGAGGACACAGATGATACACCACCTACAGAGGACAGCTTATCATTACCTCTGGGTAGCCTGGCACACATGAGCGACTACATGCTGCAGTGCCTGCGCAACGACAGCAGAGTTGCCCACACTTTAACTAGTGCTGACTACTGGGTTGCCACCCTGCTTGATCCCCAGTACAAGGACAACGTGCCGACCTTAATTCCCGCACTGGAGCGTGATAGGAAGATGCGAGACTACAAGTGCACGCTGGTAGACGCGCTCCTGAGGACATTCCCAACTGACACGGGGGGACAAGTGCAAGCACAAGGCGAAAGGCAGAGGCAGAGGTCGCCAACACAGCTGTGTCACGGCCAGCTCCTCAGACAGCAGGGTTTGCATGACCGAGATGTGGAAACGTTTTGTCAGCTTGCCACACCAAACTGCACCACCAGCTGTTAGCAGGAGGCAGCATTTCAACAACATGGTGGAACAGTATGTGTGCACACACCTCCACGTACTGACTGATGGTTCTGCCCCATTCAACTTCTGGGTCTCCAAATTGTCCACATGGCCAGAGCTTCCCCTTTATGCCTTGCAGGTGCTGGCCTGCCCTGCGGCAAGTGTATTGTCTGAACGTGTATTTAGCACGGCAGGGGGCATCATTACAGACAAAGGCAGCCGCCTGTCCACAGCCAACGTGGACAAGCTCACGTTCATTAAAATGAACCAGGCATGGATCCCACAGGACTTGTCTGTACCTTGTGCAGAATAGATATTTATAACTGCCTCGCCCTCAACCATACATTCTTGTACTCCAGGGCACTTCTTTATTGAATCCTCTTTTTTAAATTGTACCATTATTTTGGGGGCAACCCCAAGTTTAATGAACCTCTCCTCTGTCTGGGTGTCAGGGGCCTAAAATTCAGTTAATTGCCTGCTGCTTTGGTGTGTGACATTAACCTCTTTTTGCTGTCAAATGACCTCTCCTCTGTCTGGGTGTCAGGGGCCTACAATTCAGTTAATCGCCTGCTGCTTTGGTGCGTGACATTAACCTCTTTTTGCTGTCAAATGACCTCTCCTCTGTCTGGGTGTCAGGGGCCTAAAATTCAGTTAATCGCCTGCTGCTTTGGTGCGTGACATTAACCTCTTTTTGCTGTCAAATGACCTCTCCTCTGTCTGGGTGTCAGGGGCCTCAAATTCAGTTAATCGCCTGCTGCTTTGGCGGATGACATCAAGCCTGATTTTCTGCTATGGGACCTCTCTCTCTTGCTGCTAGGGCCTAAATAACTGAAAATAGCCTTTTCCATTGCTGGGTGACATGAAGCCTGATTTTCTGCTATGGGACCTCTCATCTCTGTCTGGGTGTCAGGGGCCTACATAAATGATAATGACCTGTTCCATTGCAGGTTGACCTGAGGCCTGTGTTGCTGTTACAGGACCGCTCTCCTCTTTGCAGGTGCCATGGTCCTGAATTAGTGAATGAGGCCTGTGGCACTACTGGGTGAAATCAATACTGTTTTGGCATGATTGCAACTCTCCTCTTTGTGGGTGCCATGGGTCTGAATCTGTGAATGAGGCCTGTGGCATTGCTGGGTTAAATCAATACTGTCTTGGCGTGATTTTAACTCTCCTCTTTGTGGGTCCAGTGGGCCTGAATGTTTGAATGAGGCCTGTGGCCCTGCAAGCAGACAAGATTCCTTCTTGGCTGTGATGAAAATTTCAACTCCCATGTATGGTTGCCATTGGCCTGAGTCTGTGAGTGAGGCCTGTGACACTGCTGGCAGACATGAATCCTTCTTGGCTGTGATGTGAACTTCAACTCTCATGTATGGTTGCCATGGCCCTGTGACACTGCTGGCAGACATGAATCCTTTTTGGCTGTGATGAGAACTTCAACTCCCATAGCATTCCCACCTGACTCTACCCCAACCTCCTATTCCACCTACTCCTCCAAGTTGTCTGGATGTCAGGGGCCTAAAATTCAGTTAATCGCCTGCTGCTTTGGTGCGTGACATTAACCTCTTTTTGCTGTCAAATGACCTCTCCTCTGTCTGGGTGTCAGGGGCCTAAAATTCAGTTAATCGCCTGCTGCTTTGGCGGATGACATCAAGCCTGATTTTCTGCTATGGGACCTCTCTCTCTGGCTGCTAGGGCCTAAATAACTGAAAATGGCCTTTTCCATTGCTGGGTGACATGAAGCCTGATTTTCTGCTATGGGACCTCTCTCCTCTGTCTGGGTGTCAGGGGCCTACATAAATGATAATGACCTCTTCCATTGCAGGTTGACCTGAGGCCTGTGTTGCTGTTACGGGACCGCTCTCCTCTTTGCAGGTGCCATGGTACTGAATTAGTGAATGAGGCCTGTGGCACTACTGGGTGAAATCAATACTGTTTTGGTTTGCCATTGGCCTGAGTCTGTGAGTGAGGCCTGTGACACTGCTGGCAGACATGAATCCTTCTTGGCTGTGATGTGAACTTCAACTCTCATGTATGGTTGCCATGGCCCTGTGACACTGCTGGCAGACATGAATCCTTTTTGGCTGTGATGAGAACTTCAACTCCCATTGCATTCCCACCTGACTCTACCCCAACCTCCTATTCCACCTACTACTCCAAGTTGCCAATTGATATTGGTTAATTTTTATTTATTTTATTTTATTTTAAGTCATTTTCCTATCCACATTTGTTTGCAGGGGATTTACCTACATTGTGGTGCCTTTTGCAGCCCTCTAGCCCTTTCCATGGCTATTTTATAGCCTTTTTAGTGCCCAAAAGTTCGGGTCCCCATTGACTTCAACATTTTCGTGAAGTGCGGCTGAACTTCAAGAACCCGAACATCCAGGTGTCCACTCAACTCTATATAGTACACCATATGTGAATGAGGCCTAAGAACTGGAAAACTGCAAAACAAATACATTTTTTGTTTTTGAGTTTAAGACTGCTTTAAGGCAAGGGCTACACTAGCATTTTAATCTCTCTCTACTGAGAGATGTAATTTCCCGAGTTATTTCTTTAGAATCACTTTGGCTTTGTGCACTGCAAATGAGGTGACTGCAAACAAGTAGTTAAGTCTCTTGGTAGCAAAAAGATATATTTGTCAGTGTTGCCTTTGCTTTAGGCTGGGAGGTCTGCTCTCTAAGATATACTATAGACTGAAAAAGAATGTTGTCTGGCAAACTGTACTGCGGGAAATTTGCTCCTGTAGGCACTTTGCTACCCCTAGCGACTCTGCGCGACCGCTTCGGCGATTTTCCGATGTCCAACTGGCGATATAGGCAATTGACTGACTTCTTCGGCACACTCCCGACTGCTACACGCCCGATTACTGGCCTCTCGGCCTTCGAGAAGTGGTTTGTTGACCCTCCGGAATCCCGCCATCTACTGTCGCACATGTACAAATTGTTATTGAGTGGGGTTTCCTCCTTGCCTCCCTATTTCATGAAGGAATGGGAGAGAGAGCGGGTGGTAGAATTCGCTCCCCCACAACTCTCTCGCATTCTGCGATTGACCCATGTCTCCTCCATTAGCACCAGGATACAGGAGTCGGCCTATAAATTTGTAGCCCGATGGTACAGGACCCCTGCCAAATTAGCCCGGATTTTTCCAGGCTCGGACCCCCATTGTTGGAGGGGCTGCGGCCAGGTGGGCACTTTTGTCCACATTTGGTGGGAGTGCCCCCTACTGCAGCCCTTCTGGGACGCTGTACATCTTTGGGTATCCAAGCTGTCGCTTACCCCTCCTTCCCGCACTCCCCTTCAGTACCTGTTCCATGATACACGCTCCTCAATCAAACGCTACAAACGTAGTATAGTTCCTTTCCTGCTGAACGCTGCCAAGTGCCTCATACCGAGGCATTGGCGGAGTTCCACCTGCCCCACGCTTTCTGAGTGGAAATGGGAGGTCAACCTGGTGATGGAGGCGGAACGGCGGGTTCTCACATCGCAGGGCAGGGAGGAACGCTTTAAAGACACTTGGATGGGGTGGAAGTATTACTCTGATGAGATCTCAGATGTGCACACACCTATTATTAGAGACTGAACTCTAGGACTCCAGCCTGACCTTCTCCTACCTGGGGCCCGCGCCCCTAACCCAGACCTCCCTTTCCCTATCTGTTATTATCCTTCCTGCTTGTCTCTTCCCCTCTACTGTGTCTCCTTTTTTTTTCTTAACTTTCTTTCTCTCTCAACATCTCTTCCCTGAGGCCAGTGGCTGATTCTGTGGAAGTATATACTGTAACATGGATACTAATGTGCACTGATGTTAGCACGATGTGTGGTGTCTGTCGGGCTCTCCGGACTCCTTTGCGGAGATCCCTTTTTTTTGGGCAGCACTGACAGACACGGCGCATCCTGGGGGTTATTGGATGTACTTGCTGTTTGGCCGATATTGGCACACGCCTTCACAATGCCTGATTGACTGACCCCTATGGACACTCCTGTTTCACTAATGGTGTCCGGACTGAACATAATGCAGATTGTGCCTTCTCTGTGTTCCTTTTTCTAAATGCACTTCTGTACTACTTTGCTATTTTATGTTTTGTATGTAATTTTGAACTTGTTAAATAAAGATTATTTAAAAAAAAAAAAAAGAATGTTGTCTTTAACCACTTGCCTACAGTGCACTTTCACCCCCTTCCTGCCCAGACCGATTTTCAGCTTTCAGCGCTCTCACACTTTGACTGAGAATTACTCAGTCATGCAACACTTTACCCATACAAAAATTGTGTCCTTTTTTTCACACAAATAGAGCTTTCTTTTGATGGTATTTGATCAATACTGGGTTTTTTATTTTTTGTGCTATAAATAAAAAAAGACTGAAAATATCGTGAAAAAAACGCATTTTTCTTTGTTTCTGTCATAAAATTTTGCAAATTAGTCATTTTTCTTCACAAATTTTGGCCAAAATTTATACTGCTACTTATCTTTGGTAAAAAAAACCCAAATAAGTGTATATTATTTGGTCTTTGTGAAAGTTATAGAGTCCACAAGTTATGGTGCTATTCATTGAAAATTGATCACACCTGATGTACTGAAGGCCTATCTCATTTCTTGAGACACTAAAAGGTCAGGAAAGTACAAATACCCCCCAAATGACCCCTTTTTGGAAAGTAGACATTCCAAGGTATTTAATAAGGGGCATGGTGAGTTTTTTGAAGTTGTAATTTTTTCCCACAATGCTTTGCAAAATGAAGATTTTTTTTTTATATTTTTTATTTTTTACAAATTGCCGTATTAACAGGTTATTTCTCTCACACAGCACATGTATACTTGCAACTACACCCCAAAACACATTCTACTACTCCTCCTGAGTATGGCGATACCACATGTGTGAGACTTTTTCACAGCCTGGCCACATACAGAGGCCTAACATCCGAGTAGCAGCGTCCGGCATTCTAGGAGCACAAATTACACATATCATTTCCTGACAACCTATCGCACTTTTGAAGGCCCTGGAGCACCAGGACAATGGAAACCCCCATAAAATGACCCCATTTTGGAAAGCAAACAGCCCAACGTATAATTTTTGAGGCATAATGAGTCTTTTGAATATGTCATCTTTTTCCACAAGTTTTTGGAAAATGTGGAAAGAAAATGAAAACACATTTTTTTTTACACAAAGCTGTCCATTTATGCAATATTTCTAACACATCGCATGTACATAGCAAAACTTGCACCCCAAAATACATTCTGCTATTCCTCCTGAGTATGGCGATACCACATGTGTAACACTTTTTCACAGCCTGGCCACATACATAGGCCTCACATCCAAGTAGCGCTTTACACAAAGTTGTCCATTTATCCACTTTAAGACTGGGCCTATTTTTGACACTTGGTGTTTACAAGCTAAAATCATTTTTTTTGCTAGAAAACTACTCGGAACCCCCAAACATTATATATTTTTTTTTAGCAGAGACCCTAGAGAATAAAATGGAGATCATTGCAATATTTTTTATCACACCATATTTGCGCAGCAGTCTTCCAAATGCGATTTTTTTGAAAAAAATTCACTTTTTTGAACTAAAAAATAAGGAAACAGTAAATTTAGCCCAATTTTTTTCCATAATGTGAAAGATAATGTTACGCTGAGTAATTAGATACCCAACATGTCATGCTTCAAAATTGCGCATGCTCACAGAATGGCGCCAAACATTGGTACTTAAAAATTCCCATAGGCAACATTTTAAAAATTTCTGCAGGTTACTAGCTTAGAGTTACAGAGGAGGTCTAGGGCTCAAATTATTGCACTCGCTCTAACGATCGCGGCGATACCTCACATGTATGGTTTGAACACCGTTTACATATGTGGGCGGGACTTGCGTATGCGTTTGCTTCTGCGCGCGAGCTAACGGGGACAGGGCGCTTTAATTTTTTTTTTTTTTTTTTTTTCCTATTTATTTTATTTATTATTTTTTTATTTTTACACAGTTTAAAAAAAAAAATGTTTTGATCATTTTTATTCCTATTACAAGGAATGTAAACATCCCTTGTAATAGAAATAGGCATGACAGGTCCTCTTTATTGTGAGATCTGGGGTCAAAAAGACCTCACACCTCACAACTACACTAAAAAAGAAAAAAAAAAAAAAAATTGTTGAAAGAGGAAAAAAAAAAAAGCAAAAAAAAAAAGCGGCCCTTTAAACCTGTTGCTAGGCAACGTCTTTTGACGTAGCTCCGGTCCTCCAAGACCATAGAGTTGAGTGAGGGCCATCTTGCCCTCACTCGACTTCCTGTCTCTGAGGATCCGGGACCGGATAGTTTTCCCCGCTGCCGGCGGGTCCGGTAAGCTGGGAAGGTACATGTATTTAAACATGTTGATCATATCCCCCTTAATCTCCTTAATCTCCTCTTCTCAAGAGAGAATAAATTCAGTTCCTCTAATCTATCCTCATAGCTGAGCTCCTCCTTGCCTCTTATCAGTTTGGTTGCCCTTCTCTGCACTTTCTCCAGCTCCCCGATATCCTTTTTGAGAAATGGTGCCCAAAACTGAACTGCATATCAGTGGCGTAGCGTGGGGGGTGCAGGGGGGGCCGGCCGCACCGGGCGCAACATTTGGGGGGGGGGGCGCATCCCACGCCAGTGTCACTCTAGCAAACTTTAAAAATTCTTCCTAGCGTGTCACTTCAGCCGCCGCCATCTTCAGGCTAAACGATGGCCGGTCGCGCCCTGTGATTGGGCCAACACTGTCATGTGCGGCAGCAGGGCTGGCCAGTGGCAGAGCCCCGCCTCACTTCTGGAGCCTGCCTCGCCGTCTTCTAAGTCAGCCCTGCATGTGCCTCCGTTCCGCCTCCTCTAAGCTCTCACAATCCTCCCCGACCCGCCCCCTGTAAGGGCTCGATGACGCGGTGGTGTCCTCTGTGTAGTGGGCAGTGTAGTGTAGTGGGCAGTGTAGTGGTCAGGTAGGAATCAGGTAGGTCATTGTAAGGGTCAGTGTCGTTGACAGGTAGGTCAGTGTAGTGGCCAGTACAGGAATCAGGTATGTTAGCGTAGTGGACTGGTAGGTCAATATAGGAATCAGGCTGGTCAGTACTATTGTAGGAAGGGACTCTGGGAGTACTAAAAGTCCGCAGGTTAGGGGGCGCAAATTACTTGCCTTGCCCCGGGCGCTGACAACACACGCTACGCCACTGCTGCATATTCCAGATGAGGTCTTACTAATGATTTGTACAGTGGCAAAATTATATCTCTCTCTCTGGAATTTATACCTATCTTAATACAAGAAAGGACTTTGCTCGCTTTGGAAACAGCAGCTTGGCATCACATGCTATTATTAAGCTTATGATTTACCAGAACACCCAGATCCTTCTCCACTATGGATTCCCCCAAATCTACCCCCCCCCCCAGTATGTATGATGCATGCATATTCTTAGCCCCCAAGTGCATAACTTTACATTTATCAACATTCAATTTCATTTGACCCATAGATGCCCAATTAAATAGTGCATTGAGGTCAGCTTGGTGATCAGTGATACAATATGCACTGTCACTGTACTAATGGCACTGGCTGGGAAGGAGTTAACATCAGGGGGCGATCAAAGGGTTAACTGTGTGCCTAACCAGTGTTTTTCTCATTGTGTGGGAGGTGCCTTTACTAGAGAAAGGCATTGATCCGTGTTCCTGCATTGCAGGAACACAGGACCAATGTCTTCCCTACTGACAGAACAGCGATCTGCCTTGTTTACATAGGCAGACCACTGTTCTGGCTCTCTGCCTAAAGATCGGCGGACACTTAGCTGGTCGCTGGTGGTGTGCATGCGCACCCTAGGCCCGGAAGTGTCGGATCATATACTAGGTACGTAATCCAGCGCAGAGCGGCCGCTCTGCCGCAGTATATGTGCGGTGGGCAGGCGTAAAGTAGTTAATTGTTATAAGGAATATAACAGAATATGTAAAAGGAAAATAAAGTCTGCAAAAATTTAAAATGAATGACAGGTTGCAAAAGAGAGTAGAACAAACCCCCCAAAATTCTTCAAATAATTAGACAGTAAAAAGGTCAGGTCTTAGCATGTAGGCCTTTTACTAGATCATTTTGAGTTGGTTATTGAGGATATAGAGAAGGCTAGTTTATTAAATACGTTCTTCAGTTCAGTGTATATACAATAAATGAAATGGGGAGGCTCAACCCTTATATTGACATAGCTCCAAATGATCCACAATGGCTCGAAACTGACATGGTCCAGAAACATTTAGACAATATAAAGGTGAATAAAGCACCTGGACCAGATGGCTTAGATCCCAAAGGGTCTCATACGTTAAGCTCTGTTATATCTAAACAATTGTTTCTAATTTTAGAAAATCCTAAAGGATTAGCATGGAACCACTGGATTGGCGTAATGCTAATGTGGTGCCTATGTTTAAAAATGATAAAAGTCTTTACCAAGTAACTATAAACTGGTTAGTTTAACTTCTATAACCGGAAAGATACTTAAGAGTTAAATAAAATGCCATATAGAAGGGATTTTGCAAGAAAATAATATTTTAAGTAATAGTCTGCATAGATTCACTAATGACTGAAGTTGTCAAACAAATCTGATTTCTTTTTATGAGGAGGTAAGCAAAAACTTAGACAAAATAGTGGCTGTGGACATAGTGTACTTGGATTTTGCCAAAGCATTTAACACAGTTCCCCACACATGGTTAATCTGTAAAAGTCTACAGCAGTGGCAGCTGGTGCATGATAATTTGGGGGGGGGGGCAGCAAATCCACCACCCCCCCCAGTGGGACGGTCGGCAGGCAAATACACCCCGCCTCCAGCGAGACGGATGGACGGCCAGCAAGTACACCACCCCCCCCCCACCTCCTCCGAATGTGCGTCTTCTCCCTCTTCCTGGCCAATGGCCAGTAAAATCGCTTCTCTTTTCAGCCAATCAGGAACGGGGTCTCACAACCCACTTCCTGATTGGCTGGGAGGAGAATCAGTGTGATAATAGCGAATATTCATTCGCTATTGTCATTCAACTAGGTGTTGATTAGGGGACCGGATGCATGGATGAGGGGGCCGCGCCCCTGCATTCCCAGTGGAGAGGAGTGGAGCGGTGAGGTCTCGATCAGCTGATTTGTTTGTACAATGAGAGTTTTGGTTTTAGATTGCTGTAAGTGCATAGATTGAGGGTTAGGGTGGATTTTTTAACAATAAAATTTATGTTGACATACTGCCCTATGAGCCCCTTCTTTTGCTTATATATTTACTGCCGATATACTGGATTGTGCTGGAGTATGTGGATCGCTTAGTGTATGGTATGCAGATTGGGGAGATTCTGTGCCTAAGGATCCCAAGGTGGTCGGCATCCGGTGTATCTGGAGGATATTTAAAGGCTCTCCTTACAAAGAGTTCTGGTGAGTGAGCAATACCTAAGGGGGGACACGTGGTGTGGTGGAAGTCTTTTCTTGTGTCTTCATCCGTGGATATCATTCTCCTGTGGATTTTGTCTCATTAACAAAGGTGGACTCTATATGTGGACTCTTTCATTGGGTTTGCTGAGCGCTGCTTATGTGTTGAACTCTTCATACTTTCTGACTTTTAAGAGGATTAAGCACATGTTTTTACCATTTTGATTATCTTAAAGCAGCAGCTATATGCCAGGTTAACGTATTTATATCTGGCATATTGTTTTATGTTTATTTTTTCCTGAGCGCGGGGTGATTGCGATAATATTCAGTTATTTCATTATTATCTCAGTCTGTGTTTATTAGGTCTACAGTTATTAGTGATGTACACCAAAGCTCTGAGTTGGGACATTTTCATTTTAACATATTTATAAATGATAGAAGGTTTGGGATTAAAAGTACCATTTCAGTGTTTGCAGATGACACCAAGCTATGTAGCAGAATAACATCCTTAAAGGATGCCTCCAACTTACAAGTCAACCTCAATGCACTGTTTAATTGGGCAACTATGTGGCAAATGAGGTTTAAAAATGTTGATAAATGTAAAGTTTTGCACTTGGGGGTAAAAACATGCCTTCATCTTACATACTAGGAGGAGAACAGCTGGAGGAGTCAATGGTGGAGAAGGATCTGGGTGTTCTGGTTGGTAACTTAATCATGGCATGCAATGCCAAGCTGAAGTTCCTAAAGCTAGCAAAATACTCTTTTATAATAAAAGAGGTATAAACTCCGAAAGGCAAGACATCATTTCCCCCCTGTACAAATCATTAGTAAGACCTCATCTGGAAAGTTCAGTTCAATTTTGGACACCAGTTCACAAAAAAAAATATTGGGGAACTGGAGAAAGTACAGAGAAGGGCAACCAAATTAATAAGATGCCAGGAGGTGCTCAGTTATGAGGAAAGATAAGCTGAACTTAAAGTAGAACTATAGGCAAACTTTTTTTTGGATAGAGTAAGGGAGGGTTATACCCCTGTTGGATTTTTTTTTCGCCATCTGTGTCCCATTGCGGAGATTTCCCTTCACTTTCTGTCCCATAACCAAACAGGCAAAATAAGTGAATTCCTTGGGGACTCCCAGGTCACCAGAACTAGTTTCCCCATTGGAAGATTTCCCCTCTTTTACTTTTCTGGGGACAACCCAAAATCTGTGGTTTTCTTTTTACTTTCACTTTCAATGATAATGGTAAATAGGACAAATGGAGGATAAATTTCCTAAACGGGGGGGGGGGGGGGCATAGAGAACAATAAAATTTGACAGGTAATCTAATCCCTCTACACTCTATCAAAAAAAATCTATTTGGTGATTTTGGTGTAGATTTATTAATTTTTCAGTCATTACAGAGGACAAGGGGGCACTCTTTACATCTGGAGTAAAAGAGATTTAACCTTTACATACTGAAAGGCTTCTTCACAGTAAGAGCTGTAAGAATGTGGAATAGACTCCCACAAGAACTGGTTCTGGACTGCTAGTAGATTGCTTAAAAAAAAAAAGCTAGATGCATTCCTAAATTCAAACAATATAAATGTATATTAATATTTAATGGCAATAACAACAGGGAATATCTGATTGCCTAATTGGGGATCAGGAAGGATTTTTTCCCCCAACTGGGGCAAATTGAATGCTTTATTGTTTTTTTTTTTTTTTGCCTTTCTCTGGATCAACTATGGGTATAGGATTGTGTATACGGAGGTTTTCTATTTGTGTGTGCTTATGTTATTGGCTGAACTACATGTATTTTCCTGACTAACAACCTATGTAAAAAAAATAATTTACAGTAAGTATATTTATTTATGTATCTATTGGGCATTCATGAGTGTCACAGTAAGCAGCCTATTAGTTTTGAGTGGGATGTCAATACACTACAACAAAGCTCTAATGGACCTACAACTTTTTTTTTCACAACCCAAATATGGTTCACATCTTTGCACTGGGGTGCCAATCAAAAAGGAATGACACTACAACATACCACAATTCACACGTTGCTGTGCATTGCAGTATCACGCATTACCAAAACACAAAGAGATGAACTCGGCCTCAGGGATTGCTTTTTTTTTTTTTTAATCATTATTTAAATGAAACAGCCAGTAACACAGATTTTTCATGATTCTTTCATCTCTAGGTGTTGCCTTCTGATAATCACCATTGCTGAATGCTGATACTCATCCTCCACATATGCTGGGCTGAAGCATCAGGGAGTGGAATACTGCTGATCTTACGGAAAACATCTGTATTTACTGAACGCTAGGGCTAAACGCATTGTTTTTATTTTGCTTTTACAATGTACTATACTGTAAGTACTGGCATATATACCTCTTATAACACCATTAAATAAATGTAAGAGTCACCATGTACATTACCATCATAGAATACACTGCAATCAACATTCAATTTACCAAAATCATGCAATATGAGCACCTGCCTAAAATATTGTATTTTTTATCCAGCCTAGTAGGCCCTTACATTACTTAAGCCTTCCATACACAACTCAAATTCAAGTTCTGGGTGGCCCAATCTGCACCACCAGACTTGACATTTTTTTAAAATTTTTAATTAACTTTTGGGTGAAAAATTGCTGCCTGAGCAGGACAGGTGCAGTCACTGTTCAGGTGTTCAGCCGTGGGTGCCAGCTGTCAGATTACTATAGGAGTCCTCTGTCTATACAGTTTAGCGTGAATGGAGAAATCAATACTTTTATGGCTTGCCTTAGTTGTTGGTAGATATTGTACAATTTAAAAACTGTGTGAAAATAACCAGGTATGGTGGGAAAGGGGAACAGGGGCAGAAGGGGAAAAGGGAAAGGGGAAAAGGAAGGGGAACAAGGAAAGGAAAGGGGAGGGAAGGTTGAATCAACCAATCCTGGAAATGGGGATTTTAATGTGCCCAAACATATCAGACAAAATATGCTAAAAGGAATTATTCCATATTTATTTAAAGTCCAAAAGAAAAAAAAAAAAACACAGTAACAAAATAATGTATAACAATATATGCATATAATGCATCACATGACCCAGGGAATAGACCATATGATAAAGCTGTGGATCAAAATTGTACAATCTGTTTGTGATGAGCACAAATGTCCTTTCTGATTGCATAATATATTAAAAAAATTCCTGCCATGAATGAACTCTTGCAAAGAATGCATGCAAATTGGCCTGAGAGATTTAGAAGCCAGACAGCAATAAATTAATATCTCACACAGGAAAAAAAAAGTACACACAGATATCAATTACAGAAAGAGTAAAAAAATGTTTTCCAGAACGTTTTACGTAGGTCCCCAAGGGTATCATAACAATTAATGCCTGCGTCTGTACTAGTATCATTATAACAAAAAATATTAATTAACATTCCTTTGCTTATGACTTTTTGTACTGCAATTAATTTTCTCAGGGAACAGAAAATACTTATTCACTGTAACACTATATTACAGAAATGATGCTTATCATCTCCGTACAAACTGCTCTCCAGACTGCAAGTGGAAAGTATGCAAGTGTTAGCAGGCCTGAAGTCATATAAAAGATACGTGCTGTACCCGGTTTACTCACGTTTTATCAGCTTTCTAATCAGTGTAGGAAAAACTCAAATGAACAGCTGTAGAGTTTTAGAAGCGTCACTTGAGGAGTATGTGAAATTCTTCATCTGAGTGGGGCGTCCTGTACCGCCAGGCTGTTTTCTGTAAAATATGTGAGCGTAGTCCCATCTGCTGATACTCCTAGCTCTCAGACTGAACTTTTTCATTTGCTTTTGCCAAAGCATATTTTTCTAATGTTGTAATTGGCTTTGAGCTCTCTTTACATGCTACGTCACAAAGGAAATCTAGCCTCTAAACAGATGGTCGTACAGTACATTGACCCCATCCAGATTATAAGAATTTATCATATAGAAAATCTAGCTTCTAAATAGATTGTTGTATGGAATTTCGACTCCTAGAAATGCAATAGTAGGAGAAGTATACCACTCTAGTGCAATAAAATTCAGATACTTAAAAAAAAAACAAGCACAGTGATAAATTATCCAAAACATTGTGCAATTATCACATTCTGCAGCTTTGCAGCCTGAAATGAAGACAGGCACAGTTTTTGTTTTATCCAGTTGTATTTACTAGGCCAAATTATAACATCTAAGTGAAAGATATAGCCCCAACATGTCAGAAAAAAAAGCAAAAACAAACACAGAATCACTGAGTTGGAAAATGATCACTCCCTTATCTCAGTATTTTGTTGGACTACATTTTGCTTTAATTACAACCTTTAGTCTGTTGGGATATGTCTCTATTAACTTTGCACATCTAGACTTTGCAATATCTGCCCACTCTTCTTTGGAGACCCACTCAAGTTCAGTTCAATTTGATTATGTAGTTTGTGGACTGCAGTCTTCAAGTCATTCCATATATTTTCAATGGGTTTTAAGTCTGGGCTATGACTAGGCCATGCAAGGACATTCACGTTTTTCTCATTCAACCACTGTGTGATCATTTTTGTTGTGTGCTTTGGGTCATTGTCATTTTAAAAAGGTAAACCTTCTTTCTACTGACAACTTTCTAACAGAGTGCAGCAGATTTTACTCAAATATTTGATGGTATCTTGCCCCATTCATTTTTCCTTCTATCCTGACAGGTGCTCCAGTCCCTGCTGCAGAGAAACACCCCCATAATAGGATATTACCACCTCCATGCTTTACTGTAGGAATGGTGTTATTTGGATGGTGAGCTGTATTAGATATCTGCCAGACATATAGTTTGGTGTTGAGGCCAAATAATTACATTTTAGTCTCATGTGGCCACTTAAACGCACCTTGAAGATTCTGAGGCCTCGTGGAAAAAGTGTTATGGTCAGATGAGACTAAGATTGAATTATTTGGCCTCAACGCCAGACGATATGTCTAGCGAAAATCCAATATAGCCCACCAGGCTTTAAATTGTGTTCTCATTGTTCTGGTTTAGGGCGAATTGCAATGTCCATCTTGCAGGATCATCAGAAGTTGTCAAAATCCAATGATGGATGACTTCTTGTATTTTCGCAGCTTGTTCCATAACTGTGAGCTTGGCTAATGCTGCTGCTTCTTTTTTTTCCTTCCTTCTGGATTTCTAGCTGGGCTTCTGCCTAAACCGCTTCTGCATCAGCCTGCATTCTTTTTTGGGCAGCTTGTGCTCCTGCCTGGACAGCTTCTATTTCTGCCTGTGCAGCTTCTATTTCTGCCTGTGCTCATGCTTAGGTGGCTTGTGCTTCTGCCTGGGCACAAGTGGTGCTTGCGCTTTGATGGCTGCTTCCCCTGTTAATACAGTCAACTTCAGCTTTAGCTTCTTCTGCTTTCGTTTGGGCCATTATGAGTTGACTGCTCAATAAGGATCGAGCTTATGGGTTATTATTGGGCACAAGTGGTGCTTGTGCTTTGATGGCTGCTTCCCCTGTTAATACAGTCAACTTCAACGTTAGCTTCTTCTGCTTTCGTTTGGGCCATTATGAGTTGACTGCTCAATATGGATCGCTGAGAAAATACTTTTTATGATGCCTGCTGTGAGTGAGACCTTAGTGATTCATAAGATCCCTACAGCTGGCCATAGATGGATAGAATCTTGGTCAGTTTAGCAGGCAACCAACCAAGATTTGATCTATCTATGGCCAGGGGAACCAAACAGTTTAATAAAAGTCAAAGTGAGACTTTTTCTTTAAAGTATATCGAAGTCCAAAACTTTTTTTTGTTTTAGTCTTGAACAGAGTGGTGAGGGGTTGATGCTGTTTTTGCCACTTGTTCACTCTCTCTCTTTGTCACCAGAGCTTAACGTATGAGAAAATCCAAAATCTGAGTAGCCAGCAGAAAAGGAATATAGGAGAACTTTCCAAATGGAACACTTACCCTGGTGAAAAATGACTAAGAGGGATTTCCATCGATTTGGAGAGATCTATTCTCCTATATGTTTACAAGACAGGAAATCTTTCAAGTTGTTGTTTTGAAGTATAACTAAAGGCATAACTTTTTTGAGATTTGGATGCAGTGGAAAGGAGATTAGAACACCTGTTGGGTTATTATTGCTGTCTGGGTTTCGTGTTAGGGAGATTCACCCTCTCCATTTGTCCTGTGACTGTTAATACAAAAAATGAAATCAAAAGAAAGGCCCAAATTTTGGGTTGTCATCAGAACCAGGAATACAGGGGAAAACATCCACTGGGGACAGTAGTTATGTTGACCCTGGTGACAACTAGGGATCTCCTTCCTTTCCTTTTCCTCTCACTTTCTGCTTGAGCTATAGGACAGGAAGCAAACGTAAGTCTCCCCAATGGGACACAGATAGCAAAAAACAAAGTTGACAGGGGTTATAATGCTCCCTGACGATACTCAGAATGTAGAAAATAAAAGTTTGTCTTTAGTTCTACTTTAAAGTGGCATTAAAGTGGTTCTGAAGTCAAAATAGTGTTTTACCCTAAAGTGGTTGTAACCTCAGACATAATATATGAACAAAGCACATTCCTCTATATTGTGTACTTGTCTCTATCCAAAGCACAAAGAGTGTGATTTCTCTCTGCTGCCTCGTTCCTCTGTCATCTGCATAACTTCTGACAGATTATCCCAACTCCAAGAGAGAATTAGGGGAGGATGGCTTCAGCACACAGCCTATGATTGACAGCCACAACTGTGCATGTTTCTGTGTAATGTGAGCAAGGGTGTGTGTCGCTTCCCTTCAATAAGCTCTGCAGTGTAAGACTTCAGATTCCTGCCCACTGCTTTTCAAAACCGAGAGATGCATGTAAAATGCGTATTGTAGAAGCCTATAGAGTAGCGAGAGCTGCAGATAAACAGGTACACCTTACATATGAGGCTTTGTATAATCTCTGTGTATCACCTGATGATAATCACTATACTTGGTATATGTAAGGGTTTATAACCAATTAATTGCATTCTCTGCATTATAGCAGTATTAAACCCAAAACAAAAAATGAAATATATTACAGCTTACCAATCATTAGATGTGGTAGCTGCATAGGGTTTCTTCTTTTCAGGCTTTTTTCCATCTGTTTTAACCTGGTGATCTGGCCAGTAGCTTTTGGCGCACCTTTCTGTCTCCTGGGTTTTGTACAACGCTTTTATACCTTGGCTTTTGTGAGTATGCATTCAATTGTTTTAATTTATTAAATGAAGACAGTGATACACTAGGCCTTTGTGCCCTTTCCTTTGTTTGTCTAAACATTCACCTGACTTCTCTCACAGATCAAGTGCTGTTGTAGCTGCAGCACTATTCTCCTCTTCCTTGCTTTAACAGGAGACACTAAGAGCAGCAGGAGCCATAGGATCCCACTGTTGTCAGTCAAACTTCTGTGATTAGGGTGAGGGGGTTACTGGCGCTGTGTTTGTTTATGGACACACACAGTCAAGATCAGGAGCGCGCCCACACAAGTGTCCCTGGGTTGATAAGGGGGAACTCAGAAGAAGAAAGAGCGGACAGTGATTGAGGGGCCCGCCACAGAGCAGGTAAGGAACCACTCTGTGCAATATAATTTGCTGCTCATGGAGCCAAGTTGCAGCCATCTGACTCAACAGGCAGCTACAGACCAGACACAGATAAACTAGTGAGACTCTCTTGCAGCAATAGGTGTGCTGGGATCACAGGAGTAGGAGATACAGCAATCTTAGGCAGATGTAGTTTCTGGGTACAGCAGAACACAGGAATTAGAGTCTTTAGCAGTTCTGTGAATACAGGATACTAGCTGGAGGGCAAAAGGCCATGTGGAGCAGTGGATGTAGGCTGGAATGCATGCGGTGATGGGGAGCGCAGGGTGCAGGGTAAAGCCTCTTTCACACGGGCGTTCCGTATGTCCATATATTACCCCATCCGTTTGAGGGTGATATACGGACATAATGCATGTCAATGGGATTGCGGATGTCAGCGGATGACCATCCGCTGACATCTGATTTGCGTCCTTTCAGTTCTGTTCCGTTTTTTGGAACGGAACAGAACCCTATTTTTCTTCCGTTTAAAAAACGGAAAGGATGCAAAATCGGATGTCGGCGGTGTCATCCGCTGACATCCGCAATTCCATAGACATACATTATGTCCGTATATCATCCGCAAACGGATGGGATGATATGCGGACATACGGATCGGATGTCATCCGTGTCCGTTAAAAAAAAAAGTGACTGAACGGACTAAATACACTGAGTGGCCGTGTGAAAGAAGCCTAAGGAAGCAGGCTGCATGCACAGGGTCTCAGGAGCACAGGTTTTAGGATGGAGTGCACAGGGTCACAAAAGCATGGGAGGATGGAGTGCACAGGTCACAGGAGACTGGAGTGCAAGGGGTCAAAGGAAAACAGAATGCAGGCCAAAGTGCATGGTGTTTCAGGAGCACATGATGTGGCCTGGAGCACACTTGGTCACATAGGAACACAGAATGCTAGCTGGAGTGCAGGGGTCACTTGGAGCACAATCCATACTGGAGATCATTCAGAAGATTTACGGAAGGGGCCAGGAGACACAGGGGGGTCCAGCTGCTAGCATGTGGGTGAACAACACAACCCACACCATGATTGGCTGTGGTGCCTACAGAACCCCACACAGAATGGAAGCTCTGGCATTGGAGTGTGGAGCAGGTGAATGTGACATTCTGACAAGATCAAAAGGTATTCTTTTTTTCTTTGTTTCTTCTTTGTTTAACAAAGCAAAAGGAAGCACATAAGAGAAGTTCACTGTTACAGTTTATGTACATTTTAATGCTGTTTGAAACTTGTTTTAACCACTTGTCAAATGCCCCATAGCAAATTTACTGCTACAGGGGGCCTCACTGTGGAGAATCACGTACTGTATATACAGCGTACCTCCCGACAATCCCGGATTGGGCGGGACTTTCCCGCATTTACACCTGTGTCCCGCTGCCCCAATCTACAGGTGTGTTGTCCCGCATAATCCTGTTGATTATAACTTTTAGCTCACCTGCAGCAGTGTGGACATCCAGCATAGGCAGGGATTGGCAAACAAGCCAACTGGGTGTGCACTGTGCAGCCATGATAGAGACTTCAGCTGTCAAATCCAAGCTGTGATGTTGGGTATGGGCAGGACTGCTACCCAGACCCGCCCCCTCAAGCAACCAGGGTATAAGGAAAGAGCGCTGGGACAAAGCTGCAATGGGTCAGGATCAGTTGTCTATTCCTCTCCCCAGGGTTTTTTTTCAGCCTCAGTTAGTCCTGCACTTCACTAGTTGAAAGTGAAAGTAACATCTCTCCCACAGCTCTTTCATCAGCCTCCCTAATCTGCACTAGAGTTGGGACTGGCTGACTACAGTGTGTTCAAGGGGAGGAGGGGGTGCACCCTAATCCTTATCTCCTACCTGCTGGAGGAGTTCAGGAGCCGAAAAAAAGTGTGTACTTAGTGCACGGAAAGGGAAAGAAAAGCTAGTTACAGAAAGGTGATGAAGGTAGAGGAGAGGGGGCAGGGCCGGTGCTTCCACTAGGCAAACTAGGCAGCTGCCTAGGGCGCATTGCCACCTAGGGGCGCAGCCAGGAGTTGGCACTCTCTCTCCATCATGAATGATTATTGTGAGCTGAGGGGAGAGGTGGCGGTAGGGGAGGAAGAAGGGACAGAGAAAGATGCCAGGTGTCTTGGGCAGTGGCGGAACTATAAGGCCCTGGCTTTCCACCACTGTTGGAGGGGCCCCAAGAGGCAGGAATGGAGCCCACCAGAGTGCTGCCTGCATGATGATCCTCTTCAGCTGGAGCTAAACGGCCTTAACCCCAGGCAGGAAGTGACTCTCTCTACTGAGCTGGTAGGCAGCCGTTCATTTCCCTGGGTTTCTATTAAGCAGGGACTGGAGGAGAGATGAACCTGAGCCGGAGCTCGGCACTGGAGGGCGGAACCTTTACTGGGGCAGAAGCGACGAGGCTCTGGAATGGTCTGAGGAGGTTGGTAATGAAGGACATGCGGAGCTCTCTGACTGCTGCTTTTCCCTCCACCAGGAGCCGGTTGAAGCTGTGGTGAGCACTGTGGTCCAGGAGAGGAGCGTCCTGGGAGAAGGAATCAGCAGGATCACTGTGAAGGAGGGCAGAGTGGGGCCACTTTCTTCATACCGCCCAGTTAGTATCCCCAGAACAGGGGATCGGGATCCCTGGGTGTTACATGGAGCATCCCTGGTATGAAAGGGAATCGGGGTCACCAGGTGTGCCATGGGGAATCAGAGTCACCAGGTGTGACATGGAGGATAGGGGTCACCGGGTGTAACAGGAGTTCGGGGTCACCAGGTGTGCCATGAGGAATTGGGGTCCCTGGGTGTGCCATGGGGGATTGGGTCCCCAAGTGTGACAAGGAGGAACATCAGGGTCCCCAGGTGTGACATGGAGGAACATCAGGGTCCCCAACTGTGACATGGAAAAACATCAGGGTCTGACATAGTGGAACATTGGGGTCACTGAGTATGACAGCATGACATGGAGGAACACAGGGGTCCCTGGGTGTGACATGGAGGAACATCAGGGTCAGTGGGTATGACAGCATGCCATGGAGGAATATTGGGGTCCAAGGGTGTGACATAGAAAAACATCAAAGTCCCTGGGTGTGACACGGAGGGACATTAGGGTCCCCGAGTGTGACATGGAGGAATATGGGGGGTCACTGGGTATGAAAGCATAACATGGAGGAACCATCGGATCAGGGTCACTGGGTATGACATAGAGAAGTTTTTAACCCCTTCCCTTTTTTTGGGGGGGGCGCAAGTAGCTGGTCTTGCCTAGGGTGTAAAACAGTCTAGCACCGGCCCTGAGGGGGGGGGGTGCAGAGATTATAGCTGAAGAGATGTGCAATAGTGAGATGTGGATGGTTGACTGCACCTAGCACTCTTGAACCCTGCACCCTGTGGGCTGGTGCTACCACTAGGCAAACTAGGCAGCCCCATAGGGCACACTGCAGCCTAGGGTGCAGCCACAGCCGCTGGCTTACCTACTCTTCACCTTCACTGGGAGGAGGGGGTGCCTGGAGCTTGTCAGTGCCTCATCCTCTGCCCCGCTGTGTGACCAGTGGCATAACATGGGGGGGGGGGTCAGGCTGGACTACTGCCCCGGGTGCAGAATTTAAATGGGCGCTGACTCGAGTGTGAACTGGCTATTGCAGGGCAAATAGACCCTTGTTATCCCCGAGAGTCAGGTTCTGTGGTAGCAGCAATCAGCAGCGTCCTTAGGGTGTGGGCGGCCGGGCATCCGTCCATCGCCACACGGCAATGATTAGCAAGAGCCCGGGAATCGGGAGAAGAGCTCCACCACCTCCTCCTTGACCTCACCCCCTGACCCCACCCCCATAAGAGGCAGGGGGCTCAGCGTACCCTGTGCCTACAGAGCACAGACTCCTCCAAATTCCCCTGCGCTCTAACGTGAGGCAGTGTGAAGGTCTTACCTTGCCTTCCTGTTGGCAGCCATCTTGAACATGTGCAGACTGCTGTCTCTTATAAACTCTGTTTGCATCATCACTTGTCTGCTGCCTGGGCGTCACTCAGTGATGATGTTGCACACCTGACTATATATATCACCTGATGGCTTTCAAACCTTGCCCTTGTCTTTGTGCTCCAAGGTGCATCACTTCTAGCAGTCCACTGGTCTCTGTGGTTTCTCTGTGCATGACTTGGCTTAGCTGACGACCTTCCTGGCTCTGGATTGCACATTGGCAGATGATCCCGCATCAGGCAACGACCCGGCTTTGGCAGACTACACACTTCTGGATTCTATCTTGGCTTGGATGACTATCTATTCCTGGACTCGATCCTGGCTTGGATGACTACCCGCTTCCGAACTTGACCCCGGCTGTTCTTGATTTTGCTCCTCTCTCTTGCTGTGCGATTATTATTGTTGCATAAATAAATCTTTACTTTAGGCTCCGTTCACATGTAAGCGTTTTGGGGCGATTTTGGGGAGTTTTTCTGCTCTAGGATTAGCTCTCAAAACGCCCAACAAGACAAATCCTATTCATTTCAATGGCCCCTGTTCACATCTGTGCGTTTTGACGCTGTGAGCAAAACGCCCAACGCTCAAAAAAGTACACGAGCTTCTTTTTGGCAGATTACAGGCGTTTTTTATTGGTCTCTATTCAATCTAAAAACGCCTGCACAAAAAACGCCTGTAAAAACGCCTGTAAATCGCGGTAAAAATCACGGTAAAAAACGCTATTCTCAGGTGTGAATGTAGCCTTATCTTCGTGTGGTCTGGTTTCCTGGCACCCTGAGAGTATGCAAGAGCCAATGCATCCTAAGGATGCGGGTGCTCCTATGCTTCCCATGCTGGTTACCAGGCTCGATCAACAAGATCACATTTTGGGTCAGTTCGCTCAGGCGTTGCAGACGTTGCTTGCACGCACAGCACACCTTGCTCTTGGTGCTGCTAGGCCGGTGGTTACTCCTGTTGTTGCATCCGCTGCTGCTCCTGTTGCCGCTCCTGCAGTTGAAGTCGCTGTTACCAGAGGGATGACTGGTTCGGCCCCCCTCACGCAGAGCTATGTCGGTGAACCGAGTCAGCGTTGTGGCTTCCTAAACCAAGTGGGCATTTATATTGAGATGATTCCTCAGGCTTTCCCTCTGACAGGTCCAAAGGTGGGCTTCCTAATCTCGTTGCTCTCGGACAAGGCCCTGTCCGATAATTTCCGTGATTCTTGATTACCCGAGTTTTTTTGCCTCCTTTCGTAGGGTATTCGATGTGCCTGCTCGCTCTGCTTCTGCTGCTAAGCTGCTCCTGTCCATTCAACAGGGTATTCGAACCGTTGCTAAGTATGCCATTGAATTTCGTACCCTGGCAGCAGAGGTGGGCTGGAATAATGAGGCTCTGGTGGGGTCTTCTCTCATGGTCTTTCCGATGCATTGAAGGATGAGATCGTGGCCAAGGATCTCCCTGATGAGCTTGAGGCTCTCATTTCCTTCCTGATTTTGATCGACACCAGGCTCAGAGAAAGACCATTGTTTAAGGAGCGCCTGCTGAGGCCTCCTACCAGATTGGCTCCTATGATTTCTTTCCCACCCATTCCTCCCTCACCTCCTGGGAATGGTGCATCTGGCTGTGAATCCATGCTGCTATGGTAACTTGCCCTTCTGAGGCTCAGCAAGCCTTTAGGAGGAGGGAGGGCCAGTATCTGTATTGCGGCCTTAGTGGACATTTCCTGAAATCTTGTCCTACCCGTCCGGAAAACGCTTGCACCTAAGATCCTGTCAGCGGCAGATCTTAGGTGGAATTTCCTTGTCCCTGGTTTCCCATAAAGATAAACCGCTAATCACAGTTGTCCTCTCCTGGGCAGCAGGCTCGGTGGTTACCCAGGCATTGGTAGACTCCGGTGCTGGCGGTTACTGTATGTTTGCTGCTGCAAATTCCATACCCTTGCAGCCCCGTGTTGCTCCACTGGTCATCGAGGTGATTGATGGCAGACTGCTGCAAACGGCACAGGTTACCCACGAGACTGTTCCAGTTGACATGGCTATAGGGGCTGTTCACAGGGAGGCAGCCTGTTTCCAGGTTATATCATCCCCACACTACTCTGTTGTTTTAGGGTACCCTTGGCTTCAGAAGCATAACTCGACCTTTGATTGGCAATCGGTTAAGATCCTCTCTTGGTCTCCACAGGTAGGCACTGTTTGTATCCATGGGTCTGTTAAGGTACTTTGTACCTCCTCAGATTCAGTATTGCCTCCTGAATATCATGAGTATCAGGATGTACAGTTTGGCAAGGTGCGCGCTGGTACTCTTCCTCCTCATCGTCCGTACGATTGTCTTGCAACCTGGTGCCATTCCCCCTCGTAGCAGGGTTTATCCTCTCTCGGTTGCAGAGAATAAGGCCACGGAGGAGTACGCGGTGGATGCGTTTGCCTGAGGGCGCATTCACAAGTCCACTTCTCCAGCGGGTGCCGGATTTTTCTTCGTAAAGAAGAAGGGGGGTGAGTTGAGACCTTGCATTGATTATAGGGGTCTCAATCGCATCACGGTCAAGAATCCATACCCGATTCCGTTGATTACTGAATTGTTCGAACGCCTCAAGGGAGCAACGGTCTTTACCAAGCTTGACCTAAGGGCTGCGTATAACCTTGTAAGGATCAAGGAGGGCGATGAGTGGAAGACCGCGTTAAATACCAGAACCAGTCATTACGAATATTGAGTAATGCCCTTTGGCTTGTGCAATGCGCCCGCTGTCTTCCAGAAGATCATCAATGAAGTCTTTCGTGATATATTGCAGCAATGCGTGGTTGTCTATTGGGACAACATCTTGATTTACTCTGACTCCATTGAATCACACTACCTGGATGTCAGCCGGGTGCTGCAACGGTTACACGAGAATGGGCTTTTCTGTAAGTTTGAGAAATGTGAATTCCACCTGTCTCAGGTTGCCTTCTTGGGCTACATAATTTCTACTGAGGGGTTCTCCATGGACCCTCAGAAGGTTTTGGCTGTTCTACAGTGGCCTCGCCCTAGTGGTCTCCGTTCCTTTCAGCTTTTCCTTGGGTTTGCCAACTACTATCGTAAATTTATCAGGAACTTTTCCTCTTTGGCTAAACCTATCTCAGATCTGACCAAGAGGGGCAGCGATCCCCACGATTGGACGCCTGCTACTATCCAAACTTTCGAGGCCCTCAAGCTTTCACTTCGGCTCCCATTCTGTCTCATCCCAATCCTGGCTTGCCCTTTGTCCTAGAGGTGGAGGCGTCTGAGACGGGAGTAGGTGCCCTCCTGTCTCAGCGTTAGACACCTGATGGACCCTTACTTTCTTGTGGGTTCTACTCCTGGTTCTACTCTTGGAAGCTGTCTCCAGCTGAATGCAACTACAAGATTGGAGTGGAGAAACTTGCTCGAAGGTTCTGTGGTTCCAGTTTTCATTCTCACCGAGAAGATAAGATGAGGGGCTGAGAGAGAGAGGGGGAGCTGAAAGAGAGGGAGGGACTGAGAGAGAGGGGGGGCTGAGACAGAGGGGGGGGCTAACAAAGAGGGGGGGGCTGAGATAGGGAGGGCTGCGAGAGAGAGGTCTGAGAGAAAGGGGAGCTGAGAGAGAGGAGGGCTCAGATAGGCATGTCTGCAAGAGGGAGAGCTGAGAGAGAGGGGGGTTTAGAGATGGGGGGCTGAGAGACAGTGGGGTTTGAGGGAGAGGGGTTGAATGAGGGGGGAGCTGAGCAAGGGAGGGAAGAGGGAGGGCTGAGAGAGAGGGCTTGAGAGAGGGCATTGAGATAGAGAGAGAGAGAGAGAGAAAGAGGGAAAATGAGAGAGACCCCTAGCCCTGTCCCTATCTGCAGTCCCTCCACTTTCCCATTGTCCAAGTCTCTGTATGCAGATCTGCAGGCCAGGTCTGTGTATGATGACCGTACCTTCCATGATGCCAGTCTGTCTCTTTTTTGATCTGCTTTGATCCTTCCAGCAGCCTGCGCCTCCTATCCGTCCTCTGTGCCCCCTGTCAGCCTGTGCTCCCTGCCTGTCAGGGTGCCAGGAAACCAGACCACACGAAGATAAAGTAAAAAAAAAAAAAAAGCGATTTATTTATGCAAAAATAATAATCGCACAGCAAGAGAGAGGAGCAAAATCAAAAACAGCCGGGGTCAAGTTCGGAAGCCGGGATCGAGTCCAGGAACAGGTAGTTATCCAAGCCGAGATAGAGTGCAGAAGCGGGTTGTCTGCCGAAGCCGGGTCATCGTCTTATGCGGTGTCGTCTGCGGATGCGGAATTCAGAGCCAGGAAGGTTGTGAGCCAAGTCAAGTCATGAACGGAAAAACCACAGAGACCAGAGGAGTGCTACCAGTGATGCACCTTGGAGCGCAAAGGCAAAGTCTAAAAGCCATCCGGTGATATATATAGTCAGGTGTGCAACATCATCACTGAGCGACGCCCAGGCAGCAGACAAGTGATGATGCAAACAGAGTTTATAAGAGACAGCAGTCTGCACATGTCCAAGATGGCTGCCAACAGGAAGGCAAGGTAACACCTTGACAGTACCCTCCCGTCACGGCCCCTCCTCCACGGAGCAAAAAAATTTCTGAGGAAAGTGAGCATGGAAATCGCGGAGAAGGGCGGGAGCATGAACATCAGTAAAGGGAACCTAGGAGCGCTCCTCAGGACCATAACCTTTCCAGTGAACCAGGTATTGAACCTGCTAAGTAGTATGTTTTGGCGCTGTTGCATCACTTCCGGTTCCTGACATACTGGTGGAACGCATTGCGTTCCGGGACGCCATTTCCTCGTTTGAACATTTTCTTGTCATATTGTGAGTACCCAGCTTTTTACTTAATAATAAAAATCAGTGTTACGGTATCACACTATCGAGACTTTTCTTCTGCCCTGTATATTCTACTGCTGAGTGGCTGGCCTTTACCCACGGATTCCGCATATACTACCATCCTTATTGGTGAGGACCTTAAGGACCCTGTTTTCCTTCGGTGACACCCGGGACCCCCAGGGACGGCATCCAATACCTCCCCGACCCACTAAGAAGTTAGGAGCGAAGGGAAGGAGTTCAATTCACAGCTTAATACCCGCCCTGTACCCCTGTGTGGGGTGGGTACTTCTGGTTAGTAGGTTATTTACTAGTGGGATCCCCCTGCACCTCGCCAGTTGCCCACCACGGGGTCACCTAAATCTTTCTTCATCCATCCACTGGTCCTCTTTTATCCATTCACCGATTTCTTCTTGATTTTTCTTTTATTCGGACTATTGCTTACCACTAATATTGCCCATTAGGACTTTATAAATTTTTAATCAGTCACTACACTATATATTGCCTTTTTGCACACCATTGCACTTTTTGCACTTTATTCACCTGATTTGGCATGACTACTGGCCATTAGGATTAAATATATGTATATACAGGGCCAGATTAACATAGGGGCTATTGGAGCTGCAGCTCCAGGCCCCTACCTTAATATAGGCCCCGGGTTGGCCATATTCACTGTTACCGCTCTTCTGTCACTTGTAAACACAGAAGTCTGGCTTCTATGCTCGCTTCCCCAGGCAGCTCCCTCAGAACCTCCCCACACAGCACGAAGGCCGGACAAGGAGGGACAGTTGCCGATGCATGGATGTGTTTATGGGCTTCAGAGACAGCATCCCATGTTGAATTTGGCATGCATGGCTGCACCCTTCCTCCTCTGGGTGCATGCCAAGCCACGGCCCTTAAGGCCCTTCAAAATCCTCAGCACCAAGCCCATGATGCTCTTAATCCGGCCCTGTGTATATATATATATATATATATATATATTTTCAGCTAGCTATCATATATCATTTATATTATATTATTATTATTATATTATCATTAATATTATATATTTTTTTCGCTAGCTACTATATACTATTTATCGTTTTGCACAACACTGCATTTATTGCGATTCTTTCCCAGTATAATTGTTCTCTATTTACTGCACAATATTTGTCACTTTACATATTATTATTTATTTAACCGTTTCACATATATCACTGGATTGCACCTTTGTATCACTGGGATATATTATCTATTTTGTACATGTTGATTTTATCATTTTATCTCTGTTTTTATATGTGGGTTTATTTATTTAATTGTGCATACTGACACTTGCATAGACACTATCATTTATCCACATATATCACATTGTGATTCAAACTACAATTATTTCATATAGGCAGTGCCAATTACCCATATTTCTAACCTCCCAGGTATTGAACCTGACCTCGGAACAGATGAGAATCCAAGATGTTGCTAACCTCATACTCCTCATGATTGCCTACAGCAGGGGTCTACAACTACAATTATGGCCCTCCAGTTGTTCAGGAACTACAATTCCTATCATGCCTAGTCATGTCTGTGAATGTCAGAGTTTTACAATGCCTCATGGGATGTGTAGTTCTGCAACAGCTGGAGGGCCTTAGTATGAAAATCCCTGGCCTACAGGAATGGGACGAGGGCGAGGAAGTGAAGAAGTATAGTGATTGCAAACCAGTGACTTCAAAAGTGACACGGGAAAGACATTGGAGATACGCATGCCAGGAGGAAGATCAAGGGCATAGGCCACTAGGTTCACCTTATGGAGGATGCGAAAAGGGCCAACAAAACAAGGTGCCAGTTTTGAAGTGGGCACCTTGAGGTTGATATTATGGGCTGACAACCACACCCTCTCCCCGACCTGGTACGAAGGAGCAGATAAACGTCTCTGGTGTGCCTGGAGCTTCTGACGCTGTGCAGAGACCTGTAAAGACTCTTGAATCTGCACCCAAGAGGAATGGAGGACATGAAGGTGATCCTCCACAGCCGGCATGTCCTGTGGCGAGAACGACTCAGGCAACACAGCCAGATGGAACCCATAATTAGCCATGAATGGAGACATTCTGGAGGACGAGTTGATGGCAGAGTTCCTGGCAAACTCTGCCCAGGGTAGCAGATCAACCCAATTTTCCTGATGGTCAGAGATATAGTGGCGGAGAAATTGCTCCAGAGCTTGGTTGGAACGTTCAGCGGCACCATTGGACTGGGGATGGTAGGCTGAGGGGAAGGAGAGTCGAATACCCAACTGAAAGCAAAAGGCGTGCCGGGACCTAGAAACAAACTGACTCCCACGGTCTGAGACAATCTTAGGCAACCCGTGTAAGCGAAAAACTTCCCTGGCAAACACCGTGGTAAGCTCCTGAGTGGTAGGCAGCTGCTTTAAAGGAAAACAGTGGCACATTTTGGAAAACCGGTCGAAAACCATGAGGATAACCATGTAACCGCGAGACACGGGGGGGTTCTGCAAAAAAATGGATGGCCAGGTGAGACCAGGGATGCTCCCCATTGGGAATGGGATGCAGTAGGCCCAAGGGAAGGTGCCCCGGAGATTTGTTCTGGGCACAGACCAAACAAGCAGCCACATATGCAGCAACATCAGTGCGGAGAGATGGCCACCAGACTGACGGGAAATAGCCCAGGACATCTGGTTCTTACCAGAATGACTGGTAGTCTTGGAATTGTGGTACATGCGCAACAGTCTGATGCGCAACCCCTCAGGTACAAAACATTTGCCAGCAGGTCTCTTAGTGGGAGCAATAGGTTGGGCAGCCAAGATCTGTTCCCCAAGAGGAGAGGTTAAGTTGGTGCGGATGGCAGCCAGGATATGATCTGAAGGTATGACTGGTGTCAGCATGGAGTCCTCCCTGGACAACTTAGAATACTTCACTCTGTATCTGGCACCCTCCTGAACCCTGCACTCTATACATAACACACTTCAGAACCCTGCTTCCTATGCAGAAACCTGCAGTCTGTACCTAGTTCTCACCTGAGCCCTGCACTATGTGCGTAAAGCACTCCATAAACCTGCCCCCTGTGCATATCATACTCCTGAACCCTGCACTCTGTACATATCGCACTCCTGAATGCTGCAATTTGTACATAGCGCACTCCTGAACCCTGCACTGTGTACAGCTTGTATAACACTGAAAATTTGCTGTCCCCTCAAATCAACTCAACACACAGCCATTAATGTCTAAACCACTGGCAACAAAAGTGAGTACACCACCAAAGTGAAAATGTCCAAATTGGGCTCAAAGTGTCAATATTTTATGTGGCCACCATTACTTTCCAGCACTGCTTTAACCCTCTTGGGCATGGAGTTCACCAGTGCTTCACAGGTTGCCACTGGAGTCCTCTTCCACTCCTCCATGATGACATCATAGGGCTGTTGGATGTTAGAGACCTTGCGCTCCTCCACCTTCCGTTTGAGGATGCCCCACAGATGCTCAATG
Source organism: Pelophylax lessonae (assembly GCF_965119305.1). Classification (NCBI taxonomy): domain Eukaryota; kingdom Metazoa; phylum Chordata; class Amphibia; order Anura; family Ranidae; genus Pelophylax; species Pelophylax lessonae. Next base: position 424,054,237 of record NC_138771.1, read on the forward strand.
GGGTTTAGTTCTGGAGACATGCTTGGCCAGTCCATTACCTTTACCCTCAGCTACTTTAGCAAGGCAGTGGTCATCTTGGAGGTGTGTTTGGGGACATTATCATGTTGGAATACTCTGCCCAGTCTCCGAAAGGAGGGGATCATGCTCTGCTTCAGTATGTCACAGTACATGTTTGCATTCATGGTTCCCTTAATAAACTGTAGCTCCACAGTTCCGGCAGCACTCATGCACTCCCACCACCATGCTTGACTGTAGGCAAGACACACTTGTCTTTGTACTCCTCACCTGGTTGCCGCCACACACACTTGACACCATCTGAACCAAATAAGTCTATCATCAGACCACAGGACATGGTTCCAGTAATCTATGTCCTTAGTCTGTTTGTCTTCAGCAAGCTGTTTGCGGGCTTTCTTGTAGATCATCTTTAGAAGAGGCTTTCCTTCTGGGACAACAGCCATGCAGACCAATTTGATGCAGTGTGCAGCGTATGGTCTGAGCACTGACAGGCTGACCCCCCCACCCCTTCAGACACTGTAGCAACGCTGGCAGCACTCATATATCTATTTCCCAAAGACAACCTCTGGATATGATGCTGAGCATGTGCACTCTTTGGTCAAACATGGCGAGGCCTGTTCTGAGTGGAACCTGTCCTGTTAAACCACCGTGCTGCAGCTCAGTTTCAGGGTCTTGGCAATCTTCTTATAGCCTAGGTCATCTTTATGTAGAGCAACAATTCTTTTTCTTAGATCCTCACAGAGTTCTTTGCCATGAGGTGCCATGCTGAACTTCCAGTGACCAGTATCAGAGAGTGAGTGCAATAACACCAAATTTAACACACCTGCTCCCCATTTCACCTTGTAACACTAACGAGTCACATGACTCGGAGTGAAAATGGCTAATTGGGCCCAATTTGGACATTGTCACTTAGGAGTGTACTCATTTTTGTTGCCAGCGGTTTAGACATTAATGGCTGTGTATTGGGTTTTTTTGAGAGGACAGCAAATTTACACCGTTATACAAGCTGTACACTTACTACTTTACATTGTAGCAAAGTGCCATTTCTTCAGTGTTGTCACATAAAAGAGAAAATAAAATATTTACAAAAATATGAGGGGTGTACGCACTTTTGTGAGATACTGTATACGTGATTTTGAACTTCCAGGTGTTGGGCGCGAGTGTGTGCTGGCGGCTCGCTCCTGCTGTGATTTTACACAGCGGGAGCTGATCAGCAGCAGCAGGTCCCGTGGCCCTGATGTCCGCCGGCACCCGCTGATCGTTCGGTACACTGACAGAATGCCAGTATGCCTATGTAAACAAGGCTGATTGTCATTCTGTCAGTAGAGAAAACAGAAACTGAAACATAAGCTAGGCACACAGTTAACCCTTTGATCGCCCTTGATGTTAACCCCTTCCCTGCCAGTGTCATTAGTACAGTGATAGTGCATATTTTTTGTACTGATTGCTGTAATAATGTCACTCAGTCCCCAAAAAAGTGTCAAAAGTGTCAGTTAGGTGTCTGATTTGTCTTCCGCAATATCGCAGTCCCTCTATAAGTCGCTGAGCTCCCGCATTACTAGTAAAAATAACAATGAAAAAAAAACAAAATCCCATAATTTGTAGACGCTATAAAACTTTTGTGCAAACCAATCAATATATGCTTATTGGGATTTTCTTTTACCAAAAATATGTATCAGAATATATATTAGCCTAAATTGATGAATAAACTATATTTTTTACATTTTTTTTATAGGATGTATTTTAGAGCAGAAAGTAAAAAATATTGTTTTTTCAGAATTGTCAGTCGTTCTTAGCGCAAAAAAAAAGAAAGTCAGAGGTGATCAAATACAACCAAAGGAAAGCTCTGTTTGTGGGGAAAAAGGACATAAATGTTATTTGGGTACAGTGTCGAACGGCTGCACAATTGTTAGGTAAAGTAACGCAGTGCCCCATCACAAAAAATGGCCTGGTCAGGAAGGTGGGGTAAACCTTCCGAAGGTAAAGTGGTTAATGAACATTAGATACATTCTTTAGAAAAACCATAATGCAATACATTTCATGGAGTAATTTAGTGATAACAAGTAAACAAAGTTACATTTGATAAAAAGATGGTTGATTTCCAAAATTACATCATTCCTAGTAATGGAAGAACTCACATAAACTCAGTTTAGATGAAGTCCATCCAGTGCACACAGAAAAACAAACATGTATCATAGCTGTGTTGAGTAAATAACGTTGACATTGATGAAAAGCAGCACATGATCACTTTTTTCTAAACTTTAACATTTCTTTTAGTGAGTCAATCCATCACATACTGTACATATAATTATTATTATTATTATAATACAGGATTTATATAGCGCCAACAATTTGCGCAGCGCTTTACAATATGAGGGAAGACAATACAGTTACAATACAATTCAATACAGGAAGAATTAGAGGGCCCTGCTCGTTAGAGCTTACAGTCTAGAAGGGAGGGTCAAGTGAAACAAAAGGCAATAACTGTGGGGGATGAGCTAATGGAGAAATTACAACTTGGAAGTACAGTTTTTAGGTGTGGGTAGGATAGGCTTCTCTGAAACGGAGGGTTTTCAGGGATTGTCTAAAAGCTAATAAAGTAGGAGATAATCGGGCAGATTGTAGTAAGGAGTTGCATAGGATTGGAGAGGCTCTGGAAAAGTCCTGGAGGCGAGTATGGGAGGAGGTGACGAGGGAGCTAGAGAGCAGGAAGTTTTGAGAGGAACGAAGAGAGTGATTAGGTTGGTATTTTGAGACCAGGCTAGTGATGTAGCTGGGGGACTAAATTGTGGATGGCTTTGTAAGATGTTGTTAGTATTTTTAATTGAATTTTTTGGGTGAGCGGAAGCCAGTGGATGGATTGACAGAGAGGAGTGGCAGACACTGAGCGATTGGTAAGGTTGATGAGATTGGCAGCAGCATTAATGATGGATTGAAGGGGGGATAGCCTATGTAGTGGTAAGCCAATGAGAAGGGAATAATAAATGCATAGGTGCAGTCTAAATACTACCTGACCATGTGTAACAATATTACATTTGTACATCTTCTTAACCTTTTTGCACTCAGCATGAAGCTTACATGAAGGCCAAAATGCAATTTCATTAGCAGGCATAAAATAATGTGGGGATAGGGGGGAAATTAGGAATCAGAAGGATAGGCTTGTTTTATTTTTCCATAAACAAGCAAAATACAGCTTCTTCAGCTAAATAAAAAGACAAATAGGCTTTTCTTCCAATTTAACCACCCTCTTATTCTTGCCCAAGGCTTGCTCTTTACATACCCTCCATCCCACCCTCTTCCCTCGTTTCAGGACTGGGGACTGCACATTTCAGGTAAAGTGGCGAAAGACCTGGGAAAGGATGTTTGCATTCTGATGCACTCTTCCAAGACTAGGAATGACTGTAAAACTGAAATACTGTAGACAGAGAAATCAACTGGTGATTCTTCAGTTCCTGTTTTTATTCTGTGCCATCCAGGTATGGGTGGTATGATCTGACACTAGCTAGAAAAGCTGGCCCAACAAATATTTATTTTATTTATTTCAGGTTCTTATATAGCGCTGTCAATTTACGCAGCGCTTTACATATACATTGCACATTCACATCAGTCCCTGCCCTCATGGAGCTTACAATCTAAGGTCCCTGACTCACATTCATACACACATTGTAGGGCCAATTTTATACAGGATCCAATTAACCTACCAGCATGTCTTTGGAGTGTGAGAGGAAACTGGAGTATCCGGAGGAAACCCACGCAGGCACAGGGAGAACATGCAAACTCCAGGCAGGTAGCATCGTGGTTGGGATTCGAACCAGCGGCCCTATTGCTGCTAGGTGAAAGTGCTAACCACTACACCACTGTGCCTCCCTAAATAGTACTAGAGTGTCTCTAAGGCCCACTTTCTTGCAAGACACTCCCTTTCCACAACTGAATTCCAGTTCAAATGAAACTAACTGGGACAAGACCACACCCAGTCCCACTTTAGACAGGCCAGGAACTCTTTCTGAAAGTCTGGGTCTTCAAGGACTGGTTCCTGGTAAACAGTTTGCTTCAACTGTGAGAATGTTGCTTATGTCTCAGTACATTAGTAGATGACAGTAGAGTTAGTTCCCTTCGTGAGGTCTATCAAAGATGCAGCCAAGCGATAAAAGTTGGAGACACGGTAAATCTCCTGTAATTTATGAGAGGGAGCAGCTATTTATGAATCGTCTCCACTGTGTTTAGTTGATGATGTCCTGCCTACTATGTACCCCAAAAAGCAGGCCTCCTTTAATACAGTCTTGCTTTTTTAAGGGTTCTGCGTGAACCCTGCTCTCTGTTGGTCATCCAGGGCTACCTGGACCCTTTTAGATTACTTTTCCTGTCCCTGAGAACTCAGGGCTTTGTCCATTTCTCTTTGAAAATTGCCCAGGGCCCCCGTGCAACCCAGACAGCATTCTGGCATACTGCCACAAACCCCTCTGGTGTGGCAAATTTATTTTTTTATTTAGCTTCTTTGGAGAGTGGAATAGTGATGTATCAGGCTGGACCTAGCCTTTCAATTAATTTGTCCAACCGTATGGGTGCACCCAGTATGGAGACTTAATTTGATTTTCAAAAGTTATCACAGAGTCTCCAAGAGCCTTTTAGCTTGGATATTCAGACTATAGGGGTTTGACCAAGTGTTGATGGACTACTTAATGATCTCAAGGTTGAACATATTATTCAAGGATAAGTTCACCTTTGGGTACATGTTATATGTTCCACCCATTTTTAGGGTGGAACATGTAAAATGTTCCCACTGCAGCACCTGCCGTCCGTTGCTCATTCACCCTGTGGCAGCAGTATGAGGGGAAGTTTCTCGTACTAGCTGTCACTTTTTGAAAAGCTCCGCCCACACAGTTGCATCATTCATACACAGAGCTCTGTGTATGAACTACAAGTCCCGACATCCTTTGCGGCTGATGGCTTGTAGTTTTCAATGGTAGTTCATTGATTCTTCCTGTCAGATTGTATCAGTTTCCTTCTATGAGGTGCGAGCAAGCAGGTACACTGACAGGTCTGTAGGAGACCTGCATAGCATCAGCGATCTGCTGATAGCTGGTACAATGCTTTACAGGCTCCTGTAACAAAAAATAATAAATGCATATTTTTTTACCTGCAAAGTGAACTTATCCTATACTCTTTGCTGATACAATATCTCAGCAGGCTTCAGGAATTTGGTTATTTGGAATTAATGTTCACGCAGACGCTAGGATGTGTAAGACTACCATTTCCATTTACATTAGTTAGGCCCAGCAAGTTTGAGAAAGGTTATCAATTTTCTCAGGTTTCAGTGGTAGTGAGCCCTTATAGAACACCAACTTGGGGTTCCGCAGGGTGCAAGGTCTAAGGCTTTGCCTGCTTCTTCATCAGAACCCCTGACAGTAGGGATGGACTTGCAGCAAGCTTGAACCAGGTTGCGGCCCCCAGATACGCCCTGCTGAGGATGTGGAGACCACTCGTGTGTGTGGAGTACAAATGGCAGGAGACAGGAGAAGATCCAAGAAACAACCTGAGGTCAGGGCAGGCAGGAGGCAAGCCCAAACCATAGAAGCTGGGTTCACAGGAAGTTAGACATTGAATACATGTAATACTAGGCAAACAGGAGCTCAGAGAACTAGGAAGTTGGTCAGGCAACCTGGGCTGCACAGAGCATGTCTATATACATAAGGAAGCGGACAGGGAGGCGGGCCAAAAAGTAATAGAAAGAAACAGGATATAAATCCACAATGGAGCAGGCGATGATCATAGGTGAACAGAAAACCCAGCAGCACATGTGAATTGAATCACAGATCTAGCAGAGACACTAAAGCAAGCAGGTAAGAATTTCACAAACAGAAAGTTGCAGATTAGACTGTGACTCTGCAAGAATTCCCAGAACTGTTGTTGAGAGGGAGAGCTGGCCTCTGCTATCCCTGTTTTTTTTTTTTTTGGGGAGGGGTCTTCCTGGACTCTCATATCTACTGTTCCAGGGTTTGATCAGGTTGTAAAGCTGTGTGTGCTATATAAATCCTGTATAATAATAATACCCTTATTTTTAGATTGAAGGGGTATTATTGTTATTCATTCATCAGGGTTCCTTCTCATTAAAGAATGTAAATCATCTCACCTCTTGACCAGCACAATCAATGATTCTGTGAATGAATAAACTAAAAGTCCCCTCTTCCATCCCCATTCACTGTTTTTGCAGCTTGAGGCACTGCCAACCACATTTGTAAACGAGACCATAGGCAGTTGGGTCACATTTTTACAGTTTTCAAACTGCTTATCTTACCCACCCACAATTCTTGAAACAGGGAGCGATGGAGGGGTATACATGGCAAAGTTAGCTTTAGCTCATGTTACAATGAGGCAAAAATAATGCTGCCAACACAGTTTGAAAGATGTTGATGCTTTGCAACCATCTCCATTCACTTCAATTGAAAAACACCACAAGCACACTGTAAATACCTCTTAGGCATTTGCAGTGAAAGTAAACCCTCTTATAGTTTTTAGCCAAGGAAGCTGCTATTTTGGCCTGTTTTATATTCAACTGCTATGATGCTGCACATGCGATCAGTTATGACACCAGCCCATTAGATGGCTTGATAGTTTGGTTGAAACCCCAACAATGTAAAAGTTAGTTACATTTCTTGGGACGTGCCGAGAATGCAACTGTTTTTTTAAACTGTTAAATCGATGGGTCTTCTTCTGCTTTAGGCCCCTTTCACACAGGCGGACTGTTCCGTTTTTCAGGCGGATCTGAACGGATGCCCCATGCATCTCTATGGGGCATCGGATGTCAGCGAAGACATGTCCGTCAAATCTGGATGGATGGAAACCCTATTTTTCATCTGTCCAACGGATCTGATTGGATGGACGGTCCGTTCCCATCCGTTTCCACCATAGAGAACAGCGGGCACTTGACAGCTCTGTCTCCGCACACAGCGCGGAGACAGAGTAGCCATCCGCCTGCTCAGCGGGGGATCGGCAGATCGATCCCCCGCTGAGATAAACGGAGTCCGCCAAAAGGACTCCCCTGTGTGAAAGGGGCCTTAAGGTGATGTTGCAAAGTGTCAAAAGTGATAATTTGCCATTTTATCATTTAAAAAAAATTTAAAGACACTAGCAGGGCTTTTGTGGAGAATCAGTTTAGGTGAATTATTACATCTGTGCAATGCATCAAAAACACTCATTAAAGCGGAACTAAACCCTCCTATCCTTTTCAGCCAAGGAAGCTGCCATCTTAGCCTTTGTTTGATTTGCAACTGCCATGTTGCTGCTTATGTGATCAGTTACGACACCAGCCATTTAATAGTTTGGTTGAGTGCACACCCACATGTGACAGTTAGCATTTATAGCATTCCGGGAATTTAACTGTTTTTTGAAACTGGTAAATCAACGGGTTTAGTTTTGCTTTATAGGGGAACTATACTCCTATACTTTTCAGCCAAGGAGGCTGCCATCTTAGCCTTTGTTTGATCTGCAACTACCTTGGTGCTGCACACACTGTATGATCAGTTATTACTCCAGCCATTTGATGGTTTGACAGTTTGGTTGAAAGCACCAGCAAACGTGACAGCATTCTAAGCAAATATTTTTTTTAAACTGTTAAATCAAATGGTTAAAGATGTGTTCCAGCTGTGGAAAAAAAAATTAAAGTCAGCAGCTACAAATACTGTAGCTGCTGACTTTTAATATATAGACACTTACCTGTCCAGGGAACACGCATAGTTGCCAACATTTGAAAAAAATTTCCAGGGACACTTTGCAGCACAGCTATCAATTACTTACCACACCCACTTCCATGAAGCTCCACCCACTCCTCATAATTAATCTCCGCCTACTTAACAGATTATAGGGTCTACTTCATAAAGAGAGAATTACAGGAAATTGAAAAGGGAATTGAAAACTTAAGGCCAAAGTAGCAGAGTTGGAATAATTCTCCCATTCAGCATCTTCTTTCTGCCAAGACCAGGTAGCGTTTCAACAGTGCCCTTTGCCTTGAATTTGCGAATGATGCTTCCTATGGTGTCTCTTGGTATGTTTAACATCTTTGCAATCTTCTTATAGCCATTGCCCTTCCTGTGAAGAGTAATCACCTCTTCTCTTGTCTTCCTGGACCATTCTCTTGACTTCACCATGTTTGTAACCACACCAGTAAATGTCTAGAAGGAGCTGAGTATCAGTTATTTTAAAGCTGCCTAATTGGTGCTTATTAGGCTTTATTGCTTCTCCCTGACATCCAGAGGTATTTTCAATACCTGATTGAAGACACTTCAATGAACCTCTGTTCTTCAGAGTGGTAGTCTTTAAGGGGTTGAATAATTGTGTCAATGAAGAATTCACAAAAGAAACATTTACTACTGTATTACAAAACCAATTGATGTCATTTTAGTTGCATATGGTTCTTTAAGAAGTCCTTATAGGATTTCATTCCGAATACAATTACAAATGTACACTAAATTCCCTAAAACCCTTTACAGCATTGGGGGTTGAATAATTTTGAACACAACTGTATTTAGTGTTGTCACACCAGCATTATTCATCTTATATTTTTAATTTTGATTGGGACAGCTTCTTACATTTTTATCCATTCTTTTTATTTGTGCTCACACGGCTGACCCGGGTAAGATCAGTTAGATATTTGCACATTCGCACTGTTTATCCACAGCATCTATTTATCTCACGCTTTTGGTTACTATTAGTTTCATAGTAACACATTGTTTCCGTTTTTGTAAACACGATTGTCCCTTGGAAGATTAGTTAGATTACTGTTCACTCGGATCGTTTATTTACAGCATTCATTGATTTTACAACTTTTTGCTATTTTGGGATATTTTATTGCACTGATTATTCACCTGCACGGATATCGGATTTGTTTAGTAGTTTCGCATTTATTTTGAAGTATCTCACTTGTCACAAGTCTACTACAGATTTGTTCACCTACATGTATTTATGCGGATTCGTTAATCCTTCACATCATTATATACCTGCACGAATATCATGGATCTTTTTAGGAATATCTATTTTCCACATATTTTTTGATCAAGTTTTTCATATTAATTAGCGCCAATTTTTATGCCGATGTTGATTCACCCCTATATGTGCCATCTGTATATTCACTCTTGTTTTGGGAGTTCATAAGATTTTTTTGAATTGGCGCCGATTTTTGTTTATACCATATACAATTAATGGAGTGTGATGCCTCCAGCTTGTCGAAAGGTGCTCTGCCTCCCCCTGCTGGCGGATTTTGGAAAGTGCACCATGCTGACACCCTGCCTTTGGTGACACGTTAAATTTGCGACAGGCGGGAAGAGTGAGCGGGCACAGAGAGAGAGACAACCTGCTGCCAGAACTACAACTCCTAGCTGGGGTGAGAGCGACACTGTGTGGCACAAAATAAAAAAAAAAAAAAAATGATTTACATTGTCCCTGATTAACAGGGACAATGTAAAATGCCCGGGACAGGCTCCTATTTGCCGGGATTGTCCCGGGAAAAACGGGACAGTTGGCAGGTATGAACACGTGATGTCAGCACCCCGGCCGATTTCCATTCACTCTAAAGAAAACTGGCAATGAAGCCTTTCGGCTTTACAGCCGGTTCCCTACTGGGCATGCGCGAAGCGCGCTGCGCTTTCTTATTGGATCTGTGGCGGGGGAAGGAATTTCTGAGGGACGGCGCCGCGGCGCTGTCTCCCGGAAGTGGGTTTGGGTACCTGTCAAAAACAGGTACCCGTTCCCCCCTCCCCCCTGAAAGGTGCCAAATGAGGCACCAGAGGGGGGGAGGGAAGCAGATGAGCGGAAGTTCCACTTTTAGGTGGAACTCCACTTTAAGTTCTGCTTTAACTACATAGTAATCTTGTATAGGATCCCCTCTTGTTCTGGTACGACGTCATATGACGTCGCCCTAGTGACACCGATATTGCATGCCCGCGTGGGCGCACAGCATGGCGATATCGACGTGTCCCTGCTTGTCATTGATTTTAACAGGTTCCCTGCATGCAATTGCACGAACATCAGCCCCAGTGACAACAGCCCTTTGCAGGGTGTACGGATCTCTACGTCCATGTGAATGAGGCCTTCCTGTAGGCTCGTTAAATGTTGCTTCTACACCTATCTGGTTCTGAACAAAGCCAAATGCATGGTCTTTTGTTTAAAAAAAAACAACAGCCTACATGTGAGTAAGTATAAAACCTAGTTAACATGGTGTAGCGGCATATTCCATTATAGGTGTAGATAGGAAAGGGCGCATGTTCCCGATAACACGTTCAGCACAGATGAGAAACACCAACACAAAAGCACTACGCCAAGCCACGCCTCTCTACAAGACGCATCATTTCCAGCAGCTCATGGGTTATGGCCGTCAGTAAACCCTACCCCGTCAGAACTATCTACCCTCCCAGGTGTTGTTGGATTGCCTCACTTCCGGGTTATAGTACTACTTCCGATTCTTCCTCCTAGTTGTTGTTGGATGCCTTACTTCCGGGTTATAGTACTACTTCCGATTCTTCTTCCTAGGTAGAAGCGACTAGACTTTGTGTTGGTGTGTCCGGTGAGTTTATCGTGCAAACGGGAACTGTCTGTGTATACCTAGGTAATGTCAGGGGAATAGCCTGTATGACTATAGGTGGGTCTATATACGGTGGGTACACTGAGATACATAATACTCGGCTTCTGTCATCACCACAGTCAGCTGGCTCCATAGACTTAAATGGAATCCCATCAAATACACATATATATGCATTTTTTTTATTTGTGCTGCATTTTCAAGCATGACACCTCCTAGCAACATCAACCCAAAGCTTGCCATTGACCAAAAAAAAAATATGTATCGTATGGAAAAACTCATCAACAATACAGTAAAGTGCACTGCAAAACCGCATCAACCGCACGTGCATAGATATTTGAACCTAACATCTGTGTTTTTGGTGTGCTTTTGAAACAGGGCACCACATTTGCAGCATGCAGGACTTTAAAAATACACAGTGTAGTGATGTGAACAGTTACCTAGGATTTAAGGGTGATCAAAACATAAAATAAATTGCTCTAAGGCACATACTCAAGCACTCACAAAAGATTGTTGTCACAATATAAAAGTCCACTATGTGAAAGCATGAAGTGGCAAGAGAAAAGCAGCTGTCAAGGGAAACTAATTATTGAACTAAATTGCTGTGCAGTATATACTGGGTCACAAATACCAATTAAGGCATATTTCTGTAAGTCTTCCTGTGATGTTTTAGTAAACTTTGACACTTTTTTGACCCTGCGCCCTGGCTATTTGTGTGTAGGAAGGGTGGACTAGTTTCATTTGCTTTTGTCATGCTGGAAGGGTGCGTTTTAGCTAGTGTGAACAGGGTCTATAGCATCCCACATCGAAACTGCACATGAATGCATGAAAACACATGTAAATGCTAGGGATGCACCGAATGTTCGGCGGCCGAACATTATTCGGCCGAAAATATAAAAAATAGCACTTTCGGTGTTCGGCCGAATAAGTCAAAAGGCCGAATAATTTTGTGCCGAATAATAGGGCTGAACGATAGTCGATATGATATCAACTATCGTTCTGTGGCCGTAGGCAATATTCATATCGCCGAGGTCACGATATTTACAGGGGGAAGGGACTCGGAGGAGGACAGGAGGACTCTCAGACTTCCGTGAAGCCGGGACACTTCAGCGGTGAGCATACATTACATTACTCACTCGTGCACTGCAGCCCGCCCCACACATTCAGTGAGTCTTACTCTCCTCCCTAGTTTTTTCAATGACACATTCAGGAAGCCAATCACGCCGTGATTAGCTGCACAGCGAACCAATCACGCGTGCCTGTATGCGGCTGTGTTCCTTTCCAGGCTCCTACTAGTCCACCTCCAGCCTCCTACTACCACCACTATGACTGACTCTGTCACTGTATAATCTGATCGAGTCCACACTGACACTGACTGACTGTCACTGAGTAATTGATGTTACCACATTAACCCTGACCTGCCCAGTGCCCTGTATCTGCAATTAAAATTTACAAGGCTGCCTGCATGCTTCCTGATTTCCATTCCCAGCATCCTTCCCAATCCCTACAGTGTCACTAACATTAACCCTATGGTACAAGGCTGCAGTGTGCACTGAATCCCATTCCCTACAGTAACATTTAGGGAGAGAGAGAGAGACATGAGAGGACAAGAGAGAGAGAGAGAGAGAGAGACATGAGAGGACGAGAGAGAGAGAGAGAGAGAGAGAGACACGAGAGGACAAGAGAGAGGACAAAAAATTGGCAAAATAAATGGAAAAAATGCGAAACACCGCGTTCGGTATTCGGCCTTCGGCCAAACATTTTATTATTATTCGGCTTCGGCCAAGAATTTCATTTCGGTGCATCCCTAGTAAATGCAACCTAATAAATAAAATAAATCCCCCCCCCCCCCACGCTTCTAGCCAAATCGCAGCAGGGTTATGAGCGGAAGTTCAGACCCTCCCTCCTTCGACACATCACAGGTCCTGCGGGACCATTCGCACAGCACTGCTTGTGCATGCGCAGTTGGAAGCTGGCTGTGAAGCCACACAACTTTTCTGCTGGTTTCCCTTAGTCAAGATGCCAGCTCCTGGACCTGAAGCAGATTAAAAAAATTGGGTTGGGTGAGGACAGTGCTGGGTCCAGGGGCCATTAAGCCTCGTACACACGCAACGATTATCGGTCGACCGATCGTCCGACTTTTGTCCAGTGTTGTTGTGTTAGTTGGAATGTGCTCTAGACTGCACACAAATTTTCTCGGCCAACAAAAATCTACTTCAGAAGTGATGTCATGTGCTGGTTTACTTTCCGTGTGTTTTTTCTTCTCTGAGCATGCCCAGTCTTGCTCATCAGATTTTTGTCTGCCAAAATCTGTACTGACGGACGGAAAAATCGGCCGTTGTGTTGACGGCCAACAAAAATTTTATAGCCTGCACACCAGATTTTTTTCGGTCGAAAAGTTGGAGTCGGTATTTGAAAGCATCATACTAACAAGCCGAAAATCGGCCGATCGGACGTTGGCCGAAAATTCAAGGCCAATAATCGATGCGTGTGTACGGGGCATTAGTGTCCTTATATTAAAAGTCAGCAGCTATAGTATTTATAGCTGCTTACTTTTATTTTTTTGGGAGAGACTGGACCTCCTCTTTAACTCTTCTGAGGGGTGTTCAGTAACCTGTATATAACAAAGTCATATAGTAGACTCCTGATTGTACCTTCTTTATGACAAACGTCTTGGTGCTGGTGTCAGTGAACGCTACAGAATATCCCATAATATTGGCTTTAGGGGGGATTACAGCAGAACTCTGGGCAAAAATAGAAACTGTATAAACCCAAATAAAAAAGGTTTAGTATCCATTTTCACACTTAAACAGGCAATAGTTGTGTTCTTTTTTTCGTTCAACCCACCGGTTGAAAAATAAAAGATTTGGTTTCCCCCCCATCCACACAATCTATGTGAATGGGGGAATCCTCCTGAGCCTTTGTGTTTTGACAGTAGGGAGATTTCTCAGTTGTCAGAGTGCACTGATCAGCGCTGCCAGTTATAGCCAGCAGCGCTGATAAAAGTGGCAACATCCAACAGGGCGATTGTACAGAAGTCGATCAGTAGATAGACTTCTGTACAAACAGCCTGCCCCATACATGGATCGAAACCCTGCTCCCTGCTGGACTAGCTGAATTCCAATCCATGTATGGCCAGCCTAACACCTAATCTGTTTATAATGGTTAGTTCTTCTTTAATGACATGTAAAAAAAAATCAATGTACAAAACAGCTTTGTCTGTGTATATTAAATCACTGTCCCCTGTTTTTAAAAGGGATCCTTCAGCTGCTTCTACTTCTACTGTGCCCCCCCCCCCCCTGTCCTGTCTAAATATCAGGACAGACCGGCCATTGGATGTGTGGCCCCAGCACCTCATGAACAATTAGCTACAAGAACCCAACTTGCCTAACTGGTAGATAGTTCTCGGAGCACATCCCCAAGTGTACATCCTTATGGGACTGATGCACAGATCAGAACGCAGTCCGTTTACGCTTGGAGATTGGTGCAGCTACCTGCCTGTCATTGATTTGAATGGGTTGCCTGCATGCAGTTGCGCAAACACCCACACATGCCACACAATCAAAGTCAGCCCTTGGCAGGGATGTACGGAATATTATGTTCGTGTGAATGAGGCACAAAGGTGGAGTTACCCTTTAACCTGCCTGGCGGTTTGATTATGTCCAGTTTTCTGTGCTAAAAGCGGTACATTGTTTTGCATAGAAATCTGTTGTTTTACATTTTAAAACTCACCTTCTCCTGCGATCCCCCGCCGTCCTTCCGCTTGGTGCTCAGGCCAAGGCCGGCACCTGTCTTCCGGTTCCCTTCCCTGCGAACGTTGTGACGCAGAGGGGTGGAACTGGCGGCAAATTCAAAAGTGTAAATACACAAATGACATGATACAAAGCTGTATTACACCGATTACACTGTATCATGCCATTTCACCGACAGGATTGCACCTGGTGACTTTTCCAGTGCCCTGCCTGTTCTTTTCCAATTCTTTGTACCTGGAAAAATAGAGAACGACCATGGCATCCAAAAAGCATTCTTTTTGCGCAAAAGCGCTTTTGGACAAACTGGAAAACAGTGACAGCGAAACTGAGTTACTTGAAGAACTGAGCGATAGCGATTTGGGGGAAATTTTGTCATCAAGTACGGAAAGTGACGACAGCGACAATTCTGATGTCTCTTTCTGGCACATAGCTCCGTTGGAAATTCTGAAGAATCATTTGATATATTTTCCAAATTCCAGAAGTTATGTGCCAGAAAGAGACATCAGAATCGTTGCTGTCGTCACTTTCCGTACCTGACGACAAATTTTCCCACGAATCGCTATCGCTCAGTTCTTCAAGTAACTCAGTTTCGCTGTCGCTGTTTTCCAGTTTGTCTAAAAGCGCTTTTGAGCAAAGAAAACACTTTTTGGACACCATGGTCATTCAAAATTTTCCAGGCACAAAGCACTGGAAAAGTCACCAGGTGAAATCATATGATACAGTGTAATCCGTTAGGATCACAGCTTTGTATCATGTCATTTAGTGTTTTTACACTTTTGAATTTGCCCCCGGTTCCACCCCCCTGCGTTGTAACACTCGCAGGGAGGGAACCGGAAGGCAAGTGCCGGCAATCGGCTATGCACAGAGCGGGGAGAGACTGTGAGGAGGAAGGTGAGTAACATTCTGGGGTAATCCCCAGTGTGGCTCGGGGTTACTGCTTTTGGTACTGAAAAGTTAACCCCGAGCCACAATCGGGAATACCTCCAGGGAGGTTAAAACTGTTCTATGTTTACTTAACTTTAGTTTGTTTGGACCACTCTGGTCCAAACAAACAATTTCCTTCACTAAATGATGCAGCGGCTTTCAGGACTGTATGAAATATATATAGCCTTAGCTGCGTACAGTACACAGGGCTGTGAGCATTGTGTCTCACACCTGAAACAAAATAATTGGTCTAAGTGGAGCTCAGCCATTCATAGGTGGCTTTGTATTCTATGAATACAAAGCTTCCTCTGGCTGATTCAGAGTTCATGTCATCAACAGCACACCTCTCCATTTCAGCCAGTCAGAGGAAGCTTTGTATTCATTCCTAGAATACAAAGCTACCTATAAATTTCTGAGCGCTACTCAGCCTGACTCTATTTTGTTCCGGGTGTGAGATGAGAAGTTCTCATCTCACAGCCAGAAAACAGTGCTGAAGCTACATACAGTGCTAAGAAGAGTTGCATCAGTTAGTAAAGGAAATAGTTTAGTGACTGATGTTACCGTAAACTTGCAAATCGACTTTAATTCTAAACTAGAAAAAAACAGTTTTAGTTGGAACTATACTTTGAATGCTAGATGACTAATCAGATTTGTAGAGAGGTTTAGAACATACAGGTGTTTTTTAGCAGATCATTTTGCAAAGTGTCATACTGAGTCATTTGCTGGCTTGTAGTTATGTTGAGTTAGATTATGCCATTCATGTTTTGTTTTATTTTAGACAATTACCCCAAAATGTCGGGAGGCACAGTCATTGCTGTGCCAGGTGAATCTTCTGGCATTGAAGAGCCAAAAAAGATGACGAGGGAGGATTGGAGAAAGAAAAAGGAACTAGAAGAACAGCGTAAGTTGGGTAATGCCCCGGCTGAAGTGGATGAAGAGGGAAAGTAAGTATTGTTTTAAAAAAGTATTATTTTTTTTAAATAACTTTTTTTTTTTTTTTTTTTTACCTTGAAATGGACCTTATTCCCTTAATTCTGAAAAGCACAGTGTGTGCAGCTCAGTATGCTGAGCTGTAAACATCATGCATAAGTCCTATGTAAAATAAATGCTGGTAAAATAGAGTGTACAATTTTGTTCTGGTATTCGGAGACACTGATGAAGTAGCCAGTGGTTCACAGCCTCCCCCTTGGAAGTTGAAAGGCTACGTCATCAGTGCCTTCAAGGGCAAGCTCATTTTTTAACTGTGAGATCGCATGTAAAAACACCGTTTTAAAATACTATGCCAGATTTTGTATAGCACATGTGCGAGATCTGGTGCAGACTTTTTTTTTTTTTATTGTGGTGCGGGTCTAACCCAAGAGGGACAGACCATTGGGCCTGGAAAAAAAAATGAAGACTAAAGAAGCAAGTAATTATAAGTAACCTTAGTTTTCCTTCAGAGATTTCATTAGTGCTGTTGGCTTACAATAGAAGCGGTGGGGGGAGTTTTCATACTCTGACACGGTTTTTCTATCCTCCATCTTGTTTTAAAAGATTTTACTTTTTCAACTGTCATAGACTACAATAAAATGTATAGGTGCAAGACTACTGTCTATACTGTATATGTAACCTTGCCATCTCATGTGCTGGAAATGTTCTATTAACCTTTATCCTGATAAAATTAGTTCTTCAAAATAAAATTATTGTTTTTTTTTTTTTTTTTTTTTTTTTATGTTTTTAGGGACATCAACCCTCACATCCCTCAGTATATTTCCTCAGTCCCCTGGTATGTGGATCCTTCCAAAAGACCCACTTTAAAGCACCAGAGGCCTCAGGATGAGAAGCAGACAGAATACTCAGCAATGGGAGAATGGTTCAAGAAAGGTGTTAAGGAGGTAAATGGAAAGTATTCTATAATTTTATAATACATACAAAATGGTCTAATATCTGAACAAATGATTTAACGTATCATTTAATTTAAGGGGTCAATTGCAACAAAATATCGACAGGGAGCTTGTGAGAACTGTGGCTCTTTGACACATAAGAAGAAAGACTGTTTTGAGGTTAGTGCCTTATTTTGTATCTATTACATTACTTGGATTTATTATGAAGATTTGTGCTATTTCTGCTCTTAGATCAGGGGTGCCCAACTTTTTGAAGCAAGGGTCAATTAAGTGATTTGGTAACCTGTCCCAGGCCAAACTAAAATGAAATGGCTCAAAATTAATTCTGTTTTTTTTTTTTTTTAATTGCATAGTGAAGATTTTGAACAATAATCTTAATAAATCCCCTGTTGGATGTTTACCCACTATTTAATCGCAATCACAAAAAGAGTGGATGACGCTACTGTGAACCCTGACTGTTTACTTTTTACAAGGACTCTATTTCAGCGGTTGCAGAAGGAAAATGGAAAGGATTGGTTCCTGTATGTGCTGCCCAACCCCGCTGCCCCTCCTGTCCAAGTGTAAAACAGAATGTGACAGGGAGGCAGCATAGGGCAGGGTCGCCATTGCTCTGACGATACCCTAGTGGTTGGGGGGTTGTTGAGAGCAGGTCTCAACTATGGTGTTTTACCCCCCCCCCCCAATTTGCTAATGTAAACAACCCCTTACAGCCCTGATCCCCCTCTAAGGCTGTTTTTATGCTGATGCGCTACAGCAGGTTAACCCACGCCGTGGGTGCAGTGCGGTGCCCCTGTGGTTTGCCTGTGGGTTAGCTGCACCTTGACATAGACTTAATTTATATTTTGCGGGTGTGGTGCACTTTTTGAATGCACATCAAAACTCCTGCATTCAGGAGTTTTGGTGCGTTTTCAGAAAGCGCACCAAACCTGCAGAATATATTAGAACTCTATGGCTCAGTGCAGCTAACCCGCAGGAAAGCCATGGATCAGTGTGAAAGCAGCCTAATGGTTGTTAACCCTTTTATAGGTACTAATATGTCCATTGCAAAAGAACAGCATATGAGTTGTTTAATGCAATTACCTTCTTTTCCTCTTCCAGCTTCTGCTGGCATCATTCTCCAGGCTGCTAGAAAGGTCCCAGTTGAAGTCCACTTGGTTACCCTCCACCTGGGGCAGGAGTCGGCCCTACAGAGAAAGCATCAGCTTATGCAGCTCCTGCTTCCTCCCCTGCCGGCGCTTACTGAGTGCGTTCTGATGCTCTGGGATGGGGGTCGGCAACCTGTTGATCGCTATTTGGGCTTGCCAAGATAGCTCGCTATCCCAGAACATGGGGCAATGCGCTTCCCTGGCTTTAGCTTGCAGACCACATCCCAGGGCTCCGTGGGCCTTCTTTTTTTTTTTTCAGATCCTCAGAGAGTTCTTTGCCATGAGGTGCCATGTTGAACCTCCAGTGATTAGTATGAAAGAGTGAGAGCAATAATACCAAATTTAACACACCTGCTCCCCATTCACACTTGAGACCTTGTAAGACTAACGAGTCACATGACACTGGGGAGGGAAAATGGCTAATTGGGCCCAATTTGGACAATTTAACTTAAGGATGTACTCACTTTTGTTGCCAGCGGTTTAGACATTAATGGCTGTGTGTTGAGCTATTTTGAGGGGCCAGCAAATATACACTGTTATACAAGCTGTATACTCCCTTCTTTACATTGTAGCAAAGTGTCCTTTCTTCAGTGTTGTCGCATAAAAAAAATATACTATATTTACAAAAATGTGAGTGGTGTACTCACTTTTGTGAGCTACTTTATGTTATAGAGATTTGGGGCGGGGGTGTTCTTTACTCTTAACACATTTCCTGTCTTATGGAGTCAATGCTGCTTCACCATAGTGCTATACTATAGATAAAGTACTTAAATGTTGTTACTATAGAGTAGGAAATGTTACTGGTAGGATAACTAAGTAAATAGGGAATAAAAGCCTGTAAATAGAAAACTATTGAAGCCACCACAGCTAAGGACTGGTAAGCAGCAAAATTTCATTTTTGTTCTTGGGCTTCAGTACACTTAACATGTCTGCAGTTAAAATGACGACTGTATAAGAAGTTGTGAATGTTCAATCGCTGAAACAGCTCAGGTTTTATTCTCTATGTGCGTGCACTAGGCTTCATGACATGAGCGATTTTACCAGCAAGTGTGTTTTCTGAGTTCTTGTCAATTTGAAGATGTTTTGTTCGCTTTTCAGAGACCTCGTAAAGTTGGAGCAAAATTCAATGGTATGAATATCGCTGCAGATGAGTATGAGCAACCAGAGCTTATGTTGGATTACGATGGGAAGAGAGACCGGTGGAATGGCTATAACCCAGAAGAACACCAGAAGATTGTGGAAGAACATGCCAAAGTGGACTTGGTATGTCATTATTGATTTTCATACACTAAAAGTGTTATTAAAGTGATATTAAGCATTTTTATAAGCAGTTTCAGCAGATGGTTTAACCCTTTCGCTGCTAGAGCAGTTTTTGCTTTCTTTTGCACACCTTTGAAAAGTTATTTTTGGCCTGAAGATTACATAAAAAACCCCAAAGCATTATATTTTCTGAAAGCAGACTCCCTAAAGAATAAAATAGCTGTAGTTACAATTTTGTTATGTCACACGATACTAGCGCAAACGTTTATAAAATTAAAATTTCAGCTAATAATACACTAACGTTGATTTTGGGGCACACAAACACAAGAAATTACCCAATTTTGTTGGTAAAATATAAAAGATAAGGTTGTGCTGAGTAAACAGCCAACATGCCCAACACTAAAATTGTGTGTGCCCATGAAATGGAAACAAACTTCAGCACCCCATATTTTCCATAGGCAACGCTTTAAAACCCTCTACCAGTCATCAGTTTAGTATTAACCATGAATAATGGGACTAGAATGACTCTCTGGTGTGTGTGGTGATATGTAATGTGTAGTGCAATAGACTTTTTCATGTTTATGGAAGGAGCTCAAAATTTTTTTTTGAGGGAGATTTTAAGTGCTTGGGTGAAACTTTTTTTGTATCCCACAATTATAAAAAAAAATATATTTATTTTATTTTTTACTAAACTTTTTTTTCATGGCATGGGATCAAAAAGTCCACTATGTGATCATTTTTTGGTGATATGTTCTCTTTAAAAAGACATCAGGGGTCTAAAAGAAATGTTCACTGATCTCCCTCCCCTCTGCCCAGTGGTTCCTGCCATGCCTGTTCGGTGGTCTGCCAAATGGAGGTGTGGAGCTCAGGAAACGTTGCGGGGGCGCAGGAGGACCCATAGTAACTGGGGTGTGTGAAAGCAATGCAGTAGCTGCAAGATCACTCCTGTCTGACAGCAGGTAGTCTGCCTGTCAGATTTACACATGCAGCTGCTAGGAGTGTGAGTAAAACTCCCCGCTGCCACCCCTTCACTTACTGAGCAATCCGCTTATTTAACCCCTAATCCTTGCCTATATTCCATTTTAAGCTGCTGTCTAGGTTTCCTGTTTCAGATTGGAGTTCTTCTTTTGCAGGATCTTATGGAGCCACCTTTGCATGTAGAGACTACATTTGTCTCCCTACACTGTGTGCATTAATAGAAGCACAAATAGCCTAGGATGGCAGGGCACTCAATTCCTCCTTCCCTCCCCCTTCTCTAAGCTAAGATACTGGCTTAGAAACTACACTGTCCAATGCTAACTCTGTCCTGTGAAGACTGAAAGTTTATTGGAGAAACAGCACTAAGCAAGAGCCAGCCGCTATGAAAGCTGTAATCTGCAAGTTCTGGGGTAGGAACTTAAATAGTTTACTGGGAAATGTTTCTTTTTTTTTTTGTGTTCTGTCTATTAAAGGAAGGTAAAGGCAAATGTTTTTTATGTTAATGCATTCTATGCTTTAAGATAAAAAGCCTTCTGTGTGCAGCAGCCTCCCTAGCACCCCCTAATACTTACCTGAGCCCCATCTCTGTCCAGCGATGTCCACAAGTCTCTTGGCCATCCGGGACTCTCCATCCTGATTGGCTGAGACACAGCCGCTGCACCATTGGCTCTGAATGGACACACGGAGCTGCAACTCGACTCGGGTGCACCCATAGGAAGCTGCTTGCTGTGGGGGCACTCAATAGGAAGGAGGGGCCAGGAGCAGCAGCGAGGGACCCGAAAAGAGTAGAATCCAGGCTACCCTGTGCAAAACCAACTACACAGAGGAGGTAAGTATAACATGTTTGTTATTTTAAAAAAACAAGACTTTACAATCACTTAAAGCTAAAAAAAAAGCTGAGAGTTTAAGCCCCGGTTCACACTACTGCGTGTGCGGGGTTCGCATGTAATGTCGGAGCGCACTGCTCCAACATGACATGCGATCAGCTGTGCGGTGCGAGTATAGCCATACAGTTTGTATGGCTAAATTCGCATCGCACCCGCAGCAAACACGCACAGGAGGCATTTTTGCTGCCGAATCAGGATCGGATCGCACAGCGGTTCACACTTGTGCGATCCGATCCTGTGCGAACTGCACGATCGCACTGCGATATGCGATCAAACTGGGGGTGTCGTTAAGAAGACATTGACACCCCCAGCGGATCGCATATGGCAGTGTGAACTGCCGGGGGTGCGTGTGCGATGCGGGAACAGGCTGCGAATTCGCAGCCTTCCCGCATCGCATCAGTGTGAACCGGCACTAACACTGGTTATTTATTTTTTTTTCTCTGAAAATATATATTTGATAAAAATGTGCACAATTCAGCAACAAACAATATAATGCGACCACCTTTCTTAAAACATTTTTGGGGTTTTAAGTAATTGTGAAGCCAAAAATGCATTTTAAAATAGAAACATAAGAGTGATGGCAGAAATGTGGTCCATCAAGACTGTCCCTTTTTTTTTTTTTTTTTTTTTTTTTTTTTTTTTTACTTTGAGTATAGATCACGTAGTGTTGTCTACCTCTGCCAGAAATCTGCTCCAGGCATCAATTTACTATTTTGTTAAAATAATGCTTTCTAAGGTTAATTTTAAACACACACACATACACACCCAATCGTGTGTGCAGAAAATGAAAAAAGGGGGAAAAAAAAGACTGTCAGTGAAAAAGTTAAACATTAACCATTTATCATGAAGAATATCAGATGTTACTGAGACTATGTGTCCTTCTTCTAGGCAAAACGTACATTGAAGGCTCAGAAACTTCAAGAGGAGCTCGCCTCCGGAAAGCTTTCAGAACATGTGGTAAGTATTTTATGATAGGCCCATTTGTGGGATGTGTAACCAACCAGCTTAAACCTATGACTGAACATCACCTGTGACTTTTTCATAAATTGCATTTAAGTACAAAGTTGAATTGCATGCTACCACTGAGGATGTTTTAGCAGTATGAAAGTATATCAGGTTCAGAAGGGTCTTATAGTATTTTTATTTATTTATTACCTTCTTCTTCCTTTTATAATCTGAAAGTCCAAATCTAGTCAGAACAACAAGAAAAGGTTTTTATTGCGACATGGGACAATCATACTGGCACAAAGAACATGAATTAGGCTACATCCCATAGGTAATATGGTATAATAAAGGCAATAAAAAGTTCAATAAAAGATTTAAAAGGAAGTTCAAAATAGGTCCTTGATGATGTTCTTGTGCTGGCTCTTTTAAACAGCTGCTCAGTGGGCAAGCAAGAAGGGGCTTATGGGTTACTGGAGAGAAAACACAAGCGCCACCTAAGTGTAGCACATCAAGTGATTTATTGGCAAGAGGTATACAGGTACTCACAATTGGATATGTGATAGAGTATATAAGGCGCTATGAAGCATATCCCCCTGTGGGAAGGAATTCATCAGGAATGCCTCGGCGGCTGCGGATGGATGTGACCGATGGATGTGAGCACTTCCAATGATCAGCGATGAGTCCGCGCGGCTTTACGTGACGTGCACTTCTGGGTGCAGGGGGGTTGCCAAGGCGATGTGTTTGTGGAGAATGCACTTCTTCTTCAGGCCTCCTCCCCTGAAGAAGGAGCGCATGCTCCGCAAACTCGCTGCCTTGGCAACCCCCCTGCACCTGGAAGTGCCAAGTCACGGAAAGCCGTGCTGACATCCATCGGTTACATTTTTGCCAGCAGCAGCCGCCGAGGCCATCCAGATGAATTCCTTCCCACAGGGCGATATGCTTCATAGCGCCTTATATGCTCTATCACATATCCAATTGTGAGTACCTGTATACCTCTTGCCAATAATGCTGCTACACTTAGATGGCGCTTGTGGAAACAGATTGTATGCGCTACCAGATGGCGGTTTACTAAACGCATGAAATAATTAGTATGTGCCACATCCTAATTGAAGACTAGACTAAAGATATGGGAACACATGGACTTTGGAGGCACAGAGTAAAAAAAAAAAAAAAAAAAAAAAACATTTTATTCTTATACTTGTTTTAAAAAAGACAGAAAAAACATAAATACATTGCCTAAAAAAGTAAGAGCTGGTTGAATTGGGATAGTTATCTGAATGGTATTTCACATCAGGACGATCCGTTGAAGCAAGCGTAATGCGAAACATATTGAGCAATCTATCTCAATGAATTTTTGTATCTATTTATGACCACATTGATTGATCTCTTTGGGAGGACAGCTCATACACCTGTCATCTTCAACGGATCGTCCTGATGTGAAATACCATTCAGATAACTATGCTAATTCAACCAACTCTTACTTGCTTGTCTTATTTATTGTATTATCATTGATTAATCACATTGATGTCTAGTACACTGATGCCTTTTTAGGCGATGTATTTGTTTTTTCTGTCTTTTTTAAAACAAGTATAAGAATAAAATGTTTATGTTTTATTTTACTCTGCCTCCAAAGTCCCATGTTTTCCCATATCTTTAGTCTAGATGGCGCCTGTTTTTTCTCCCCATGTTTTTATTGCGGTCTGACTCTTCTGGAAAAATTCCCCTAACGTCATGTCTCTTTGATACCAGGACATAAAAAATGAGGGGAAATAGGTATCGCTGGTATAGAAAGGCACAGGCAGCAGTAAGTACCATGCAGAGATTCTAACCTTTACATTGGAGAATCTTTTCAACACCTCCTGTCCCTGTGATACTTCTTCTAGACAGGAAGTTAGTGGAGTTCTCTCCAATGGGCAATACTGTATAAACCTAACCCTTCCCCCTTCTGTCTAAAACTAGCTAGAGTTTGGCTTTAATGTTTTATATTATGCGGGTTTTCAGTTAGGTGTGTGTGTGTGTGTGTGTGTGTGTGTGTGTGTGTGTGTGTGTGTGACAAAGTAAAAGATTCAGGTGTGTGTGTGTGTGTGTGTGACAAAGTAAAAGTACTACTTTCTCTGGTCATAGCAAATAATGACCCCTTTTAATCAATTTTTACTGTGTATTATCACTCCTGTGTTCCACTATAGTTCTCAATTATCATGATGTTGAAATGTGTATATCACACTCTGAAAGGTAGCGAATCTTCCTAATAGATGCAGTGTGTGTGTGAAAGACCTAGCACAGTGACTAAGTGGTTAGCTCTTTTGCCTGGCAACACTAGGGTCATTGGTTTGAATCCCAACCACGACACTACCTGCATGGAGTTTGCATGTTCCACCTGTGCCTATATGGGTTTCCTCCAACACTCCAAAGACATGCTGGTAGGTTAATTGTCTCCTGTCTAAACTGGCCCTAGTATTTGTATGTATGAATGTGAGTTGGGGACCTTAGATTGTAAGTTTCTTGAGGACAGGGACTGATGTGAATGGATAATAAATGTGAAAACTGCTGCGTAAAGTGCCTGTAATAAATAAAAAATATTCTGTTTAATTTTTTCACCCATTAGGTTTTTCTGAACACATAGGTGATATTTATAACATTGTTGTCTACATGCTGGTTTATTAGACATTTTAACTAAAATAACTGCTGGACATCTTTTGGATCCTGGTAAAAAAATAAATAAATGGCATATACACTTCAAAAGTGATGATTCTGGATTTGTTTGCATGCACAGCAGTATAAGTGGTCACCTGGACTCACAAGTCATAAGGGTCATGAATGGAACCTACTGATCCCGACCCTTTTACATCCCTGCAGCCTCTTTTACCCCTATAATTATCTTGTTTACTTACCTCAGCAGGGTAACAGTCTGACTCTTCTCTAAGCTTGACCCTGTATTTTCTATGTCACCGATCTTGCTTTCTTTACTCCAGAGCTCTCCAAGACACCAGTGGGGAGAAGAGGAACAGAATACTCAGACCGTAAGCTTTTTTTCCAACTTGGATAATATGTATACTCTGTTTGACCACATCCTAATGATACTAAACTTGCATTATCTTTAAGGAGCACACAGTCCCATGAACGGCTGCAAGGCTATTTGTAATTTAAAGGAAATGGTACATAATGAAGGGTTAATTCATCAACAGCAGATCTTTCAGCTTTTGTGTAGATCAGGCAAGATGCCTGATTATGACTTCTGTGTATTGTGGAGGTGAGATCTCTTTTTGGGGGCTGCTCTGCTTGTTTGAGCAGCAAATGTGGGGAACTCTGTCAGAGAAATCTCACCTTTTGAATTGGGCAAGATACTGCTAACAAGTTGATGATTTAGTCTGTTAGAGTCCACTTACTGTTTACCTGAAATACCTACCTTTAAACAAATCTTAGACCGTGTTTTCATATAGCAGTTTCGACTATCATATTAATAAAAACACAATGTCATAGTTTTTCTTTGCATTTTGAAAGTTGTAAAATATTTCAAGAAACAGAGTGAGTTATCAGTTTTTAGATATGGTAAAACATCTTCTCACCAAAAGCAAATGGGATCAAAGCTTTTTTGTCTCTACTTCTCCTGTGTATTACAGTAGTGCACTTAGTTCTGTACTCCTATGAAGACCAAGAACTGAGCGATATTGTCTTTGATCGCTGAGTTCCCAGACTTAGGCAGCAGGAGACAGATGCATCAGAGGATTGATGCTACATTAATCTAGGTGACAGTGTGTTTGGTTTTATTTAAATCCCCGAACTTCTCTTTTAAAGCTTTTTTTTTTTTTTTTTTTAAAGTAACCCATACACCTACCATAGGACGGCAACTTTCTATGACAGGCTATCACTTGGCTTATGTTGGCCTATCCTCTTATGAGCTAATTTGGGCTACTAAAACTGATAGGTTTTCTAAACAGTCTTTTTTATATAATTTTCGTCTCCTGCATATCTCAGGGAATTTGAAATCATATTGACAGTTTGGCTGTTTTTTGTATTGGCACCTAAGCAGAGTGACCAAAGGGTATTTTACATAGTATTATTTATTGTCTTTCCTTTATGCTACTCCTATTTAACCACTTGCCGACCGCCCGCTGGCTTTTTACTGCGGCAGGGTGGCTCGGCTGCGTCCAGTCTAGTACTACGTGACTGGACTGCATGTGGTTTTGGCGGCGACAGCGGGAGGCGGACTGCGGGAGGAGCGGAGGCGATTGCCTCTGCCGTCCCGTGATCGTCTGGGAAACTGTGAGAAGATCCGCCTGCTTATGTAAACAAAGCAGGCAGATTTTCTGTGAAGACAGTAGCTGACACTGCGATCTGTCTGTGCCTGTCACTGAACCCCCCCTCCCCCCCTCACAAGTCAGTAAGCACTTTAGGCATACATTTAACCCCTTGAGCACCCACAGTGTTAACCCCGTCCCTGCCAGTGTCATTATTACAGTAACAGTGCATATTTTTAGCACTGATTACTGTAGTAATGTCACTGGTCCCCCCAAAAGTGTCAAAAATGTCAGTCAGAGGTCCGATCTGTCTGCCGCAATGTCGCAGTTCCGCAAAAAAAATTGCAGATCGCCGCCATTAGTAGTAAAAAAAAAAAAAAAAACAATAAAAATGACATAAATCTTTCCTGTAGTTAGTAGACGCAATAACCTTTGCGCAAACCAATCATAAATACGCTTATTGCGATATTTTTTGGTAAAAAAAAAAAAAAAAATTTAGCAGAAAACAAATTGGCCTAAAATGTTAAATTTTGATTTTTACATTATTTTTTTTTTTAGGAATGTTATAAAGCAGAATGTGAAAAATATTTTTTTTTTTTGTTTCAAAATTGTCGCTCTTTTTTTGTCTATAGTGCAAAAAATAAAAATCGCACAGGTGATCAAATACCACCAAAAGAAAGCTCTATTTGTGGGAAAAAAAGGATGTAAATTTCGTTTGGGTACAGCATCGCACAATCGTGCAATTGTCCGTTAAAATAACGCAGTGTTGAATCGCAAAATAGGGCATGGTCATTAAGGGGGCAAATCCTTCTGGTCAAGAAGTGGTTAAAGTAGCACTTCAGCTTTGTCAGGTTTTAATTGCTGTGTGCACTTGTGGAGGAGGGTTTCTTATAATTTTTTGACTGTGATTCCAAGTACAGAATGTTTAGAGGATACTTCTCCAGTGTAAACACAGGTAGCAAATAAAAAAAAAACTGACAATAGGCTGGGAATGCTACTGTAATCTATCTCCACTCAAAAAAAAAGAAAAATCTTGTTGGAGTTACAACTGAAACCCCAACTTTAATTTTGCGTGGACACAGCGTTATGAGCTACCAGCGATCTTCTGTTGTGTCTTCACTCCACTTTGAGAAATACAGTTAACTAGTTTTATAGAATCTTGTAGAAGTAGAAATTCTGTAAAACGATGCTGGGATACCCAAAACATGCCAGTGGGTACAGAGCTGCTCTTTAGCTGGTTGTAAGTGACCTTAAGCCTGGGTTCACACTGCTGCCCTGTGATGTGGTGCGAATTTTGATGCAGGTTTTTGTCCAAGATGAGGTGCGAATTTATGTTACAATTTTGTGGTGTGGAGGTGCGAACAAATTTGCATTGAATCATAGAAGTTTGCATCGAACCCGCACCAAAGAAGCACAGGAGTCTTCTTTTACCTGCATCAAATTTACAACGCTGATATATGAACAAAACACATAGATTCTATTCTATTCAAGTGACATGCAAATCTTGGGCTCTCTAACTGCATCTAAACCGCTCAAGATTCGTAGCGGTGTGAACCCAGGCTAAAAGTTCAGGTAAAGCAGACCCCAACACAGACTGCAAAAAAAAAAAATGTTATGGGTAGATGGTGGTATTTTAAAAAATTATTTTGAGTGAAGCTTATGTTTAGATTTCTGTATTCTGAAAAGAGTTATGTAATCACATGTAAGATGACTCCAATATGACTCCAAAGCTAATGTCAGAGAGCCGAATAGATACTCTATATATCCTTGGTGTTAATAGTTTGGTCCTAATAATTCTTCTATTATACTTTTTAGGACCGCAACAGTGAAGATGAGGATGAAGATAAATACGCAGATGATATTGATATGCCAGGACAGAACTTTGATTCCAAGAGACGAATTACAGTCAGAAACCTGCGTATTCGTGAAGATACTGCCAAGGTAAAATCTGAATGTGTCTAAAACTAAGCAGCAAACCTGTTTTTATACAGTATGTATGCTTTAGTATTTTGATCTTCATATATTGCTTGTATCCCTGTAGTACTTAAGAAATCTGAATCCAAACTCTGCATACTACGATCCCAAAACCAGAGCCATGAGGGAAAATCCATATTCTGATGCAGGAAAGAATCCAGATGAGTATGTGACAATATTAAATTGTGTACTAAAGATTTAGCCTGTTGGAGGTTATTGAGCTGTTGGTCACACCACTGAGCTGCAGCACTCTGTTTGGAAAACTATACATTGATTTTTAATGTGCTATCGCGCATCGCACTTTTAGGACAGTACAACCGAATTTTAGGTTAAAAAAGAAATTGCTGTATTTTTTTGTATTTGCTACGATGAAACCAAATCAAAGCTTTCTTTTTACTTTTTTGAAGAGAAGAATGCAGAAAAAAATCAGAACAGAGCAGATCATGTATTGAATGTTCTTTGGCATACATTCAAAACTTGAAATCTGCAAGAAGTCTTCATGCAGTTTCAATTGCATAGTCTACCTATTGTGAATAGTCCTCAGAAATGTTTATAGACCATAATCATATTTATATTGTTGAGCTACAATTTTATATCTGAAAAGCAGGTGGCAGTTAAGGTGGAAAAAGTGTAAAGTAAAGTTGTTGGTCTTTACAATATTTAACAGTTTTTTTTAGTCTTGTATTCTATCTTATTGGTGAACATGAACTTTCTTTACAGTGTCAGTTATGCTGGTGATAATTTTGTACGTTATACTGGAGCCACAATTGCTATGGCACAAACTCAACGTAAGTAAAGTTTCTATTTTAGTCATTAATCTAATTTTGAATTAGGCATGTTAGGGTTAATGTTGATGAGAGTTGTTTTCTTGCTTTGATATGTGTTTAGAAGGCACCTCAAATGCAGGTTAGCAAATTCCCTTTAACTTTAATTAAGCTGTATGCCTGGCAGTTCCGAGGCTGCATTTGACCTGCTTTGCATTGGGCTATGCCTCTTTGGATGTAAAATGTCCTATTGAGGTGCATTTGAACTACAGACAAAGCGGGTCAAATGCAATCTTTTGCCAAATGCATTTGCCATTCAAACACATGCTTTTGCATTCAAATCACAAATGCAGCTTGTGAAGAGCTTGTCCACCAATGTTAGCCCTTACTGAAGTTTGGAGGTGTTGCACTTTTTAATATGGTGGCAGCCAGTTGGACAAAATTTGCCTATTGGTAGTGCCTCTCTATCGTAGCAGGAAGGAATCACTGCTATTTACAGTATACTGCTCAAAAGACTGACGTGCATGCATTCATGTCATCTGTCAGCAGATAAGGTCACTGCTATGCCAAGGTAATAGAAACCTCTAAGTAAATATAAAGTAGGTGTCATCCCAGTTCGACTGCAAAAGTGAAAATACACTTTAGGAAATTTTTATATCCATCCCTAATTCTGATCTTACTAAAATGAGGAATAAATATATTATAGTAAATATTGTTCTTGACAACATTTTATAGGAGCAATAGGTAATGGCTAACATTTACTCTATGTTTTCTTGTGCAGTGTTTGCCTGGGAGGCCTATGAAAAAGGTTCAGATGTCCACCTTCAGGCTGATCCCACCAAGCTAGAAGTTTTATGCAAATCGTTTAAAGTAAAGAAAGAGGACTTTAAAGAAGAACAGAAAAAGAGCATCCTGGAAAAAGTATGTTGCTCATATGGATGATGCTGAATGTATATATATATATTGGGGAAAATAATTTTTTTGATCCCCTGTAGATTTTGTACGTTTGCCCTCTTACAAAGAAAGGAAGGGTCTATAATTTTTACCATAGGTGTATTTTAAATGATAGAGACAACATATCAACCCAAAATCTAAAAAAAAAAAAACACATGACACAAATGTTATAAATTGAGTTGCAGTTCGGTGAGTAAAATATGTATTTTATCCTCTACCAACCAAAAATAATTCTGCCCACCTCCCCCCCCCCCTCCTTAAGGTCTACCAGCCTGGCCTACGAGCGTGAGCAGGTTATAGTCCCACACTAGGCCTCGCCACGACATATCCCTGTTTTTTGGATGGGTACGGGCCAGCGAGTGGATGTCTCTCTGGGACGCGATTACCTGGAACGCCCTGAGTCACAGCGTACCTCTGGCACGCTGGCAGCACCCCCACTCTGGGTGGGAGCTGGTGTGTCTGGAGCAGGGCCCACCCGGTCCATAGTATGGTGAGTAAATGCAGCACCCCCTCCCCCCCATATCCCTTAGCTGTCTTTAGGGGGTGGGCCCACTCCTGGGGATGATAGGACCTAGTACTTCCTAAAAGATCCCCCTGGCCTGTTAGGATACCTGGCCCTGTGCCCATCCCCCTCCCCCGCCCCCTGCCCTTATTGCGGTTTTCACCTGGGGGGCGCTATTGCTGCTGCGCCTGGCGTCCTGGGGGGAGGGGGGTGAAAATGGTACCTTTTCCTGCTGGGTCTTGTTGTAGATCCTCTGTAACCTCCAATTTGGTGGTCCCCTGACCGCATGGTGTGCCGTCGGGGCCACCATCTTTAGTGTGGGCATTAGGAGAATTTCTCCCCTTTGACCTGCATGGTGCAGCCATTTTCCCTGTGCCTTCCGTTGACTTGCATTGGCAGCCATTTTTGTGTAGCCCTATGGAGCTACACAGGCAGTGTGACCTTTCACATTCTTTCCAGGCTGATGTCATATCCTGTGACTTTCATTTTCATTTCCTACTGCGCAGATTGGCTCTGGAGGTTTCTAAAATACTGGGGTCGCTGTGGGCATATCCCTGCGCACTGTGCTATCTGCATATATTTAAGGGGACTCGGCGGTGGGGACCACGCTCAGCGCTCATAAAGAGACAGTACACCTGTTTTCTCTTGAACTAATTATGGAGTCCCAGGTAGTGGTTTCACCCTCAGACCCCCTTAGTTTGACTACCGGACCTTCCGGATCGCAGTCGCTGGCCCTGATTTCAGCAGCACTGGAAAGCCTGGCAACCAAGGTCGATTTTGTGATGAAAAAGGTTAATAGCCGAAAATGGCCGATGCCTTCACCGTCATCGATGGGGTCCTCTGATTCAGAGGCTGATATGGTCGCTATGGACGTCCCCCTCCTTGAGGGATCGCTGTCCTCGCAATCAGATGGTGAAAAGGACCTGTCCTCTTCAGCTGCAGTGCGGGAACGCGCTTTGGTGGAAGCCCTGATTGTTTCAGTAAGGGAAACTTTAAAAATGGCAGATGATCCCACACTGGTAGGGACACGGGTGTCTTTTGCCTCCCGTAAAACCCAAAAATCGGGCAAGGTTTTCCCTTGTCCCGAGAATCTTCATGATATTGTTATTAAACCATGGCGGCGCATCAAGCACGTGCTAGTAGTGCCTAAGCGCTTTAAACACCGTTATCCCTTTGCAGAAACGGTTTCAAACCGCTGGACGGTACCGCCTAAGGTGGATCACCCTGTATCTAGGTTGAACATACCTACTATAGCGCCTGTGGAAGATTCCCCTGTGTTTTCAGACCAGGTGGACAGGTGGGTGGAATCCCTTTCCCACCACCTTCATGTGTTGGTTGGTTCAATCCTGAAACCGATTTTTGTGTCTTCTGGTATCACAGACGGTTACGGAATGGGTAACGGTTTTTAAGGGGAACCTAGATGCTGACTTATTTTCCCCAGAGCTGATGGAACTTATGGACCAGATGACCCAGGCCCTGGTGTTCCTGTGTGATGCGTCCTTGGATGCGGCTCCCCTGGTGGCCAGAGTGTCGGCCGTGGGGATTGCCATAAGACGCATGGTTTGGCTGAAGAGCTGGTTGGCAGACCAGGCTTCCAAGAAGACCTTAACAGATCTCCCCTGGGAGAGTGATTATTTGGCAACTCGCTGGATGAGTTGATCAAAGCTCTAACTGATGGGAAGAGTACTCTTCTTCCTTCCTCAATCCTACAAAGGTAAGGCACCCCGTAGTAAGCTGGGGCCTTCTTTCACCGCTCATAGGCGTTTTTATCGTGCCTCGGGCACAAGAAAAAGGTAAGCCGTTTAGGGCTTCTGGAGGGGCTAAAAAGACATTGACCAGGCAAGACCAAGACTAGCCAGTCCGGTTCTGCAGACTAGTCCTCTTCAGCATGAAGGGGAGCCCTCAACCATTTCTGGGGTGGGGGGACATCTTCGCTTCTTTCAGGAACCCTGGACTTGCTTCATTCAAGACAAATGGGTTCACTAACTAATTCAATCAAGACAAATGGGTTCACTAACTGATTCATTTAAGACAAATGGGTTCACTAACTGATTCCTTCAAGACAAATGGGTTCACAAACTGAGTTGTTCCGGGTACAAGATCGAATTTCTTTCCCGGCCAGGGGACAGGTTCTTTCAGTCAAATCTTGGCCTGTCTCCGGCTTGTTTGAAGGATCTCCAAGATGCAGTGCAGGATCTCCTTGCTCAAGGAGTGATTGTGCCGTTTCCTCCACAGGAACGCTTTCAAGGTTTCTATTCAAACCTGTTCACATTGCCCAGAAAAGAGGGCAAACCTGGACCTCAAGCCTCTGAACCGCTCTATTGCAGGTGCAGAAGTTTTGAATGGAATCAATTCGGTCGGTGGTAGCGTATTTCAATTGGGGATTTTCTGGCCTCCATCGATATCAAAGATGCGTATCTACACATCCCCATCTATGGGGGACACCAGCGATTTCTCCGCTTTGCGGTGGCAGAGGAGCATTTTCAATTTGACCCTTTGATCTCGCCTCCGCTCCCAGAGTCTCTACCAAGGTACTGGCTCCGGTATTGGCTTTGTTGCGCCAAAAAGGGATTGCGATCCTGGGATATCTGGACGATCTCCTATTGAGAGCGGACTCTCACTCGGCTCTATTGGGTGACCTGTCGATTACAGTTCAGACCCTTCAGGAATTCGGGTGGACTATCAATTTCAAAAAATCTGCTCTGACACTTTCAGTGAGGTTGGCTTATCTGGGGCTGACTCTAGATTCCGCCTTGGCGAGGGTCTTTCTTCCCCTGGAAAAACTTCAGAAGTTGCAGGGAGCGATCCGGTTGCTGTTGAAAACGGATCTATCCTCACTACAGACTTGCATGAGAGCCCTGGGTCTCATGGTATCAACGTTTGAGGCAGTTTCATTTGCTTAGTCTCGAGACCTCTGCAAAAGGAGATTCTTGCCAAATGGAACAGAGATCCACAGTCTTTAGACAAAATGATACGCTTGATCCGACTCACAAGGTCTGCTCTCCAGTCGCCAGCATTGTGGCTGGGCAAGTCCTTCCTACCAATGTTTTGGACGGTGGTCCCCACGGTCGCCAGCCTGTCAGGCTGGGGTGGAGTGCTGGGGATGCTCTGTGTCCAGGGGACCTGGTCAACAGAGTAGTCTTCCTTACTGATCAATATGCTGGAAGAGTGTCCTGGCAGCCAAGGAGTTGGCCGAGATTCTGGTATGGGACGGAAGACAATGTTTCGGGTCTTTCCACAATCCACATTCCGGGTGTGGAGATTTGGCAAGCGGATTACCTGAGTCAGGTGCTGGATCAAAGGGAATGGTCCCTTCACCCGGAGGTGTTTTCATCTCCTCTGTGTCCGGTGGGGAACTCCGGAGGTAGACCTGTTTGCGTCTCACCTCAACAAAAAAGTCCAGAGGTTTGTGGCCAGGTCTCTGGATCCTCTGGCCGACGCCACAGACGCCTTGGTGGCTCCTTGGAGCCAGTATCGGCTGATATATGCCTTCTCTTCGATAAAACTCTTGCCAAGATTTCTCTTCCTTCCACCACAGGCTGGTAGTGGAAGGAATCCGGGTCGTTCTGGTGGCTCCAGACTGGCCTCATTGGTCTTGGTATGCAGACCTTGTAAAAATGGTCGCCGATCCTCCAAGGAGACTTCCTCTAAGGGAGGATCTGCTGTCCCAGGTACCGATCTTCCATCCTGCTTTACGGTCACTGGCTTTAACGGCATGGCTGTTGAGGGGCAGGTGTTGAGAGAATAGGGGTCTCTCTGAATCTGTGATTCCTACCCTGTTGAAGGCTAGGAAGGCGACTTCTAGGAAGATTTATCATCTTACGCGGAAACCGTACATTTCATGGTCTGAATCGCTGAAGCTGCACCCATGCTTGTTTTCTATTGCTAGGGTTTTAGCCTTTTTACAAAAAAGGGTTGAGCAGCAGTTGGCCTTGGGCACTATCAAGGGCCAAGTGTCGGCCTTGGCTATTTACTTCCAACGTCCGTTGGCTGCTAATGCCTTGATTCGCACTTTTTTTTGAAGGGGTGCATCATCTAGCTCCCCCGAGGAGATTTCCGTTGCCTCCATGGGATCTCAATCTGGTTTTAACTGTTCTTCAAAAGCCTCCTTTTGAGAACATTAGGGAGATTTCTCTGCTTTCTTTATCCAATAAGGTTGCTTTTCTGGTGGTGATTACTTCTGCCTGCAGAGTGTCTGAGTTGGCGGCGCTGTCCTGTCGTTCGCCTTATTTGGTGGTCCACAGAGATAAAGTGGTACTTCACCCTAATCCATCTTTTCTCCCTAAGGTGGTTTCTGATTTCAATCTAAATGAAGACATTCTGTTGCCTTCACTCTGTTCTAAGCCTAAGCATCCCAAGGAAATTGCTTTGCACTCTCTGGATGTGGTTCGGGAGATCAGGGTTTACCTGACGGCCACTGAGTCTCTTAGGAAGTCAGATGCTCTTTTTGTCCTTACTGAGGGATCTCGTAAAGGTTTGGCTGCATCTGCTGCGACTATATGCAGATGGATTAGGCAGACGGTTGTTCAGCCTTATTCATTGAAAGGTCAAGTTCCTCCTTTCCCTTTGAAGGCGCATACTACTAGAGCGCTGAGTGCCTCTTGGGCTTTTTGCCATCAGGCCTCAGTGGTGCAAGTTTGTAAGGCGGCGACTTGGTCGTCTGTGCACACATTTACAAAATTCTACAAGGTCGTCCCAATGGTTTAAGAAGCATAAGAGCTGCGTCTGTCAATGGACAATAGAGAAAACTGGATTTGTGTAAGAACTTAACGTAAAATCCTTTTCTCTGAAGTCCATTGAGAGACGCAGCACCCGCCCCTCTGATATGGGGATGGTTTGTGTCTTCTTATCACTGCTTTAAACCAAACTGGTATGCTGGAACAGGGTGTGTGGGGTTATGCCTACAGGGACAGCCCCTGTAGGCGTGGTAAATGTTTTTTTCCTGCCTAGTACTACTCCTGTAGGGGGCAGCATAACCCAATGGTCTAAGAAACATAAGCGCTGCGTCTGTCAATGGACTTCAGAGAAAAGGATTTTACACTAAGATTTTACAAAAATCCAGTTTTCACAATAATTTTGCTGTTTATTCTGTTGTTCATGACAGGCTACACAAATAATTGTAAAGGAATCTGATGTACTGTAAAAGTTGGGCATGAAGTAAGGTCCAAGTACATTTGATGCAGATGTTTGATGATGAACTAGTGCTCTTGTTTAAAGCACTAGTTTATTTAAAGGACAATTAGAGAAATGTTTAATCTGTTTGTCTTTTTAGTAATTTCATTACATTGATAGCAGAGCCCTACGTTTTTTACCTGAATTACTAAAGTTAATTACATTATAGCTATTAGGGATCAACAGATTATCGGCAAAGCCGATATATCGAGGGCCGATATGCACTTTCCCCGATATATCGGAATCGGCCCGGAGGTTACCGATATTACCGATATTTCAGAAAGTGCTTGTACCGGAGTGATGCCTGCAGCAAGAGGCATCACCCCGGTATCGGCGTCCATAGCCGACGGTCGGCTGTCTTGTAATGACAACCGATGCAGAGACCCAGACAACCAGCCTGCACGGCCGCCGAAGACCCGATCAAAGCCGCATTCGGCTCTGATCGGGTCTCCATGCAAAAACCCGGAAGTGATGTCCGGGTACTGGCGCCAGATTAAAAAAATGACAGCATTCAAAACAGCCAAACTTGACGTTTTGAATGCTTTTAAGTGCAGAGGAGGGGTTTGGGGTCTTAGACCCCCAGATCCCTCCACAAGAGTACCTGTCAAGTAAAAAAAAAAAAATGTTTTAAATTGTACGTAAATATCAGCCGATACGCAATTATCAAAATATGGATATCAGTCCATCACTAATAGCTGTTACAGAAAATGTATTGAAATGGGAATGAAGTAGCCTAAGGCAGTGTTGCCAAGTGTCCATTATTTACCAGACCGTAAGAAAAAAAAAAAAAAGTAGCCTTTTGATGTCCAAAGGAGGGGGAAGAGTGGGGAGGCTGCTTTTCCTGTCCTCTGAACATAGGCAGGCAGATGGTCTTTTGCAGCTCAAGCACTGCCCAGAGTTGGTCTTTTAAGGTTAACCTGTGGAAGAGCTTGAATATACTATTAAAGACTACTGGGGAGGGAATTTTTGATGCTGTTTTTGGGTATCCTGTACCCTCAACCATCTCTTGCTTGGACATCTGCACGAATAAAATACCAAAAAGAAGGCTGATGGAGCGAAAGCCCGTTTGTTGCTTTCAGCGGGTTGGGGGCCTGTCCAGGTGCAGCCACTGGCCAAATAACTAGTAGGAAGGCTAGGTGGGTCCATTAAAACCAGCAGCTTTTGTGAGGGTCATTGCTACATGGGCCACTGTGTATTTGCACCCCAAAGTCAAGTAGCCAGTGGACACAGATGGCTCTTTGAGTTCAAGTGGTAGTTTACTGTAACTATATACATATTTCAGATGCTCTGCACTTTTTGTGCATTGCAAAAATGTAGCCTGGGGAAGTGAAATTTTGGGGCTTACTGATCCATACAGTCTGAGCATATCTGGGAACTGCAGTGAGGAGATTTTGCTGGTAGGGGTCACTGCACCACCAAGCTGAGTGTTGCAGTCATAGGAGAGCAAGCATGATTTGATGATGGAGGTGACTTGGCCTAGGTGGATGTCCCTGTTGATACACAGGACACTGAGACCTGGTAAATAAAAATGGAAGGCACTCTAGTAAGACTAGGCAGCTGCTGTATGGTGCTTTCTCTGGTCCTGTTGATAATTTAAGTATCTAGTTTCAAGCAATTGATGAAGCAGTGCCTGTGTCAGCTCTGCAACATGTTCCTTGCTCGATGACGCGACGGTGTTGTAACATAATCCGGCAGCGGTCTGTGCGTCCCACCTCAGCCCCTCCTCCTCTCAGTCAGCTGTTCGTAAGTCTTAGAATTTCATCGGACCTTGAAAATGCCTTGTGCGCATGCGCACCGGGGCTCGCAGCAGCTGGTGGTGACGGAGCGTCCCGGGAAGTGACGAGGGTCCGGAATTTTCACAGGTCCGACTAAATTTTAGAACACCTGTTCTCCATATCTGATAAGGGTGATGAGCCAATAGGATTAATGGTGGTAAGTGTGGATCCTGAATATTAGACAACTGTTTTTTTTTTTTTTTTCTTTTAAAGATCTGAATAAATCTCTCTCCTTTTTTTACACTTCCTCCTTTTTTTTTAATTTTTTTTTTTTTTTATTAATCTTTTCTCCCCCCCCCTTCCCTCTCTTACTACCCCCCACCCTCTATCACCCCTATTTTTTTTTTCTCCCACTTACACCACAAACACTGGCCTCCCCAATAACACCACAAATGCTGGGGCATTTTTTCCTCTACCTTTTTTTGCGCCATATTTTACTGCGGCACTAGTGAACCCTTCGTCTTGCTGCGCACATTAAAAGCACTGCAACCATGGTCACTATTTTGTTGCAGGATTATAAATACTCAATTTAGGCTTGCAGCACGCTGTTGGTAACCCTGCTCCACCTCAAATCTTGGGCTCGCCTAAGTAAAATAAAATTCCAAGGTATGATAATCGGTGCTATAAAGAGAAGATAATATAGACAGGCTATAAATTGGATCTCGATAAAAGGTTCAGAGCACCCAACTAACCATTTTAATTGTGCTCCATTTTTGTTGCACTCCCTGTTTGACTTTATAGTAGGAGGAATTGGCATATTTGAGGTTGTCAGCAAAAATGTGTTTCATAAAACTTTATTCTGTTTTGCCAGTAAAAAGAGTTGGTAAACTTGATCCGAGATGACTTTCTCTGTGTTTTACAGTACGGAGGTCAGGAACACCTTGACGCTCCACCTGTGGAGCTGCTTCTGGCTCAGACCGAGGACTATGTGGAGTATTCCAGACATGGCACTGTTATAAAGGGACAGGAGAAAGCAGTAGCGCGTTCCAAATATGAGGAGGATGTTCTCATCAATAATCACACAGTAAGTATCTGTACTCATCATACATCACACTATACAGTGTTTATAAAAAAAAAAAAATCCACCTTTGGATTTGTCAAGAAATTGTGAAAAATTCAGTTTTCATTGGTGATAATGAGACTGGGTCGTTCTTTTGGTGGAACATGGGGTCGTGCACGTTCATGATTGTGTGGTAACACTGTTAAACTATGTACATTATCTTGTTCATTACACAAAATAACTGAATTCCATATACACTGTTGTATATTGCATATACTGGATCACTGCAATCTCTATAGTGTACTATATAATGCACACTGCACTATATTCTGCATACCCCAGACCCTGTACACTGTATATGCAATACACCCAGACATCTGCATGCTGTCCATTGCATTGTACATTCCTATCACTAGGAATTTTGTAAGGAATCCTGAATTTTGCTCATTTTTATTTTAAGCGCAAATCCATTGTAAATCACAAACTGATAGAGGCTGATGACTTCTTGTCCACCCTTCTGTTGCCTGAAGCCTGATAAGACCTGTTACAGATAAAATGCATATACAGGTGTATCTCATAAAATTAGAATATCATCAACAAGTTAATTTTTTTTACTAATTAAATTTAAAAAATGGAACTCAGATATTTTATATAGATGCGTTACACACAGAGTGATATATTTCAAGCATTTTCATTTTGATGATTATGGCTTACACCAAGTTAAAACCCAAAATTCTGTATCTCAGAAAGTAAGAATATTACAGAAGACCAATATATAAAAAAGGATTTTTAATACAGAAATGTTGGCTTACTGAAAAGTATGTCCATGTACAGTATAGTATGCACCCAATGCTTGGTTAGGGCCCCGTTTGCATGAAATGCTGCATCAGTGTAGCGTGGCATGGAGGGGATCAACCTGTGGCACTGCTGAGGTGTTATAGAAGCCCAGGTTTCTTTGATAGTGGCTTTCAGCTCTTCTGCATTGTTCAGTCTTGTGTGTCTCATCTTCCTCTTGACAATACCCCATAGTTTCTTTATGGGGTTTAGGTCAGGCGAGTTTGCTGGCCAATCAGGCACAGTGATACCATGATCATTAAATCAGGTATTACTACTTTTGGCAGTGTGGGCAGGTGCCAAGGCCTGCTGGAAAATGCATCTCCATAAAGCTGGTCAGCAGAGGGAAGCATGAAGTGCTCTAGAATTTCCTGGTAAAAGGTTGCGCTGACTTTGGACTTGGTAAAACACAGTGGACCAACACCAACAGATAACATGGCTCCCCAAATCATCACTGACTGTGGAAACTTCACACTAGACCTCATGCAACTTGGATTCTGTGCCCCTACACTCTTCCTTTTCCTTTTAGACTCTGGGGCATTGATTTCCAAATAAAATGCAACATTTTCTGCAATCCGTGATGATATCATTCACTCTGTGTGTAACACATCCATATAAAATAAAGGGGTTTTACATTTTTAATTGATTTACTGAAATAAATTAAGTTTTTGATGATATTCTAATTTAATAAGATGCACCTGTATATTCCAGCCTGAGCCTAGGATCTCTTAGAGCGTGATGAAACCTTCTCAGGCTTTTTTCAACTTGCTATGTAGACTAGCGATAACACTGGGTGCTTATTGGATTTTATATCATCTTCTCTTCTGGCTCACTAATGTCAGTGTAGAGAGCTTTGCTGAGACATGACTATATATTCTGCAATGTCTGACTATAGATATGTTTTATTGAAGAATTGTCATTACCTGCCTAAATGGAGCTGCCTGTAGCAGTATTACCGCTGTATGTGTATTGAATGTGTTTTTCTGTGTATAGGTTGTTCAGTTATTTTGAACTAGTACATTTGAAGGGAGTTTTGATTTTTTGTTTTTTTTTCTTTTGTTCTCTTTCTAGTGTATTTGGGGCTCATATTGGAAAGACGGAAAATGGGGCTACAAATGTTGTCACTCATTTGTTAAAATGTCTTATTGCACTGGAGAAGCCGGGAAAGACATGAGTGTGAGTATCTGTATCGTATGTTTGTTCTTGTTTTTGTGTTTTTTTTTTTTTTTTTTTTTTTTTTTTTTGTACAGATGTGTTTTAAAGTGACCTTCCACCTTAGAGTCACTTGTAAACTAAGGCTGTTTTCACACTGAGGAGTTTTTCAAGCGTCTTTGCATTAGAAAACACGCCTGAAAAGCCCATGTGCTTTTCAAACGCATATAAGCGTTTTAGCCATGGTTTTTCAGTTGATCAGTGTGAAAGTAGCCTAACGCCAACCTAAAACAAAAGAACAGCTATACTTACTTTTCTGACTCCCAGCCTCTGCAAGTATTGCACATGTCGGGTGGGTCAATTACCAGTTTTCCCTGCTACATGTTGCGATTCCATCTACTGGGTTATATGTCCTGTAGTCTATCCAAGCTCGTAACCGCAAGCATAGTGTAAGATGGAAGGTACCTGCAAATGCTGCCAAGCGGCAAAGTGCCAAGGTTTAAAGTCATGGGCCGCTGGAAAGGCAAGTATAAATGCTTTTCTTTTTTAGGCTGTGCTTATTTTCCAAGTGGCCTTCCGATGGAAGCAAAGCAATCTGTTATGTTACTTAAAGAAGGCTTGCTCTCCTATCCTATGATTAATAGCATAGCATGAAGCATATCAGAAAAAATGGATTACGTTGAGGTTAACTGTGGGTCAGTGGCCAGTGCATTGGGTGTGATGAGTTTATAACGCAACAGACAAAAGCTGTTTGTACCTAAAGTTTTGTGCCAACATTTCTGTCATTGAAACATTCACACCAAAAGCATATTGATTTTTTAGAAGCTGAAACCCAACTTACTGCCCATTAATGTACTTTATATGCACCTAATGCAGTTATTGGGGTGAGGTCTTTCCAAATGTTTGACTGTAGAATATATGCTGCTACTTTGTATCTGAAAACGATTTTAAATATAGATTTTTAATGGCCTGTTTTAAGAGACCAGCTCTTCTAATAATTTTTTGGAAAATCTTTATTGGTTCTAGCTGAAAATGCTCTGAAGCCCAAATATTAGAGGTGATCTCAAATGGTTTTCTGGGCTGGAAAGGCAAAAAGTATTTTTGTACTTTTGCACAGTACATAAGTTGCCTCTAATGAAGTTTGCCCCATCCCTGGCTGCTGCAGCGTTTGTTAAATCTTTTCCTGTTACTCTGCCTGCAGTCTTCTGTTGTGCTGCAAGTCCCATAGTGAGACTTGTATTGCCAGCTGTAGTACAATTATCACAGGAGGCTGATTATTCTGTAGGTGGAGGAAGGAGATTGTGACATTCATCTACACATCCTCCATTCCCCGGACATGTTGCATTTTGTGGAAAGAATGCAAGGCCTTTTCTGAATGAAGGCGGTGCTGAATAAATGGTCTCCTGTGATATCTGTATTACAACCAGAACTACATACTCTGGTTGAAAAGTGACACAAGTTCAACTAATTCAACCAAACATTCTGCCCTGATAGGAGACTGTGGACTGAATAAAAGTAAAAGATTTACCTAGGGCTTTTTTCTTCGAGAATGGATGTGGGAACTCAACCTCCCACCCCCCTCTGCAGGGGGAGAGTCTGCCGCATCAAATAGTGAGTGTGGTCAAATTGCACTAACAGTGTGAGGGTCTTAAAGGCGCATTCAATACCAGGAGTGCTCTGCGCACAGAGTGCAGGGTGCAAGAATGCATTTCTCACTGGCCATTTTACAACCAAAAAAATCACACTCCCTTACCCCTCAAATTGCACCCCAGTATAGAGGTCTCCTACCACCTCCAAATCCTTCTTGACATTACCAGAAAGAGAACTGATGCTGCAGAAGAGCAGCTACAACTTAACCTCAGGAGGATACTGGACAGTATAGGCTGTGGCATAGGCTGCAGAAGCTACTGCTGGCAGACTAGTGCAGCTATGTACTTTCCCCATCTTTCTCTTTCCCTCTCGTAGCCATGTGCAGGGCAGGAAGGATTCAGTACAGCCACTGGAAAGAAGTGCTGTTACTTCTAAACACAGAAGATGGGTTTCTGTGTTTAGAAGTGACAGTAGTGAGCAGAAAGTACAGGGCCAGTGCCAAAACCCTGAATTTAATACAGTAGCAGCCACAGATGTAGCTCACCTTATTAGGGATAACTTATTTTTCAGTCCAAATGTACTAAAATCGCTATACTTTAGCTTTAGGCGTGAAAACAAGTAAGGCTACACATCCACTTTTGTGTGGGAATTGTAGCACGCATTTATATACGCGTTACAGGATGCGATGTATGCTCTTTGCAGCATGTTGCCATTCATTTTCAGTGATGTCCCAGCATGCATATACAGACAAAATTAAAAACAAGGCTCCTAGCATACCACAAAACATGTGTTAACACTTGTGTTACCTTGCAATGCACAAGGGAAAAAAAAGGCAGGTGCGTTTTTTTTGGTTCCTTTCAGTGTCATTGGGCCCTCAAAATGGAAATTAAAGCATATTATTTAGGAGAAATGTCTGATATGGTATTATCTGTTGACTTTCCTAGAATACTGATCTTTGTGAAGAGGATTTGATAGAACCAGAAGAGGAAATGACTATACCAAAGACCCTAGTGGAGGTAAGTGTAAAATGACAAAGGGCATTATTACTTTTTCACTGTATTGAGTGAAAACCAGGGTTGTCCTTTTATTACTCTGATTCGGAAGTAAGGAACACCCCCCAAGCTTGAAGAGTCCCAAGTTTTTTTTTTTCCTACAAAGCATAAAGTACAAGCTAGAACATCAGGGGGACTCCATGGATTCCCCTTCATCAGAGCTTTATGTACTGCAAAATCATTGTCTAATATTGCTTGATAATAATTGTGGGAAAAGTTTCATATCAGTTGGGGGTTAGTTGACTTTAGTAGGGCTGCTGACACTGGCTGCTAAATCTTCCTTGATTTGAAGCTTTTTATACATTGCATGTGCACACATTTCACACACACAAAAAAAAGTTACAGCTGCTTTGCACACCTGTCACCTAGGCATGTAGAACATTTCCCATACTGATTAATACTGTAATCTAAGTTTACTGGAAAAGAGCCTCTGCTTTTGAGGCATTTGTGAATTTGGGATTTTCAGGACCAAACATCTGAAGAGATGCTCGTGGATATTGTTATTCAGCTTTTACTATACCTGGCAAAAGAATTTTCCCAGTAACTCCTATCATTGTCCACAGATCCACCAGGAAAAGATGAAAAAGAAAAAGAAGAAAAAGCACCGTAAGAGTGGAGATTCCGATAGTGAAAATGAAGAGAAAAAGAAGCAGGAAAAGCTAAAGAAGGTAGATGCAGAGTTT
This sequence comes from Pelophylax lessonae, assembly GCF_965119305.1. Lineage (NCBI taxonomy): Eukaryota > Metazoa > Chordata > Amphibia > Anura > Ranidae > Pelophylax > Pelophylax lessonae. The sequence goes on from NC_138771.1 coordinate 424,098,286, forward strand.
TTCATTTTAATACATTCTTCAATCTAAAGATCAAATGTGTGTGTTCATTAGAATATTTATGAAGAATTGTAATCATCTGAGAAAAGAAAACGTTGTATAAATGAGCTGTAGCAAAGAACAAATATATGCTTGCCCTCTAGTGATAGCATCAAACATTTCTATGCATAGTATAGTTATTTAGCATCCATTGAGAGATACAGGAATTTTTACAATGTTAGGCTGTACCTCTGCTCACAGAAGAAATGGACACTATAAACCAGGGGTGCTCAACTTTTTGAACAAAGAGGGAAACTTATTTGGTAACTAGTTGCGTGCCACAATGAAAGGAAATTGTTCAGGATTTCAAATGTTTTATTTTAAATCGCATAATGAACATTTTAAACAACAATCCGGTTAATCATTTTCTGTGGGACCAATTCCTGTTGGATCTTTACCCAGTGTTTAAACCCAATCACAAAAAGAAAGCGGACAGGCGAAAACGGACAGGCGGACCCGATTGGACCGCTCGTGAAATGGGCTTAAGGATGCTTTCACACTGATGAGCTGCGGTTTACTGGCACTGTGGGAGCAGAACACCTGCGGGTTAGTTTTGCTTTGCCATAGACTACTTTTTACATCTTGCGGGTGTGCTGCACTTTCTGAAAATTTTTATTTCTGCATTCAGGAGTTTTGATGCGCTTTCAGAAAGCATATCAAATGCGCAGGATGTAGTAGAAGTTAATGGCTCCATGCAGCTAACCAGCAGGACAGCTGCAGGTGCCCTGTGCTGCACCTGTCGCTCACTGTGAAAGCAATCTAATAATTATTTTTTAATAGTGTTCCTATATGCCCATTGCAAAAATATGATGTTTAATACATAATATGCCCATTGCTAACCTGTGATGTTTAATAAACTGACCTTTCAGTTTCTGCTGGCATCGCTAGCTTTTAGGTTCCTGTCCCAGGCAGAGTGATACCAAATGCACTTCCAATGGTACAGGAGCTGGTGCTATAGAGGATGCTTATGTGGCTCTGGGTTACCAACCGGCCATCCCAGATCATCAGAGTGGATGAAGCAATCCCAGAGCAGGAGGTCACCGGTTGAGCACCCGTGCCATATACAAAAAAGCCACTGGCCACCACAGGTTAACCCTACCCACAACCATCATGCCTTTTGCTATTGTTCTTGGAAAACTGGATGTGTTTTCGGAGGTTTATTTTTTTTTGTGTTTGATTGGAAGAATTTTTCTACTATCAACAGCGGTTGATAGATTCATGCTAGATAAGTTAAATTCTAGAAGTCAGATGCATGCCAGATAAATCCTTGAAGTTTAGTCAGCCACTAAGTGCATGTTTATGCTGGTGTTCTCTCTGACAGTCCTGAATTTCTGGACTACTCAGCAGTATGAAAAGCGAGAGGGCAAACAGCAGGTTGAAGTACCTCATGGTCTCTGACAAAGCACTTTAAACAATTCTATATGTTTAGCTTCTTGGGCTCGAGCGCAGTTAGAGTCAGTGTTTTTCCTAAACCTTCCCTGCCAGATAGTCTCTTGTAACCAGACCAGCATGAGTCTGCAGCCCATCCCACCCACCTCTACAGAACTATGCTCTGCCCATCTCCTTCTCTATCCCCTCTCCACTGGCAAGGAGTGATTCCCAATGTGAACTGTAGCTTCTTCAACCTGGAATACCAAGGCTGGGGAAGGGGAACAATGTAATGTTTAGAACAGAGTAAGGATAGGCAAAGAAGTTCTGCTACTTCAAAAAGCTGCTCCCCCACAGCCTTTTCCAGCACCTTTCTGTCCAGCTTGAACAGCATTAACAGCTGGTAATATGCAGCTGGTGTGCATAGATTGCATTAACTAAATACTTTAGCCCTTAAAGGGGAGGGCTGCACTTTGCTACACACAGCACTTAAACAATATGCATTTCCTCTTTCCAAACTAAGATTTTTCTCTGTTACCCTCCTAATGCATTTTGATTGAAAGCAGTAGTAAAGTCTCGAAACATAAAAAAAAATAAAAAATTCCCCTGCAAGTTAATGTCATAATGTCTTTTTATTGAAAAATCGAGATGTATAGGTACAAAACATAGCCTTTGGGCATTCCCTGGCTAATACATAAAACATAGAACTACTAATAACACCTTTCTATTCTAGAACCCAAAAAAATACACCTCGCTCTGTCATTCTCTTACAATATCACTTCAAGGGGTGATGAATCATAAGGAGATTCCTGTTCCCTCTCCACCATCAGGATAATGTATTGGAAGAATATTAACTCGTGTTTAGAATCCTACCTGAACAATTGTAATGTGAGAGGAATACATTTGTTCATATCATAAACTAAACCTTATCGGGGGTGGGGGGGGAATGAATTAAGTCTGTGGACTCCTGATCATCTGTTGTACACTCCGAATCTGTCTACAAGTGCCAGACCTTCTCAAATTTCCTAGGGCAACCCTGGGACAAATGAGTAGCTTTGTATAGGGGTACAACCTTATTGATTAAACCTTGGGTGTCCAAGCTTTTGGCTTCTCTGGGCCACACTGAGTGTAGAGAAATTTACATTTAACATATTACAATTTAAAATATATACTATTTCCATAAACTGAAGCCCTCCAGTGGCACGCTGTTGTTGCTGACAGGGCTTCCATCTTTACCCAGCCTTACTTCTGGGTTCAGGGGCTCTCGGAGCTGCAATGGCATAATTTCCCTGCATGGAAGTCACGCCCATGCACAGCGCTCTTAAGGGGTGGCATGCTGTCCTTCCAGAGTGTAGTGCATATGCGCCAATTACAAATTGACTGCAAAAGTAGTGACCATCTCCTAAATGGTGCAGGTTTAGGAGACATTCCTTGCACCTACAGGTAAGCTTGTAGGTACAAGTGAGGTGTTTACTACCGCTTTAAAGCTGTGTTGCTAATGGCATGTTCAAGGACCTTGGGGGACCTGTGTTTATTTGTAAACCTAACCAAGTGGCAAGTGGAAGTTTGCTGATTTAACTTTTTGGCACCCCAGGTGTTGGGTTTTTAGGTACCAAGGACTTGATTTACCACCAACTATTAAAGAGGCAATTAGATATTCCCTGTACCCCACCACATAGTTTACTATATGGACCACTAATTAGACATATGCCGGTTTTCGGTAATTCGATATATCGCGGTATTGCATAGCCACGGTATTGTTATTGTGGCATTTTTAAAATACAGAGTTTCTCTGTCAAGTCTGCCTGACTTGTGAATTGATACATTTCAGTGAGCTGGATGACTCATTCACTCACACAGCTAAGGCTACATTCACACCTGAGCGTAGCGTTTTTCGCGCGTTTTTTACTGCGATTTTACCGCGATTTTTGCGGCGTTTTTTACCGCGATTTTTACCGCGATTTTTGTGCAGGCGTTTTTAGATTGAATAGAGATCAATGGAAAACGCCTGTAATCTGCCCAAAAAGAAGCTCATGTACTTTTTTGAGCGTTGGGCGTTTTGTATACAGCGTCAAAACGCTCAGATGTGAACAGGGGCCATTGAAATGAATAGGATTTGTCTTGTTGGGCGTTTTGAGAGCTGATCCTAGAGCAGAAAAACGCCCCCAAAACGCCTAGATGTGAACGGAGCCTAAGCCTTTCAGCATTAAGTCTCCTAACTATAAACAAAAATGATTACATTTGTATCTTTTCCTTCCCTCTGCCAGGGAGAAAGGAAGTTTAACCTCTTAAAGACTGGATCTTTTTCTGACACTTGTTGCTTGCAAGTTAAAATCAGTTTTTTTTTTGCTAGAAAAGTACTTAGAACCCCCAAACATTTTATATATTTTTTTAGCAGAGACCCTACAGAATAAAATGGCGATTGTTGTAATATTTTATGTCACACTGTATTTGCGCAGCAGTCTTTCAAACGCAATGATTAGACTTTAATGAATAAAAAAAAAAAAAAAAACGTAACAGTAAAGTTATCCCAATTTTTTTTTTTTTTTGTTACACAGAGAATCGTGAGAGAATCATGATCTTTATTCCAAGCTAAAAAATCGTGATTCTCATTTTGGCCAGAATCGTGCAGGTCTAATATATACACACACACACACACACACACACACACACACACACACACACACACACGCATAGCAGCCCACATTACATTATTATATAGCCATCAAGCAGTGTCTGGCCTACCTGGTGATGACTGGTCCTGGCGCTCTGATCCGATGGCCTGGTCTTTAAAGGGGCAAATCCTTGCGATCCAGAAGTGGTTAAACCTGCAGGAGGACCGGTGTTTTTATCTATTAATGACTTTACTATTGCTTTAGGCCTGGTTCACATGTATGCGGGTTGGCGGTTCACATGTATGCGGGTTGGCGGTTCACATGTATGCGGGTTGGCGGCCCACATTTGCACAGGCATAGCAGCCCATTGATTTGAACGGGCTGCTATGCCCTCATTTTCCGCAGAAAAAAGGTGCATGCAGCATTTTTTTAAAATTCAGTGGCCTTGAAATCCATCCTGCTTTTGCACCATGCGACCTACCTGCAGTTCCTGCTCTGGCAAGCTTTCTGCATTTTTTGTATACATGGGCACGGCATTTAAAAATAAACAGTTTGCGTGTGCAGCAACGGCAGGTAAGTCGCATGGTGCAAAAGAAGGATGGATTTCATGGCCACTGCATTTTTTTAAATTCTGCATGCACCTTTTTTCAGCTGAAAACGCAGGCATAGCAGCTCAAGCCCATTCACATCAATGGGCTGCTATGCCTGTGCAAATGTGGGCCCCCAACCCGCATACATGTGAACCAGGCCTAAAGCAATAGTAAAGTCATTAATAGATAAAAACACCGCTCCTCCTGCAGGTTTAACCAATTAATGACTTTACTATTGCTTTAGGCCTGGTTCACATGTATGCGGGTTGGGGGCCCACATTTGCACAGGCATAGCAGCCCATTGATGTGAATGGGCTTGAGCTGCTATGCCTGCGTTTTCAGCTGAAAAAAGGTGCATGCAGAATTTAAAAAAATGCAGTGGCCACGAAATCCATCCTTCTTTTGCACCATGCGACTTACCTGCCGTTGCTGCACACGCAAACTGTTTTTAAATGCCGTGCCCACGTATACAAAAAATGCAGAAAGCTTGCCAGAGCAGGAACTGCAGGTTAGTCGCATGGTGCAAAAGCAGGATGGATTTCAAGGCCACTGAATTTTAAAAAAATGCTGCATGCACCTTTTTTCTGCGGAAAATGAGGGCATAGCAGCCCGTTCAAATCAATGGGCTGTTATGCCTGTGCAAATGTGGGCTGCCAACCCGCATACATGTGAACCGCCAACCCGCATACATGTGAACCGCCAACCCGCATACATGTGAACCACCAACCCGCATACATGTGAACCACCAACCCGCATACATGTGAACCAGGCCTAAAGCAATAGTAAAGTCATTTATAAACAACACCTCCTTCAGGTTTAACCACTTCTTGACCACAAGGATTTGCCCTCTTAATGACCAGGCCATCGGATCGGAGCCGAGCGCCAGGACCAGTTATCACCAGTTAGGCCAGACACTGCTTGATGACCTATTTTAGGCTTGGTTCACAGAGTCTGTACTGACTGACTATATAATAATGTGCATAAGTGAACCAAAGCCCCTAAATTCAGCAATGAAATTGAAGTGAGGTGGAAATTTAATAATTTAAATTTAATAATAGAATACCGTGATAATACCGTATACCGTGGCAAAACCTTAATCAATTAATCGCAGCATGAAAATCTGATACCGTCACAAGCCTACCACTAATATATTTATACATTTTGATCATATCCCCCTTAATCGCCTTTTCTTGAGAGAATAAATTCTGTTCCTCTAATCTTGCCTTTATAGCTGAGCTACCCCATGACTCTTATCAGTTTGGTTGCCTTTCTCCGCACTTTCTCCATGTACCTTTTTTGTGAACTAGTGCCCAAAACTGAATATTCCAGTTGGGGTCTTACTAATGATTTGTACAGGGGCAAAATGGTATCTCTCTCTCTCTGCATTCCATACCTCTTTTAGGGCTTATGCACACAGCGCTTAAATATCTCCTCTTTTACAGGCGTTTGATTTTTTTTTCTTTAGCCTGTAAAAGCTGTTAGTCTTTGTGTCCATGTACACATAGGCATTTAGAAAAGTATTAGAAGATGCGGTTTTACAAAAAAAAAACAATCACCAGCGCATGCAGGAGAGGAGCTTTTGGGCAGAAAAAAAAATGCTTGATACGCGGAAAGACTTCTAAACACTAGATGTGTTTAGTGCTTGGGTGTTCATTCCAGCAGCCAAAATATATTAATATTCTGGCCAATAGAAACCACGAAGGCTCAAATGCTTAATGCGCCTAAACGTGCATGCAGAACGTGATTTAGACACGTTTCCTAACCTGCTTTTTCCTGCCAGGAGTACAATGCATTCCGGGGAGAAAAATAAACTCCCAGTGTGCATTAGGCCTTAAAGTGTTATTAAACCCAGGGCGCTGCATTCACTATATTGGGTCTCCCAAAGTACACAGAACATGGAAATGCTATTATTTTTAGTAAATATAAACTTCTAAATACCTTTTCTCATCAGCAGTATATAGCAGTCTTGTGACTTCTGTCAGTGTCTGGTTAAAGCTTGTAGGAGGAGTTTTCATTCTCCCCTGATTGTCCTATAAGGTTACAGGACCCCTGCCCTACTGGACAGTGCTGATTGGCCCTGTGTTGATCATATGTACTCTCCCAAGAAAAAAAACGACTCTCTAGCAAAACACACCAAACTCTGAGCATGTGCAGCTTGTCCCCTAGCCTCTGTACTATCAGGAGATGGATTGGGGACAGTAAAAGCAGGGTCCTCTTTTGGGGTGCCTGGCCGCGCTTCTGGTTCCTTCCCTCCTTATCATGTGGGCTCAATGTGTCCATTTATGCACCCAGCTTGGCTCTGCCCCATCAACCCACCCCCACGGTCACTTCTCAAAGGCTGTGATTAAAAGCAGCAGGAGCCTTCTGATAATGCTAGTGGTCTGGCTGTCATAGTAAGCCACTTGCTTCAATTCTCTTGGGTAAGTGACATTGAGCAGGTATAGAGATTAGGAGTTTGAACTTTACTTTATATATTCATACTTGTTCTTAGTGACACAAAAAGGCCATTTCTCTCATGACTGGTTTAAGGCTAGGTTCACATATGTGCGGGTTTTTCCTGCTGCGGGTTTTGCACCGGTTCCCGCAACCACTTGCACAAATACACAGAAGATGCAGGTGGGTGCTATTAATCCTAATGGCACGTTGCACGCACTTGAAATCACTCCCACACTGGGAACTGCACTGAACTTGCAGTTCCCATGCAGACTGCGATTCCAGAAATGGTGCCAGGACCTTTTCCCTTTGTTTTAAGAGGCACTGCAGCCCATTCAAATGAATCGGCAGCCATGCCCCCCAAAAAATGCGCCCTACCAATGTGAACCTAGCTTAAGGAATAACTTTTACCTTACAAGAAATTAATAAAAAAAAGACAAACCTTTACAGGCAACAAACCTTTTTTGTTTTTAATATATTAAAGTGAAGTTGTAATTAAAATAAGCCATGATGGCATATCTCCAGCTTGTTCAGCGTAAAGGTAATTATTAATAAAAGCATTTATGAATAGATGCTAGTATACATTTTAATAATGCTTACTTGCAAAAAAAAAAAAAAAAACTTGCATGTAGCTCTTTTTTTTAGGCTTTAAAAGCTCAGATCATGTGACTGCTCTTCACAGACTTGCAGGTGGGAGTTTACAGAATGGGGTAGACGTCAATGAAGGATGTGATGCAATGCCGCTGGGCGTCAGCATGTCCAAGGTGATGAAACGCAATCATACCCTGCGGCATTGTGTTACCCCCCCCCCCCCCTTTTCTCAGCAAACTGACATTGCTGGCATTCAGTGGAGGAGGAATGGCTAGGGGGCGTGGTTTAACCTGATCACAAAGGATACAGGCACATTGTGCGTTTGCACAGCATGCTTGTATCTAAATATGGGATGACAGAGCATGTAAACTGCCCACGCAAGCATGGAGCGGCTTCCACGCTAGCATTGTCAATTTATTAACAGGAACTGGCAGGATCAACCAGGTAATCATGAAACACTGCCACCACAATTACAATAACATTATTATTATTATTATTATTATTATTATTGAAACACTGCCACCACAATTACAATAACATTATTATTATTATTATATTAAAATACTAATAGCAATCGCTAATGAGACAGAGATGTTTTTTTTATTCTTGGGTTCACTAACCCTTTTTTAAAGTTTAATCTAACTGTTAGAGGGTGTAACGGTTCATTCTCCATGGTATGTAGGAGTACAGCCACTCTCTCTTGCTTACACCTGCATTGGACTATGGTCTAAGTATTTGGAGCATGCATAGAGCAGTGCACATGACCACAACTAACTGAAGTGAAAAATAGATCCCAGAGCAAGTAGTGAATATGTAAGGATCATTTTTGGGAATAAAAAATATAGTATATGGGTCACTTTTTACCCTATGATTCACAGACTGTTATCATATCAGCAGACTAAGCAGCTAGAACATTTTTTTTTTCTTTGACAAAATACCTATGCCTTTTAATAGGAAATTCCAAGTTTTATCTAGGCCTAATGGGCTAAGAACAGTGGACAGCATTTATTAGGTGTGAATTTTACAAGGCACGTTTCTATTAGTAGTCTGGAGTATCTCGGCTGCCTCCCTTCACTTCTTAGTTAAACAATATTCAGAAGCATCATTGGACCAGGATTTCCCAAACCTTATTCTGTCTTTATCAACACCACCTTCAAACTTCTGTAGCGTCTATGTAGCTTGACATCTGACCTGCCCAGGTTCTCTTTCCTCTGTCAGTTACTGGAGGGCCTTCCTATTACAGTATTTCTAACACAAGGTGACCTATTGTCCAGATATTATACAGTCTGAAGGTGTGCCTGCTTCTCAGTGCTCTAAGTAGCATGTATTGAGGGGAAATATTATAAGTGTGATGTGATCTAGCTAATACTTGCCATTGGCAGCCATCATCAAACAGACATGCAGTATCTTACAAAAGTGAGTACACCCCTTCCATTTTTGTAAATATTTTATTATATCTTTTCATGTGACAACACTGAAGAAATGACACTTTGCTACAATGTAAAGTAGTGAGTGTACTGCTTGTATAACAGTGCAAATTTGCTGTCCCCTCAAAATAACTCAACACACAGCCATTAATATCTAAACCGCTGGCAACAAAGGTGAATACACCCCTAAGTGGAAATGTCCAAATTGGGCCCAAAGTGTCAATATTTTGTGTGGCCACCATTATTTTCCAGCACTGCCTTAACCCTCTTGGGCATGGAGTTCATCAGAGCTTCACAGATTGCCACTGGAGTCCTCTTCCACTCCCCCATGACGACATCACAGAGCTGGTGGATGTTGGAGACCTTGCGCCCCTCCACCTTCTGTTTGAGGATGCCCCACAGATGCTAAATAGGGTTTAGGTCTGGAGACATGCTTGGCCATTCCATCATCTTTGCTCTCTGCTTCTTTAGCAAGGCAGTGTTTGTCTTGGAGGTGTGTTTGGGGTTGTTATCATGTTGGCATACTGCCCTGCGGCCCAGTCTCCAAAGGGAGGGGATAATGCTCTGCTTCAGTATGTCACAGTACATGCTGGCATTCATAGTTCCCTCAATGAACTATAGCTCCCCAGTGCCGGCAGCACTCATGCAGCCCCAGACCATGATACTCCCACCACCATGCTTGACTGTAGGCAAGACACACTTGTCTTTGTACTCCTCACTGGGTTGCCGCCACACATGAATGACACCATCTGAACCAGATAAGTTTTATCTTGGTCTCATCACGCCACAGGACATGGTTTCAGTAATCCATGTCCTTAGTCTGCTTATCTTCCGCAAACTATTTGCAGACTTTCTTGTGCATCATCTTTAGATGAGGCTTTCTTCTTAGACAACAGCCATGCAGACCAATTTGATGCAGTGTGCGACGTATGGTCTGTGCACTGACAGGCTGACCCCCCACCCCTTCAACCTCTGCAGCAATGCTGGCAGCACCCATACGTCTATTTCCCCAAGCCTACCTCCGGATATGATACTGAGCACGTGCACTCAACTTCTTTGGTCGACCATGGCGAGGCCTGTTCTGAGTGGCACCTGTCGTGTTAAACTGCTGTATGATCTTGGCCACTGTGCTGCAGCTCAGTTTCAGGGTCTTGGCAATCTTCATATAGCCTAGGCCATCTTTATGTAGAGCAACAATTCTTTTTTTCAGATCCTCAGAGTTCTTTGCTATGAAGAGTGCCATCTTGAACTTCCAGTGACCAGTATAAGAGAGTGAGAGCGATAACACCAAATTTAACACACCTGCTCCCATTCACACCTGAGACCTTGTAACACTAATGAGTTACATGGCACCAGGGGAGAGAAAATGGCTAATTTGGCCCAATTTGGACATTTTCACTTAGGGGTGTACTCACTTTTGTTGCCAGTGGTTTAGAAATTAATGACTGTGTGTTGAGTTATTTTGAGGGAACAGCAAATTTACACGGTTATACTCACTATTACATTGTAGCAAAGTGTAATTTCTTCAGTGCTGTCACATAAAAAGAGAAAAAAATATATTTACAAAAATGTGAAGGGTGTACTCACTTTGTGAGGTACTGTATATTCCAGTACAACACATTTTATAGTACTGGAAATCATTGGTAGTTTTGAATGCGGGACTTCTGGCAGTGAGAACAATTTAACTGTTCCAACTGATTACCATAACCCAAGCCCTTACAATAAAGTCCTGCTGCATACTAGTCTTAAACAAGGAGTCTGAGCAGGGAACAAAAAGAGCACTGGAATCTTGGTTTCAGGCAAAGCTGATTTGTACAAGGAGTACTGTAAGGATCCAGAGTAAAAGCAATGGTACACATGTTATGCTAGTTTATGCAAACCTATATGAAAATTTCCACTGATTTTTTTGTAACATTGCAGTGTTTCTATAACTATTTAATTTCTAAATGCAGGCTTTGAATGCGGAAGAAACTCGTCTTAAGCAGGTACAGGAGATGTTGCAGATGGATGAGAGGAAAAGAGCATACAACAGTATTTATGAGACACGGGAACCCACAGAGGAAGAGATGGAGGCATACAGAATGAAACGCCAAAGGCCCGATGACCCAATGGCCTCCTTCCTGGGGCAATAGTGGAGGGCGTCTTTGCATGTTTTGTACAGTTTTTATTGCAAGGAAATATCTGTTTTGTTACAAAACCTTATAGAAATGTGGGGAAAAAATCTATTGATTATACTGTGTATAGATGTAAATTTATGTTCTCAATAAATAGTCATATTTACCCTTATAACTGTTTTTTTCCCCTCTTTTTTGAGGTGATCAACTGCCTTTTAATACTTTGCTGAGTCACTGACCTAAAAATGTAAAAATAGTGTACGGTACAGGACACAGGCTGAGTGTTTATAGACCCAGAGTTATAGGTGTTAACTTCATGTACAAGGGATATAGTTGTTTAATATACTGCCATCTTGTGGTCATTTCGGTTACTGCATCTTTTTCAGTGTTCCCTCCTATTCTATGATGTATTTCCCCTTCCTGTTTAGTTTGTGTGGAGGTGAAATAAAGGACGGAGTGCAGAACCACGTCGTGTCTGTGGTATATTTACATGGTAGCAGAGGATGGTTTCCAACTATAGAGTACCGCCTAAGTTTGACGAAGCCAGACCATACAAATGCTGGAAGAATGAAATGAGTATTTGGAAACTTGTTACGGATCTGGACAAGAAGAAGCAGGCACTCGCGGTTGTGTTGGGGCTTGAGGGGCAAGCCAGAGAGACCGCTTTGGAGATACCTGCGAGCGATCTAAACGAGGACAATGGGATGGAAACTTTGATAGCTAAGCTGGACTCTGTATTTTTGAGAGAAGAAAAAGACCGCGCTTATGAAGCGTACTCTCATTTCGACTCGATTTCTAAAGACAGCGAGGTGTCCATGACAGACTACATCATAGACTTTGAGCAGAGATACAACCGCATGAAGAGGTACACCATGACCTTGCCTGATGCTGTGTTAGCATTTAAACTACTGGACACGGCTTGTCTTGAAGAAAAGAGTAGGCAGCTAGCACTTACAGCGTGCACGGATTTAACATTTGCATCCATGAAGTCAGCGTTAAAAAGGATTTTCGGAGGAAAAACCAGTGGAGTGAGCGGAGGCAGTGAGACTCAAGATGCAGCGTTTTTCACGGAGCAGAGGCCACCGGGTAAATTCAAACGGAACAACAGCCAGTCACAGAGCAGACAGTGGCAACCACAGCAAGGTACTAACCCACTCGACAAATATGGTAAGCGATCAAAATGCGCAATTTGTCAGAGCACATACCATTGGGCCAAAGACTGTCCTCATCGGAGAAATGAAGTAAAGCTAGCAGAAGATGAAAATGTTGAGGAATGTAACATTACACTGTTTACAAAAGTTATGACGGACTCTGAGATTTTCCTAACTGAATCACTGGGATCAGCTATCATTGACACAGCATGCACACGTACTGTCTGTGGTGAAAAGTGGCTGGATAGTTACATGAAAGACCTGAGCCAAAGCCAAATAAACAAACTGATGCAAACAGAATCTTCAAGCTGCAGACCTTTCAGATTTGGTGATGGTCAGGTGGTACACTCCAACAGAAAGGTAAAGCTTCCCGCTAAGATCGGACCAACAAAATGTCACATTGAAACGGAAGTTGTTCCTGTTGATATTCCTTTATTGCTGAGCAAAATGGCTCTAAAGAGAGCGGGAACTGTCTTAGACATGGAGAATGACAAAGTTGTCATGTTCAAGCAACCAGTGCCTCTTGAGCTCACTAGTTCGGGACACTACTGTGTTGACATTAGAGATGGTAATACTGAAGTGGACACCAATGTAAGTGAAGTCCTTGTCATCACAGCAGCGATGTCTACAAAAGAGAAGCGTAAAGTCCTTTTGAAGCTTCACAAGCAGTTTGGCCATGCCTCTGCAGACCGGCTGCAAAGGCTTATCCTCAGCTCTGGAAATACTGACAAAGACTGTCCAGTTATTCTGCAAGAGATCATCCGTGACTGTGAGGTATGTCAAAGATACAGCAGGACCAAGCCCAGGCCTGCTGTCGGTTTGCCTTTAGCCTCAGAGTATAATGAGACGGTGGCAATGGACTTACATGAGCTGGAACCTGGCATATGGTACCTCCACATCATCAACCATTTCACACGCTTCAGCGCTGGAAACATTGTGAGAACAAAGAAAGCATCTGAGATCGTCAACTCTTTCATTCACTCGTGGATAAGTGTTCATGGTGCCCCAAAACGGATATACACTGACAACGGTGGTGAGTTCAACAATGAGGAGATAAGAGAGATGGCAGAAAAATTCAACATCGAGATGAAGACTACAGCGGCATACAGTCCTTGGAGCAACGGGCTGCTGGAGAGACACAACATGACTCTGACTGAGATCCTCCTGAAGGTGAAAAGGGAAAATGGGTGTGGCTGGCAGATTGCTCTAGACTGGGCTCTAATGGCCAAAAACAGTATGATCAATGTGCATGGTTATAGTTCACACCAGCTGGTGTTTGGTCACAGTCCTAATCTTCCCTCCGTTTTGGTTAATGAACTGCCTGCTCTAGAAGGCACTTCTATGAGTACTAGAGTAGGACAGCACCTAGCAGCATTGCATGCTTCCAGAAGAGCATTCACAGAGGTGGAATGCTCAGAAAGAATAAAAAGAGCTTTACGAAAGCAGCTCAGGCCTACAGATGAAAAGTATGAGACAGGAGACAGAGTGTACTACAAACGAGCAGACAGTACAGAGTGGAAAGGTCCAGCTGTAGTTATCGGTCAAGATGGCTCTGTAGTGTTTGTCAGACATGGTGGTATCCTTGTTAGAGCACACCAGTCCAGACTGAATAAAGTTAATGCACAGGATAAGGATACACCTGTACTACCTGATATCACTGAAAATAGTAAAGAAAAAGAAAATGTAATCCACACTGATGGGTCAGAGAATTCAGATGATGAAATGAGTGTCAATAGCGAAGTGCAAATCCCTGAAAACACAGAAAATGATGGTAGAGAAGATGTGAGACAAACTAATACTACTAATACAGGGGGTTCCACGGGTGTGCAACTGAGAAAAGGTCAGACAGTGACATTTACAAACAGAGATGATGGTGCTGAACACACTGCCAGAGTCTTAGGCAGAGCAGGGAAAGCAAAAGGGCAATATAGAAACTGGTACAATGTGCAGTATCTAGAACCAAATGGCAGCGAGGGTCAAAAGGAAGCTTTAGACATGTCACAAGTTGATGATCTTCTCACTGGATGTGAAAACACCGATGGTGATGTACTTATTACCAAAGACATTTGTTTTGATGCTGCTAAACAACAAGAGATTGAAAACTGGCAAATTAATAATGTTTATGAAGTAGTCACAGACAAAGGTCAAAAATGTATCTCTACTAGATGGGTCTGTACGTTAAAGGAAACTTCTAGTGGTGGTGTTCCCAAAGCCCGTCTTGTGGCGAGAGGTTTTGAAGAAGTCAATATGCATGAATTACAGAAAGATTCTCCCACATGTGCATCAGAATCACTCAGGCTCCTGTTAGCTGTTATTTGTCAAAACAAATGGCAAGTGAACTCTATGGATGTTAAGTCTGCTTTTTTGCAGGGAATGGAGCTCTCAAGAGACATTTACATTCGTCCCCCACCAGAAGCGAGCGTGGACAATGTGTTGTGGAAACTAAAGAAATGTGTGTATGGACTTGCAGATGCTTCCCTCTACTGGTACAACAAGGTCAAAGAACTCATGCTGAACAGTGGGGGTAAAATGTCACGGGTTGATCCTGCAGTGTTTTATTGGCAGAATGAGCAGTCTGAGGTAACAGGAGTACTGGCATGCCATGTGGATGATTTTTTTTGGGCAGGTTCAGAGCATTTTGTAACTAATGTCATCCCTGTGCTTAAATCTGCATTTCACGTGGGTCGTGAAGAGTGTGAGAGTTTTTCATATGTGGAACATTGCTACTGTGGGTGGTGTAGTGCAGGTGCATCAGCACAGTTATATTGAAAACCTACTACCAATTGATTTGCAGGCAACACGTGCTGTACAGAGAGAGGCCCCACTGACTGAGGAAGAAAGAGAACAACTCGGATCCAAAATAGGACAGGTTCTGTGGGTTGCTAAACAAACAAGACCAGATGTTATGTTTGACACATGTAGCCTAGCATCCAACATTAAGAATGCTACTGTTCAGTCCATACATGAAGTGAACAAAGTGATCCGTAAACTTAAATCAGAGAAGGTGACACTTAAGTTTCAATACTTGGGTAACAGTGAGGATTTGAGTTTGGTAGTATTCAGTGATGCTTCACTGGGTAATCTTCCAGATGGAGGTACACAGGGTGGGGCTCTAATTGCCCTCATGGAAAAATCAGGAAAGTTCTCCCCACTGTTTTGGCAATCTAAAAAAATTAGACGTGTGGTAAGAAGCACACTGGCAGGAGAAACCCTTGCCATGTCAGATGGTATTGACAATGCTATGTTCTTGGCTATGCTATACTCTGAACTCACTACTGGTAAAGCTGATCTTAATGCTCTTCCTCTTATCTGTGTTACTGATAACCATTCCCTGTTTGACGCATTTTAAGTCTACAAAACAGGTCACAGAGAAGAGACTAAGATTAGAAATAAGCAATGTCAAAGAGCTCATACATGCTAATAAAATCAAAGAAGTGCGTTGGTCAACAGCCAAGTCACAACTTGCTGACTGTTTGACAAAAAAAGGTGCTTCCTCTCTTATGCTTCTTAAAGCACTGTATGAGGGTGTATGGAAACTGTAAAATCTGGTCCATTGAGCATATATCTTGGTATTTTTTTGTTTGTTTAAATACACAAACTTACTTGAATGCTACTGTGTTCTAAAAATCATTTTTGTGTGACAATGTTTTATGTCAAACTCACCCGTTCTTTTTATCTTAAAGCGGAGTTCCGGGCACAGAAATGATTTTTTGCTGAACATACCCCCGGGACAGTCAGGGCTAGCACATTCCACAATGGCTAGCCTCTGATCTGTCCCGGTTCGCACTTACCTTTTAGAAGAAATACTTACTTAGAAAATTTCTTCCACAGCGTTTCCATCTCTGTTGTGGGCAGCTGAAGCCGGCGCGGTCCTCTTCTCTGTCTTCTTCCGCGTCTTCGTGTCCCAGAATGCACTGCACCGGCCCCTCTCGTCACTTCTGGTGCGGCGCCGCATTCCTAAACAGCTTCTGGGCATGCCCAGAAGCTGTTTAGCAGGGGAATGCGGCGTCGCCCAGAAATGACGAGCGGGGCCGGTGCCGTCGCATTGATTCCTGGGAGCTATGACGTTTAGCTCCCAGGAATCATCGCGAGGCAGAAAGTGACGGGGTGAGCCGCGGCTCCGAGGGAGGAAGCAGTCAGAGGTGAGTATTTACGATCTTCAATAAAAAGGTGAGTAAACAAAAAAAATAAAAATAACTATCCAATTCCTTTTCAGGTGAGCTCTACCTAGCGGAGGGGCACAAAAAAAAAAAATCGTTTTTGTGCCCGGAACTCCGCTTTAAGAAGAGAGTGAGATTGTTAACTTCATGTACAAGGGATATAGTTGTTTAATATGCTGCCATCTTGTGGTCATTTCTGTGGTCATTTCGGTTACTGCATCTTTTTCAGTGTTCCCTCCTATTCTATGATGTATTTCCCCTTCCTGTTTAGTTTGTGTGGAGGTGAAATAAAGGACGGAGTGCAGAACCACGTCGTGTCTGTGGTATATTTACAATAGGGACACACCTCCAGGTGATTGAACACCAGCAAACCTTTGAGGACACACCCTCTGGGTGCCTCACCTATAATGATGCACCACTTCATGAGTATTTCTTTTTTTTTTTTTCTAGTGTCCCAAGGTAGGTGATGGACCCCTCATCGCTTACAGAGAAATCATTCTTAGCTTAACTAGTTTATTATTTTATCTTTAGAGTCTTCAACCAATGCTTCAATCAATTACTTTACTGTCTTCCAATACCACAATGGAACCAGTGCATCTGGATTGGTGTAACTGCCCCAAAACCTAATCTGGATCCTGTGCCATGGGAATGGCATGTAATTTTGCTTCAGGCACTGGACAGGCGCTGACTTTGGCACTCGGTGTAACATGTGTAGACAGCCGCAGGGGTCTATACAGGTCCAGGGCCGTTGTCCATCCCTATGAAACTCAGACTCTGAAGACCCCTTTAGGGGTATGCTCATAATGATGGGCAATGCCTGGACTCTTTGGTCCAGCATTATGGACAGGGTCACCCTGAATTTTTGACCCTTGCTGTAAAAATAGAGGTTATGCTTGTATGTATTCACATTGCAGTGTAAACATTTCAAAGTTGGTGCTAAAATTCAACCACTCAGAGCTTAGTCTAAGGATGATTACCAGGTGTTAGATCATACACTGGTCACATACCTTACCACCATTCAGCCTAGAGCCCTTGTAAGGTACTAAAGCATTCCCCCTGCCCCTTCACAACAAGGACTTTGCTACAGGACAGTCTACATCCGTGTTCCTGAATACTTCTTCTAGACACGCTTACCCTACATTCCGCACACAAATTTGTGCATATCTCTCACAGACTACTTTTTCCCATCACTATAGCAACAAAAGGGAGCCACAGCAAAATATCAGGCAAATATTCGTCTGCCAAAAGCTTGCAAAACAATCTCAGATTGCTGAGGCTTCCCTTGCGTCAGAGAAGGACCTGATATTGTCACTGGTCTCTGCATCTAATGCTAGTTACATTTTCAGGCACTCAACAAGCAACCTTTCTGACAAAAGCAGATTTTCCTGCATCTATGTCAAAATTCCTTGGAAAACTAACCACTTCAATAAAGCCATCCACTGTCCAGGGCTCCATAATGCCAAGGCCTTCTCCAGGTCCTCTGTCTTTATTTGAATCTGACCTCAGTATGACCAGCCTAGAAGAGGTGACCATGGAAGGGGACCAAGAGGACAGGGGACAATGTTAGAGGAAGCTGCAGTGGGTTTCTCACCCCCACACTCCTTTTACACCTAAACCACTTTAGCCCCAGAAGGAATTGCCCCCTTTCTGACTAGGCCCTATTTTGCGATTCGGCACTGCGTTACTTTAATGGACAATTGCGAGGTCATGCGACGCTGTACCCAAATGAAGTTTACGTCCTTTTTTCCCCCACAAATAGAGCTTTCTTTTGATGGTATTTGATCACCTGTGCCATTTTTTAATTTTTGCGCTATAAACCAAAAAGAGCGACAATTTTGAAAAAAATACAATATTTTTATAAAAAAATCACATTTTTTTTTAACATTTTAGGCCAATTTGTTTTCTGCTACATATTTTTGGTAAAAAAAATTGCAATAAGCGTATTTTGATTGGTTTTACGCAAAAGTTATCGCGTTTTACTAACTACGGGAAAGATTTATGTAATTTTTTTATTGTTTTTTTTTTTTTTTTTTTTTTACTTGTAATGGTGGCGATCTGCGTTTTTTTTTTTTTGCGAGATTGCGGCGGACAGTTTGGACCCCTAACTGACATGTTTGACACTTTTAGAGGGATCAGTGACATTACTACAGTAATCAGTGCTAAAAATATGCACTGTTACTGTAATAATGACACTGGCAGGGCAGGGGTTAACCTTATGGGTGATCTATGGGTTAAATGTATGCCTCATGCTTACTGACGTGGGGGGGATCTCTGTGACAGACACAGAGATCGCAGGTTTAGCTATGCTGAATCTAGTGATCTCTTCCTGTCTGTCACTGAGAAGACCCGCCTGCTTTGTTTACATAAGCAGGCAGATCTTCTCACAGTTTTCGTGATGATCAGAGGAGGAAGGCAGCAATCGCCGCCTCTCCTCCCCTGGCCCGACTCGAAGCGCGCCTCCGGCGGCACGCCTGCACCGCTGAAATCACCAGGAGTCCAGTGACGTAGTCTACGTAGCTGGACCCAGGCGAGCCACACTGCCGCAGTAATACTACTGTGAGCAGTCGGCAAGTGGTTAACCACTTCTGGACCTGAAGGTTTTCCCTCTTAATGACCAGGCCATTTTTTTGCGATTCGGCACTGCGTTACTTTAACAATTGCCTAGTCGTGCGACGCTGTACACAAAATGTATGTCCTTTTACCACAAATAGAGCTTTCTTTTGGTGGTATTTGATCACCTCTGCGGTTTTTATTTTTTGCGCTATAAACCAAAGAAGTGACAATTTTGAAAAAAAATAAAAAATATATTTTTTGCTTTCTGCATTTTTTTTCATCATTTCAGGCCAATATGTATTCTGCTACTTATGTTTGGTAAAAAAAAAAAAGATCCCAATAAGGGTACATTGATTGGTTTGCGCAAAAGTTATCGCGTCTACAAACTAGGGGAAAGATGTATGTCATATTTTTTACTTTTTAGTAGTGATGGCGGCGATCTGCGATTTTTTTTTTTTTTTTTTATCGGGACTGCGACATTGAAGCGAACAGACCGGACACCTAACTGACATTTTTTACACTTTTGGGGGGACCAGTGACATTACGACAGTAATCAGTGCTAAAAATATGCACTGATACTGTACTAATGACACTGGCAGGGAAGGGGTTAACACCAGGGGCGATCAAAATGGTTAGATGTGTCCCTAGGGGTTCTAACTGTGTGGGGGATATACTTATGGAATGAACACAGGGACCTGTGTTCTTAAATAGGAGGAACACAGGAACCCCGTGATCATTGCTGACAGAACAACAGCAGACTGCCGTTCTGTCTCCACGGGGAACAATCATACTGCTGGCGGTCGGCAAGTGGTTAAGCTGCAGCTTCATGTAACATGCTTGCTAATGTGGATATGCTCATTTCTGCTGTGCACAGAAGCCTTGACATTGTCACACTTGATTCTCTCTGCATTGCTATGCTGCTTTGGGTATGAGACCTGCAAAATATAAAAAAGATATTCTCCATTCATAAACAATTTGTAGAAACCATCCTCTCTTTAACTTCAGATTTTTCACAGATGTCATCAAGTTACCATCCAAAATTTGCTGAAATTTTATTGAATCCATTTTCCTTCTACTCGTGAGATGCTCCCTGTGCCACTGGCTACAATACAACCCCAAAGCATGATTGATCCACCCCCATGCTCAACAGTTGGACAGAGGTTCTTTTCATTAAATTCTGTGCTCCTTCTTCTCCAAACGTACCTTTGCTCATTCCGGCCAAAATGCATCAGGCTTGTCTATATGTTCATTTGCAAAGTTCAAACGCTGATTTTTGTGGTGAGGACGTAGAAGAGGTTTTCTTCTGATGATTCTTCCATGAAGACCATATTTGTACAAGTATCTCTTTATAGTGGAATAGTGTACCACAATGCCAGTGTCTGCCAGATCTTTCTGGAGGGATCGTGCAGTCAAACGTGGGTTTTGAATTGTTTTTCTCACAATCCTGCAAGCTGTTCTGTCTGATATTTTTCTTGGTCTTCCAGATCTTGCTTTAACTTCCACTGTTCCTGATGAATGCCATTTCTTAATTACATTCCGAACAGAGGATATTGACATCTGAAAATGCTTTGCTATCTTCTTATAGCCTTCTCCAGATTTGTGAGCGTCAACTATTTTCAGTTTCAGTTTTCTAGACAACTGCTTAGAAGTTGCCATGGTGCTGATTGTTGGGGCAAGGTCAGATGAGTCTGGGCATTTAAAATCTTTGAGATTGACATAACCTGGTCTTCCCAGACGATGATTGAGAACAATCCATGACACTGGCAGGTCTCAGCCTTGCAAAGGGGGCAGTGCATGCTATAAATTCTGCTTAAACAAGAATTGAAAGACTCTTGGCTGGCTACAAAAAGCGTTTACAATCTATGATACTTCCGAAGGGGATGCAAAAGATATTAACTCTACAGGGTGCCCAAACTTTTGCAGACGCCATTTTTTTTGTTTTCTGTAATTTTGAAGTGTAAATGATGGAAATAAAATCTAACTTTTGTGCCTTTTGAAGATTTTTCCATCTTTCCTTTGCTTCTTTATGCACATTAATACAAATTTTTACCTGGGGTGCCCAAACTTTCGATCCCACTTTAGATGTGTCCGATATACTCAAAACTCTACCAAAAAAAAATAATTTGTGCAATATAACAAAGATATAGTGCACTATATATAACGTGCAATTACCACACATTAACCACTTCAATACAGGGCACTTTCACCCCCTTCCTGTCCAGGCTAATTTTTAGCAATTGCGCGGTCATGCAACACCTAAACCAAATTTATGTATTTTTTTTCTCCACAAATTGAGCTTTCTTTTGGTGGTATTTGATCGCCGCAAGGTTTTTTTCTTTTTTGCTACACAAATAAAAAAAGACAAAAGTTTTAAAGAAAGTTTTTTTTGTTTGTTATAACATTTTGTAAATAGATAAATGTTTTTTCCTGCACTGATGAGGCCGCACTGATGGGGTGGCATTAATATGTAGCACTGATAGGAGGCAATAATGGGCACTGATAGATTGCAATGAAGGGAAATGGTGGGCAGCACTGATATATGGCAATCATGGGCAGCTCTGATGGGGAGGACGCTGAAAGGGTCCCTGAGCCCTGATTGCCATCCCTGGTGGCCATGGGTGGGCATCCCTGGTGGCCATGGGTGGGCAATCCCTGGTGGCTCTAGTGGCACCCCCCCCCCCAAGGGTCTGCACTGGTAATACATGCTCTGGTTACGATTACCAGCACAGACCCCCCCCCTGTCAGGAGAGCCGCAGATCGGCTCTCCTCTGCTCGTGCCTGTCAGGCACGAACTGAAGAAAGCCGATCAACGGCTCTTCCTATTTACTATGTGACCAGCTGTGATTGGACACAGCTGGTCAGTGTTCACAAGGTAAAGAGCCTATGTCTGTAGGCTCTTTACCAAGATCGGAGATGCGGTGTGTCAGAGTGACACACCGCAGCACCAATTGCCGCTCTGCGCGCCCTCCAGGAATTTGTTGCCAGAGGCCGACGCGATTGGTTGCCCGTGTCCGGGTCATCTCTGGGAGTTGATTTGAAGTTACTGTCATCAACTGTGCAAAATTCCTTGGCTCCCAAAACATGGGCAGATTATATGGCCGCATGGCAGGGGTGGCTGGATTTCAGTTTAAACGCTGTTTTTTTACCATACTCGCCATGCGAGCAGTCAATTTTAGCTTTTTTATGCGCACTCATGCATAAGCAATTTTCTTATAGCCATATTAACAAGACTTTAGCGGGCGTATCATTTTTCTTCAAGTTGCATAACTTACCTACATGCAACAGTTATTTCCTGGTCAGACAAGCTTTAAAGGGTTTCAAAAAATTTACCTTTATTCCTGATGGTCGCAGACCCATTTCGCCAGATGTTTTGTCCAGATTATGCTCAGCCACAAAGGTTCTCTGCTATTCGGATTACGAAGCGTTGTTATTTAATGCAGCTTTTGTGTTAAGTTTTTTTGCAGCGCTTCGTATTTCGGAATTGTTGCCCCCTAATAAGCATAGTTATGCGGGTTTGAAATATAACGAGGTTGTAGTTTCTTCTGATAAAGTTTTTGTATTTATCAGAAGGTCCAAAACAGACCAATTAGGTAAAGGTCATTGGCTCACTTTGAACGCTTGTGGCGACTCCGATATCTGTCCTTTCTTGTCCATTAACAGATTTCTAGCCGTTAGACATCCTCTTGCTGGCAATTTTTTAATTCACTCGGATGGTTCTGCCCTTTCTAAATTTCAATTTTCTTCAGTCTTCAGGAGATGTATCTCTTTTCTAGGCTTAGCTGCTTTTAAATTTTCCCACCATTCTTTCCGTATAGGAGCTGCCACGGAAGCTGCTAAAATGGGCCTGGATGTGGAAATCATAAAAAAACTGGGTAGATGGGAGTCTGATAGTTTTAAGCTTTACATTCATCCTAATCTATCTCTCTGATTCAGTTTGCAGATCATACATCTGGATAATTGGACATTCCTATGTATATTGGGCTCGGAAATGGGCAGAACGCAGAGTATATACTTCCAATTTGTCATTTAAGATTGATGAAGTCCAGGTGTTATGGAAAGGCATTAGAGGGCTTCAATGGGAAAACTTACTTCATCACATCTTGCGTTTATTAAATAGTTGGCCAATTCCTTCAGTTTTAATTATTCACCTGGGTGGAAATGATGTGGGTAGGCGAAAAACATTGGATTTATTACTTAATATTAAATATGATCTGAAAAAGCTAAGTGATATTCTTCCAGGGACTCAGTTAGTTTTTTCAGAAATGATCTCGCGTTTTATCTGGACGTCCTCTAAGGAGGGTAAGCCTTTAGAGAAGATCAGAGATTGAACAGATCTTTGGAAAAATTTTTACCACTCATCGGGGGGTTCTCCTTCCGTCATGTTGAGCTGGAGGGAGGGCTCCCTGGTCTCTACAGACAAGATGGGATACATCTATCGGATGTTGGTCTAGACATTTTTAATCTAGACCTTCAGACTATGATAGAATTGTCCGCGGCTGTTGGGCGGGCCGGTGGCTTTCAGCACCGGCTGTTGGGGGACTTGTTTGAAAATTTAAAGTTATATTTTGAATGGTCATCACTCGAGTCCTACGGCTGAGTGATATGGTTTTTCTGGATTTAATTTATTAATATGTATGGATTATTTATTTATTTATATTTATTAATATTTATGATTATTTATTTGATGAATTATTAAAGTTGTTTGCAATAATTTAAAGAAACCAATAAATGTGCCGCGGCCAATTTTTTATCCATCCATGAGTGGTCTGTTAATTATTGAGTGGTCTGTTTCATTTAAGGTTTTTAAGTATTTATCAATATTTATTGACATGGCAGTCTACATTCCCATGTCAGTTGGGCATAATAAATTGCCTAAACGGCATGGGATTGTGGCTGCCGTCATGTTTTTATAATGTAATTTAATTCCGTTAGTTTAAACGTTTTCGCCGCTATTGTTTTAACTTATCGGCTTTTTGAACTGAGTTTTTAGGCGGGAAGCACTCGGATTGGCTGATTTGATTCAAATGAGGCGGGAAAGTCACGCGTCAGCCGGACGGGAAACACGTGAGCCACGTGCGGCTACGTCATGGACATAGGCATATATAAAGGGCTGCGCGGCATAGGTCTCCTCAGTGTCTCTGAGTCGGCTTGGCGAGCTCCCCACCCCCCCACCCTGTCGTGGCACGTTTATGTGGTCTGTCACCCTTGGATCAAGGGAGGACTTGTTTGAAGATTTAAAGTTATATTTTGAATGGTCATCACTCGAGTCCTACGGCTGAGTGATATGGTTTTTCTGGATTTAATTTATTAATATGTATGGATTATTTATTTATTTATATTTATGATTATTTATTTGATGAATTATTAAAGTTGTTTGCAATAATTTAAAGAAACCAATAAATGTGCCGCGGCCAATTTTATATCCATCCATGAGTGGTCTGTTAATTATTGAGTGGTCTGTTTCATTTAAGGTTTTTAAGTATTTATCAATATTTATTGACATGGCAGTCTACATTCCCATCCCAGAGCTCTGTTTGTGCCATGTATGGTGCATACATTAAATTTAGTTGTGTGTGATGCTGCTAAGGGATCTGTGGATGCTATGAGCTATTTTGGTGTACTGCAAAAGCTTTACACATTATTTTCAGCCTCCTCCCAAAGATGGTCCATTCTGAAGAACCATGTGAGCATCACCTTAAAGATGTGGGCAGAAACAAGGTGGGAGAGCAAGATCAAGAGCGTTGAGCCCATGAGGTACCACGGAGCTGCTGTGAGAGAGGCTTTAACTTGAGGTGAGAGACAACACCAAAGACCCTGCTATAAAGGCTGAGGCCCAGTCTTTGTCTGAGGAGGTGGGGTCGTACCGCTTCAGCATCTGCACGGTTGCTTGGTATGACATGCTATCTGCAATACAGCATGTCAGCAAACTCATGCAGTCTCCAAATATGCATGTCGACCTAGCTGTGAATCTTTTTAAGAAGACAAGGGCAAGTGGCTTTGTGACTGCACAGATGGCGGCCAAAGACATTTGTGAAGAAATTAATGTGGAAGCTGTTTTGAAACAAAAAAGGCTGAGGTCCACAAAGCGCCACTTCTCATATGAATCACATGATGAGCCTTTCAGTGATGCCCTTAGGAAGTTGGAGATTGGATTCTTCAATGTTGTTCTTGTTGCAGCCCTGTCAGCCATCGCGGAGAGATTTACCACATTGGAAAATGTGGAAAACAAATTTGGGGTTTTGACAAATTTCCCTAGTCTTGCAGATGAGGAGCTGGCAGAGCAGTGCAATGCACTAGGTACCACACTGCACTTCGAAGGGCATTCTGATTTGGACAGTAGAGAGCTTTTGCAGGAAATCAAGAACTTCCCTCACCTGCCATCAAAAAGCATGAGCCTCCTTGAGCTTATCACTTTCATGCGCGATAAGGATCTATCTGAGATCTACCCCAACTTTTGGACTGCTCTCAGGATTGCACTTACCCTGCCAGTAACTGTGGCTCAAGCAGAGAGGAGCTTTTCCAAACTGAAATTAATCAAGACATACCTGAGGTCAACCATGTCTCAGGAACGGCTCACTGGCCTTGCTGTCATAAGCATTAATCATTCAGTAGGGAGCATATCTCATATGATGCCATTATTGATGACTTTGCATCTAGAAAGGCCAGAAATGTCAGATTTTAGTTTCAGTTTGTGTTTTCTGTTCTACAGTGAAATAATTTAATTTTCTTTAGTGTGATTTATTCTATATTTTATTTGTATATTATTCTTAATAATTTAAAATATTTTTTCTTAAATAATATTGGTTTGTACAGAGTATATTTAAGTTATGAGCAGTTTATTTATTTATTTTTTTTGCAAAAATTGGTCTGTTACAGAATGACATAGTATTACTACAATAAAACGTGTGATGTGTACAGAATGTTAAGTTTTGTCATGTTATTTTTTTTGGGGGGGGGGGGGGGCGCCGGGAGGGAGTCTCGCCCGGGGAGCAATTTAATGTAGAACCGCCACTATTACTGCATGTCGGGAAACATGCCCAAAAGCGCATGCATTCCCAACACACACACACAAATGTGCTGCTCTTTAACAAATGCACAGGGGTGTCATTAATTCTTAATGGTATCCCCCAAGCATTAGCAAATGCAGTGCATTTTTAGTGTGGCCCGATTAAAAAAAAAAAAAAAATGATTCGGGGACTAGGACTGGTTCACACCAGAACATGCAGGAAAGACACGCTCCATTTGCACCCCATACACAGATTGCAAATGCAGCGTGTTTGAAGGCACCAGATTGCATGGTACCGCAGTAGTACATGTACTACTTTTTCTGCGCTCCAGTGCGATTTGCAAAAAGCAAGGAAGCCCCCCTTGGGGTGGGACTATGTAGGCTACCACACATCCAATTGACATAAAAATATAATTTTATTTAATACATTAAAAAAGATCAATATTTGATCATAGTAAGAAATAACTTACAGATATGTACAGTATCAACAGACAGAGACAAATACATATATATATAACCGAAGTTGTTTGGATAAAAACAAAACAACGGCTTGTATACAGTATCAATCACGACTGTGATTGTGACATGTGGAAATCCCCCAAACCTGACGCGTTTCATGTAGAATCACCTTTCTTCAGGGGTATATAGATGGAGTATTGTGATTTCCTAAATTGTGTTAATAAAAAACATACATCACTTTAATTGAAAAACATTTGTAATAGTTATTTACATGTACATCAACAATAGAGCTTATGTCTATGTACCAGATGAATGGATGGCCATGTACAGTAGAATACCCTGAAGGCCAAATGAAAGAGAGACTGTGCATAAGAGTAATATGGGTGACACTGTCAACAGGATGATGCTGCTTGCTAAAAGGCGGCAGATGGATGGTACTGCTGAATCCTGACCAATAGGATCCCCGCCCCTGGAACGCATGGCGCATCCACGACAAAGCGGAAGTGCGCCATGCGTTCCAGGGGCGTCGGCGCACAAAAATGACTGCTGTCCATTGGGACGGAGCTCGTCAAAGGGTGGTGGGCCTACATCCCTGGGAGGAGGCATATTGGGTGGGGCGACAGGTGGATGTGTACGCCCTTTGTGTGTCAGACCCTGGGGAAAAGAGCAGCAAGCAAACCCATGCAGCAAGAATGTCGGGATATGAACCTGTCAAAATAATGATGGGGGAAATAAAATAAATAAGGAATGAGACATATATGTCACAGACGGAACGCTGTATGGAGATAAAGATGGGAATCAAGTGCAAATAGGAATAGAAATAATATAAAATAGAATTGATAGTCTTTAATAAGAATGGATGAAGTGGAAAATAAATTAAAATAAAATAATATATAACAATAAAAAAAATAAATAAAAATAAAATAAATTAGAATAAATATGAGAATGAAAAATAAACAAAAATAATCAGAATAAATGAGAATGAAAAATAAACAAAAATAATCAGAAACCTGAAAATCTAATTCAAAGCAACAGCTTTGATTAGGAAGATGAATTTTCTTTTAGCAGTGTTAACCACTTTAAGCCCAGAAGGATTTGCCCCTTAATGACCAGGCTCGTTTTTGCGATTCGGCACTGTGTTACTTTAATGGACAATTGTGCGGTCGTGCGACGCTGTACCCAAATAAAATTAATGTTCTTTTTTTCCCACAAATAGAGCTTTCTTTTAGTGGTATTTGATCACCTGTGTGATTTTTATTTTTGCGCTATAAACAAAAAAAGAGGGGCAATTTTGAAAAAAAAAAAACAATATTTTTCACATTCTGCTATATGACATTCTCAAAAAAGAAAAAAAATCTGAATTTTTTAACATTTTAGGTCAATTTGTTTTCTGCTACATATTTTTAGTAAAAAAAAAATCCCAATAAGTGTATTTTGATTGATTGGCGCAAAAGTTATTGCGTCTACTAACTACGGGAAAGATTTATGTCATTTTTATTGTTTTTTTTTTTTATACTAGTAATGGCGGCGATCTGCAATTGTTTGCGGGACTGCGACATTGCGGCGGACAGATCGGACCCCTAACTGACATTTTTTACACTTATGGGGGTACCAGTGACATTACTACAGTAATCAGTGCATAAAAATATGCACTTTTACTGTAATAATGCCATTGGCATGGAAGGGGTTAACCCTGTGGGTGATCAGTGGATTAAATGTGAGCCTAGGAGAGTGATTCTAACTGGGGGGGGGGGGGGGGGGCGTGGCTTCTGAAATGACCATAGTGACTTGGTGTTGCTATTTACAGGCGTTTTTTTTAGGAGTTTTTATAGGCGTTTTTTAGGCGTTTTTTCAGGCGTTTTTACAGGCTTTTTCGTGCAGGTGTTTTTAGGTTGACTAATAACTAATGGAAAAAAATAAAAACGCCTATAATCTGCCCAAAAAGAAGCTCATGTACTTTTTTGAGCGTTGGGTGTTTTGCTTAAGGCTCCGTTCACATGTAGGCGTTTTGAGGCGTTTTTGGGGAGTTTTTCTGCTCCAGGATCAGCTCTCAAAAAGCCCAACAAGACAAATCCTATTAATTTCAATGGCCCCTGTTCACATATGAGCGTTTTGACGCTGTGAGCAAAACGCCCAACGCTCAAAAAAGTACATGAGTTTCTTTTTGGGCAGATTACAGGCGTTTTCCATTGGTCTCTATTCAATCTATAAACGCCTGCACAGAAATCGCGGTAAAAATCGCGGTAAAATCGTGGTAAAAACCGCGCGAAAACGCTACGCTCAGGTGTGAATGTAGCCTTAAACATCAAAACGCTCAGATGTTAACAGGGGCTATTGAAATGAATAGCATTTGTCTTGTTGGGCGTTTTTTGAGCTGATCCTAGAGCAGAAAAACTCCCCAAAAACGCCCCAAAACACCTACATGTGAACTTAGCCTTAGGCTGCATTCACACTTGAGCGTAGCGTTTTACCGCGTTTTTTAACGCAATTTTACCACGATTTTTACCGCGATTTTACCGCGATTTTTTCAGGCGTATTTGGAGGCAGGCATTGACATCTATCAAAAACGCTGGTAATCAGCCCAAAAAGAAGCTCATGTACTTTTTTCAGCTACAGGCGTTTTGCAAAATGCTCAGATGTGAACAGGGGCCATTTAAATGAATGGGGTTTTACTTGTTGGGCGTTTTGGAACGTTTTTTTTGAGCGTTTTTGGAGCTGAAAAACACTCAAAAACGCCCAGGTGTGAATGGAGCCTTAAGGTTTGAACATGCACTACAGACACAGATTTAGAGCCGGTTCACACTGGGGCGACTTGTCAGGCGACTTGGTCACCTGACAAGTCGCCGTGGGTCGCCTGCCATAGATTAGCACAGGACCCGTTCTAATAGGAGCGACACAAGTCGCTCCGACTTAGAAAAAGGGTCCTGTACTACTTTGGGGCGACCTGGAGCGACCTGCATTGACTTCAATGATATGAAGTCCGTGCATGCCACTCCGAGGTCGCGGTGCGCGCTGTGCACCGCGACTTCACAAATCGCCCCGGCAAGTCGGATCGCCTCAGTGTGAACCGGCTCTTAGCCATTGTGATATATGACGTTTTTATAAATAAAAACAAGTTTTATAAACAAACAAAAATGTTGTTTTTTGACAAACAGAAGTGCAACTTAAATACAAAAAACCCCAAAACCCCAAAACTGTAAAATCTATTGGCTGTAATGTCACTGCACATAATAATTTATGTTGGTAATACATTCAGATACTAAGAAAAAATTATGAAAAAGGTTTTTCTTATATTTTTTCACTTTCAGCCCCTTACTTATGCTTATGCGGTAGTGCCATACATAAACTTTAACGTGCCGTTATTATAGGCTCTGGATGGAATTGTTTTGCTGATTTAGAAATGGTCAGCAGAGTAGTGTTGATTTTGATGTCAATTTTCAATTTAGTTTTAGTCATAGTCTTGACTAAAATGCCATCTTAGTTTTAGTCGTATTTCAGTCTTCTGAATTGTTTTAGTTTTAGTCGTATTTTAGTCGACCAAAATTGTGTTAATTTTGTCGATGAAAATATTTTAGTAGACGAAATTAACACTGCCTTTTAGTCCTGTCCTTAGAACCTTGCAAGGGACACCCTGCTTCCAAGTCTGCCATCACACAATGGATAAAAAAAAATCTTCTTGCTAGAGATTACATTCTAAGGGGCAACTCTCCTGTGCATTTACTCCACCAGGTAGGTGAGAGTTTCTTGTGCATTCCAGCACCAGGCCTCTGTAGCTCAGCTTTGTAAGGCTACCACCTGGTCCTCTGTTCATACCTTTTCAAAGTTCTACCAATTGGATGTCCAACCTTTTGCAGGTGCAGATTTCTGCTGAAGTTGACCTTTGACCCTTGTTGTTGTAGGACATGTTGGCACAGTTCTATTTGCCTATTTGTTGCCCATACTTTTCATTCATTGTGTGGGAACATCCCAGGGTCTATGAACACTCAGTTTTCTGCACTGTACTATTAAAATAGGAGGACTTACCGATAAATTCCATATTTTGGAGTACAGTACAGGACACCCCTCTATTCTGTTACTCTGCCATAGGTGTGCAGCCTATTGCATTAGGGTGTGCACCCCAAAGCTCAAACACACATGCATTTCTCTGCAGCCTCAGCTGCCCTGGACAGTGAATGAATGGGAAGTGCTCTGTGTTGAGCGACATACTGTTCATTCACAAACGAAAGCATAGGAAATGCAGTTTCCTATGCTTCAGTTATGAATTAACACAGTTAGTGTGTTCACTGAGTGTTCACTGTGTTCATTCAGAACAGGAAGGGGCAGGTGAATTACATATTTACTAGCCCCTCCTCTTGCTCCCCATTCTGAAACATCCCCAACAGCAGCCAGGGAGAGAGGAGAGGAGGAAAGCCAGCAGCACTGCTGGGGGGAAAGGTGCAAAACAAAATGGGGGGGGGGGGGCTGGGTAGTAGGGGGAATCCACACGTAGTGGTTAGGGTGTACCCAGGCACACCTGGCACACCCCCTGCACACGCCTATATCTGCATTGCTTTCTACAGAACTGTGGATCCATAGAGTGGGGTAGAATTATAGGGGAGGCAACCATGGGTTGTATTCTCCAATGCTTGCCAGTGTCCAAACACCTGAAGGTACGAGCCTATAAACTCAGGGTCTATGAATACTCAGCCTGTGTCCTGTACTTTGCTCCAATATATGGAATTCATAGGCAAGTCAAAATTATTCATTTTTAAAGTGATTGTAAAGTCTAGTATATATATATATATTTTTTTTTTTTTTTTAAATAACCAACATGTTATACTTACCTGTGCAGTTGGTTTTGCGATCCTGCAGTATCCTGGATCCTCCACGTCTCAGGTCCCTCGTCTGTCCTTTAGGCCCCTCCCTCCTGTTGAGTGCCCCCTCAGCAAGCAGCTTCCTATGGGGGCACCCGAGCGTAGTCACAGCTCCCTGTGCCCATTCAGGCATGGAGCCATCACCCGGCCCCACCCCCTATTTCCTGATTTGCTGACCGACTTTGATTGACAGCAGTGGGAGCCAATTGCACCATGCTGCTGTCTCAGCCAATAAGGAGGGGAGTCCTGGGCAGCTGAGAAACTCTTGCAACATTGCTGGATAAAGATGGGCTCAGGTGTGTATTAGGGGGCTGAGGGGGGCTGCTGCACACAGGTTTTTATTTTTTTTATCTTAATGCATAGAATGCATTAAGATTAAAAAAAAAAAACCTTCTGCCTTTACAATCACTTTAAGTTATGGTATGTGAATGTGAACATTTAAAAAATATAAAGTAGGTAAGGGCTAATTTTGTCTGGAAAATATTGTTTCTGGGAGACCCACTCGTTTGCATTCCTTTTCCCCTTAATTTCTATGTTTCTAGGATTGGACCTCCCCTACCTAAGATATAGTATCTGTAGGCTCCCTGTCTAGCTTGTCACCTGGGTTACCAATTTTAAAAGGTCTGCTAAAGCTCCTGACTATTCTCTTGGCTCATATAGTGATATGTTTTGGAGAAGGGCAAGATTGCTATTTTTTTTTATGTGAAAATTGCACGTGTACAGCCTATGTATCGCCACATTTATTTGTATGTTGCCACAATTTTGTGATGCTCTGAGTATGTGAGCAAAAGCAGTATTTGAGCAATATATTACCCCTAAAAAGGTTTGTTACTATTAAATATATATATACAGAAAAAGCTATACTTCCTGCTACTCAAATTCCGTAACACAACATAACACTGTTTTTGCTATGGATGAACTGAACACAAGGCACTATGGTTTTACATGGTTTGCTACTATGTGTGACATGAAGACTTTTCTCGATTTTGAGGTTTACCAGGATCTGCAAATTCTCAGTTGCGCTGATCTGCCAGTGATTTACTTATTTGATTCTACATTCTTATTTACCATGTTCAATCAGGAAACTACCCTAATTCAAAACCTAAATAACCTCAGAATTATTCAGCTCTGCTTCTAGTTCTTTTTGCATTTTTCTTCTTAATATGTAATCTAAATAATGATGGAAATACTGTGAAAAGTTACTGTGAAATCTGGCATTGCATACATGTTCACGAAAATTAATAAAACAAAATTGTCATATTTGAGATTTTTTTTTTGTAAATAAAGTCCCCAAGGAGACTCACACTAATATTATCCCAGGTATGTTAATCTTTAGTAAGGATCTAGTAAACCATAAGGACACATTGGATAAAGCACAGCCCCCACATAATTTTGCAATTACATAGAATCAATTGGAAATATAAATTTGCCTGCTTTCCCTCCAACCACTGCTGGAATCCAATTAAATTGATGAGGACATCTCTTTAACCCTTTTTTTATTTATGGTTAGGTTCATTCAGCTCTTTTCAGATTCCCTTGCTTTAATGATGCTACTGTGAGCCAAACTGCAGAACTGAGCCCCACAGGTTCTTATATTTAAATCCGAAACAACCTATGGAACTCAGTTCTCACAGCTGGGAACTCATGACTGGCCATGGCTTTTTCTTCAAGTACTGGAGACACCTTTATTAAAAGAAAAAATACTGAATAAATAAGAAACCGATTAATGCTTTGTACATAAAATGATCATTTCCATACCTGCCAACTGTTCCGTTTTTGCCGGGACAGTCCCGGCAAATAGTACTCTGTCCCAGGTAATTTAATTTGTCCCGGCTGCCCATAAATGCCCATTACGGACAGCCGGTGCCCATAAAAAAATGGTTGCGGGCCAACATCGTTACGGCGCATGCACCATTTCGACGCCTGCCAGGCTCCGGAAAGCTTGTACAACCTAGGCTGGGTGAGCGCATGCGCAGTTACGTAATGGCACCCCCTGGCATCATTTTTTAATCAAAGGCACTCGTTCTTGGCAGCGCCTCACCTGCACCATCTGCCACAGTCACCTGCAGAGCAGAGAAGGACCGTCACCCGGGAGTGCTGCTGGACACTACTTGCCCCTTGCAGGGGATGAACATTCTGTGGAAGGTGAGAAAGCCTTTCATTTTGAATGGGCCAATCTCTGACAAGTAGAAGCATTCAAAGGAGAAAAAGTAAAGCCCTGTACACAAGAGTCAAAATTCGGCCGGGAATTTTCCTCCGACGACCGATCTTCCGATTTTCGGCTTGTTAGTATGGTGCTTCCAGCAACCGACTCCGACGGCCGAAAAAATCCTGGTGTGCAGGCTATATAATTTTTGTCGACCATCAAAACACGTCTGATTTTTGTCTCATTAGTACAGATTTCGATGTGGAAAAATCTTATGAGCAAGATTAGGCATGCTCAGAGAGGAAAGAACACATACAAAGCAATCCAACACATGACATCA
This sequence comes from Pelophylax lessonae, assembly GCF_965119305.1. Lineage (NCBI taxonomy): Eukaryota > Metazoa > Chordata > Amphibia > Anura > Ranidae > Pelophylax > Pelophylax lessonae. The sequence continues at coordinate 424,132,128 of NC_138771.1, forward strand.
CTTCTGAAGTAGAATTCTGTCGTACGGGAAAATTCGTGTGCAGTCTAGGCACATTCCAACCAACAGACAGCACTCTGGACAAAAGACGGATGACCGGTCGGCGGAAATTCGTTGCGTGTGCACGAGGCTTTAGAGATAGGCAGAGGCACTTCCTGGAATTAAACAACAGGGCTACAAGGACCATTGGAAACCTATTCTGCACCTACTACCCTTCATCAAAAATAAACATAGGATTTATGAGTGCAAGTCCTCACTTACAAAAACAATGGTATGCATTAAAACTTGGAAAAGCATAAATTGAAATAACCATTTTAAATTACAATTTCAGCCTCAAGGGAGGGCAAATGTAACCAAAGTGTTTCCAATGAGCATGTGTCACTTATGATATAATTCATTACCGGTATATGTGCACCTCCTTTTTCAATTTCCTGTAATTCTCTCTTTGAGTAGACCCTATAATCTGATAAGTAGGCAGAGATGAATTATGTGGAGTGGGCGGAGCTTCTATGAAGTGGGTGTGGTAAGTAATTGATAGCTGTGCTGCAAAGTGTCCTTGGAAATATTTTTCAAATGTTGGCAACTATGCATTTCTATTTTTTCCTTCAGTTTAATTAAACCTGTCACAAACTGTGGAGATACAAGTGGAATTAAAAAAAACATACGCAGAGATTCCCAGAAACCCACATGTCAAAATGATCTGTAGATCCAGAGATAGAGGAAGACAAATTTAGATGCTAATATTGACTTTTCCAGTAAACATTGAATGTGAATTCCTCTTTTCCACCTTCTGATTCACCTATTGTTCAGTGAGGTATCCATTACATTCAGCCCTGTTTCACACTTATGCAATGCGGGAAATCCCACTGCATTGCACAGCGTCCATGCAATCTGTTATGGGTGTCAATGTTAGATAAACGACACCCCGAAATAGATTGCAAAACACAGTGCGAGTGCCAGAATCACATCACATGGGTATTCACATTCAGGTGCGTGGGGGAAAAAAGGGTCCTGCACCATTTTTGAGCAAATGGGATGCGATTTGAGCCATGCAAAATGTATAGCTCAAACCACACCGCACAGATATCACATATGATGTGCACAGGAATGCAGTGCGATTCCTGTGCAAATCCCATGCAGTGTTTTCCATGCACTGCATGGGATTTGTTCCAGTGTGAACCTAGGCTCAGTGATGAACTTCAGCTTCTGAATCGACTGTTCATTTTGACATGTAGTTGTCACTGAACTGCCCATATTTGTGAAAGCCAGGTTTGTTTACCTTAATAAAAATGTTAAGAGATACCTTGACACAGTAGAAAAAAAACCTGGTAATAGCAACAGTTTAAGGAAGAGAGGGTTTATGATAATGAAGATAATACACCGTTCAAAAGAATTAAAGGAACTCTTTAAAAACACATCAGATCTAGATGAAATATCATTCTCGATATCTATACGGATATGGACTGGGTGATGTGTTAGGAACAAAAAGATGCCACATCGTCTGTTGGAAATGAAAATGATCAACCTACAGAGGGCTAAATTCAAAGACAACCCAAAAATCAAAGTGAAAAAATGATGCAGCAGGCTAGTCCATTTTGCTGAAATTCCATTGCAACTCAAAACGGTCATTTCTATGGCCCCCACGTGCTTGGATGCATGCCTGACAACTTTGCAGCTCGCTCCTATAGAGACGATGGATGGTGTCCTGGGGTATTTCCTCCCAGATCTGGACAAGGGCATCACTGAGCTCCTGAACAGACTGAGGGGCAATCTGGCGAGGTCAGATGGACCAAAACATAATATCCCAGAAGTGTACTATTGGATTTAGGTCAGGGGACCGTGAGGGCCATTTAATGGTGTCAATTCCTTCATCCTCCAGGAACTGGCTGCATACTCTCAACACATGAAGCTGGGCATTGTTGTGCACTAGGAGGAACCCAGGACTCACTGCAGCAATGTAGGGTCTGACAATAGTTCCAAGGATTTCATACCTAATGGCAGTCAGGGTGCCATTGTCTATCCTTTACCCTGAGCACATGTCGGTCACATGTGCTCAGCGTAAACCTGCTCTCATCTGTGAAAAACACAGGGCGCCGGTGGCAGACCTGCCAATTCTGGTGTTCAACGGCAAATGCCAATAAGGCTCCATGGTGCCGGGCAGTGAGCACAGGGCCCACTAGAGGATGTTGGGCCCTTAGGCCACCCTCATTAAATCTGTTTCTGATTGTTTGGTCAGAAACACTCACAACAGTGGCCTGCTGGAGGTAATTTTGTATGGCTCTGGCAGTGCTAATCCTGTTACTCCTTGCACAAAGGAGCAGATACTGGTCCTGTTGATGAATTAAGGACCTTCTACGGCCCTGTCCAGCTCTCCTAGAGTGACTGCCGGTCTCCTGGAATCTCCTCCATGCTCTTGAGACTGTGCTGGGAGACACAACAAACCTTCTGGCAATGGCACGTATTGATGTGCCATCCTGGAGGAGTTGGACTGCCTGTGCAACCTCTATAGGGTCCAAGCATCGTCTCATGCTACCAGTAGTGCCACTTACCCCAGTCAAATGCAAAACAAGTGAAAAACAGTCAGAAAAGATGAGTTGGGGAAATAATGTCAGTGGCCTACACGTGTAAAATCATTCCTGTTTTGGAGGTCGTCTTGTTGTTGCTCATCTAGTGCACCTGTTGCTAGTTTAATTAACACCAAAGCAGCTGAAACTGATAAACAACCCCCTCTGCTACTTAACTGACCAGATCAATATTCCAGAAGTTTAATTGGCTTGATGCTTTACTCTGATTAAAAAGTGTTCCTTTAATTTTTTTGAGCAGTGTATAAATTTTGTATATTGATCATTAGAAAAAAAAAAAAGTCACATCATTTTAAAGTAACCATTTACACTGCAACTGCAAAAAAGGTCTGTAGTATTCCTTTTTTAGGAAAGATCCAAGTATAGCATTTAGGAAGCTTATTTCACTTTTGCAATCAGATTTGAGAAAACCCTACTACTTGTGTCCCTATTAACCACTTTACCACCGGAGGATTTTGCTGTCTAACGTCCAGGCCACTTTTTGCGATTCGGCACTGTGCGACTTTAACTGACAATTGCGCGGTCATGCAATGCCGTACCCAAACGAAATTTACGTCCTTTTTTCCCCCACAAACAGAGCTTTCGTTTGGTGGTATTTGATCACCTTTGCGATTTTCATTTTTTGCAATATTAATTAAAAAAAGCGACAATTTTGAAAAAATAACAATATTTTTCTACTTTGACAGTTAAAAAATATCCAATATATTAAATTTTTGTCATATATTTAGGCCAAAATGTATTTAGCTACATGTCTTTGACAAAAAAATTCTCAATGAGCGTATTTTTAACCGCTTTATGACCGGAAGGTTTTACCCCATTCCTGACCAGGCCAATTTTTTGCGATTCGGCACTGCACTGCGATTCGGCACTTACTGTAACGGACAATTGCGTGGACATGCAACACTGTACCCACATTAAATTTATGTCCTTTTTTCCCCATAAATAGAGCTTTATTTTGGTGGTATTTTATCACCTGTGCGATTTTTACTTTTTGCGCTATAAACAAAAAAAGAGCAACAATTTTGAAAAAATAACAATATTTTTCAATTTTTTTTATATGAAATCCCCCCCCCCCCCCCCAAAAATGTAAAAATCAAAATTTTTTATCATTTTAGGCCAATTTGTTTTCTGCTACATATTTTTGGTAAAAAAAAAATCGCAATAAGCGTATTTTGATTGGTTTGCGCAAAAGTTATTGCGTTTACTAACTAAGGGAAAGATTTCTGTCATTTTTGGTGTTTTTTTTTTTAACGAGTAATGGCGGCGATCTGAGATTTTTTTTGCGGGACTGCGACATTGCGGCGGAAAGATCAGACCCTTGACTGACATTTTTGACACTTTTGGGGGTACCAGTGACATTACCACAGTAATCAGTGCTATACATATGCACTTTTACTGTAAAAATGACACTGGCAGGGAAGGGGTTAATTTTTATTGGTGATCAAGGGGTTAATGTATGCCTGGTGCTTACTAACGTGTGTGGGGGGAGGGGACTGAGTGACACAGGGACAGATCGCAGGTTCAGCTATGCTGAACCCTGCAATCTGACCCTGCCTGTCACTTAGGAGATCCGCCCGCTTTGTTTACACAAGCGGGCGGATTTCCACACTAGATCCCCGACAATCGGGGAAGAGCAGCGGTGATCGCCGCTGCTCCTCCCCTGGCCCGACTCCCGCTGTAACTGAATACAGCGGGAGCGAGCCTCCAGCGGCGCGAGTGCGCCGCCGAGAGAGGGAATGTCTAGTGTCTACGTCGCCAGACGATAACGAGCCACTTTGCCGCAGTACAGTGAACGTGACTGGTCGGCAAGTGGTTAACGCAGCATACCTAAAAAAATATTTCTTATCTTTTAGATGTTTCTCAGGACAAGGTTTCATGGCTGAGTGCAAGGTTTTTTGTTTTATTTTTAACAATGTTAGAGTAACTCTTTCCTCATTAACATGCAAGAAGCCCAGCCCCTAAACCTCTAAGGGTGCATTCACACTTACCAATGCACCCTGTCTGAAATCAGCTATAAGAACCCCAGTGGGGGTTCCCATAATTAGCTGCAAGTAGGCAGCCCCATTGAAAGCAATGGGAAGGTGCCGACTATTGCAGATAATCGCACCGCTCGCATGTAATCGCTCAAACAGTTATCGCACGCGAGTGATCGGCCCTGGATGCAGGCAGTTTGCTGGGGTTCTCGCAGCTGATCGCAGGCAGGGTGTATTCACGCTTGCAAATCCTTTGTTAGGCAGGACAGTGTTCAAATCTAGTTACAATTGACAATGAAGTTCTGCCTGCACATAGTGACAAGGCTATAGCAAACACAGCTGCCCAGCTCCCTCACAAAGAAAACTATGTAGATTTTTTCCTTGCAGGAGGATCTAGAATAGAGCTTCTAAAAAAAAGGTAAGCTGCGATTTTTTTTTTTTTTAAGTTTTGCTACGTGAACAGGGACATGTAACAAAGAAAAATTAGTTCTTAAAAAGTGGAGACTTGATTTAGCTAAAATGATTGTTTTGTGTCAAAGAAAAACATTCACACACCAATGTGATATTTGGGTATGTCCAGGCAACACTATTTTCATAAAATAATAAACAGTTAAAAGAAGTTATCCATTTTACTAAATCGGCCCTGCTAAGAAAGCAATTTATATTTATGGCGGAAATAAAGTAAGTATTGCTTAATTAACACTATTATTTCCAGTAAACCAAGAAACACATCATTTTTATTTATATCAATTAAAAGCATGACACTGAATATCAATTTTGAGGATTGACTCAGTTTGCAGGTTTAATGGCCCAATTTTATAGCAGAATGTACGCTTGACATATAAATATAAACCAAACCAAAAGCAAACCATTTAATTCTGACAAGGGTTCTTATAATGAACATCTTTTATATATGTAAAACCTTTATCCTAAAAGGAAAAAACTGCTGTCATTTCTAATAAAGTGTTATCAAGAGATTGGCTTCAATTTGTTAGTGTATTTAAATCTGCTAGTCCATCTAACGCTCCCCTCACCCCAGACTGACACTGCTACTGTTCAAAGGTGCCCCCTGTGTTCATTCATCCAGAATTTAGGCACTGTAATACAGGAGGTGTGTTACAGGGCAGTTCACTAGGTGAATACGGAGTGAAAAAAGCCTAAAAAAAAAGAAAACAAATGCAGCCACTGCATCTAATGATTGGTAAACTGCAATTTATTACCTTTCTGGTTTGGGGTTTCTTCTTTCTGTAGTTTACATAAGGCAGTACATTTTAAGTTCATCCAGTCTCTTTTGTTATGTTTTGCCACCTAGACCTTCCACCTGCAAAAAAATCCTTTTATCTTAATAAAGAAAAAAAAAACGTGTGTGCACAATTACTGGCACACTTAGCTCAGGACTGTACATACATGGCCCTACTTAACCATCACCACGATCAGTTCTCAGCATCTCTACACTAGAAACAAATTAATCTGGATTTTGAAATTATTTTTTTGTATGTTTTCTAGAATATTTATGCCTACTATTTTATTAATTTTGTTTTGCATTTTTAGGTTTATAATAATCCCAGTAGTATGAATTAGAAAAGTAAAAAAAAAATTGGCTTCATATTCCATTTTTATTTGCCCCTATTTTCCCCAAATACTAGAACAGATGCAATTTCCAAAAGTATTAAAATAGTTTTTGCAGTACTTTTGAACCTCAAACTATGTTGTATTTTTTATGCTATTTATACATATTAGAATCTTGACAATTCTGCCATGACACTTAAAGTATACTTGGGGGCAGGGAGTAATATTTTTTATGTATAATCTATTTTATAATTTAAAAAAATGAAATATAATGTAATTTACTATATGAATAATAATTATACCTACCTGATTCTCTTATCTCACTCGCAGTCTCCCAGACAGCCATTGTGGTTGATTTACTTAAACTGGAAAGTGCCAAATCTGATTGGCTACCATGCACAGCTGCACTAGATTTTGCATTCACCACTTTTAGTAAATCAACTAGGGATGCGCTGATACCGAGTATCTTTAAGAGTACTTGTACTCGTGAAAATGCTCCCAATGCCGATACTTTTTGTGCGATTTGTGCCAATTCAAAATGAGCAGGCAGAAATCATACTCCAAAGAATCACATGCAATTTGAACAGGAATGCGGTGCGATTCCTGTCCAAAATTGGATGCGGTTTCCCTCACTGCTCCTTTGTGAACCCACGCTGAAATCACTATGACATGTGATTCTTTGCAGTGTGATTTGCGGCCGTTCATTTTGATTGGATGCAAATTGCACCGCAGAAATTGGTACTCGATATAAGCAAGTACTTAACCGAAAGTATCGGTACTCGTAATTGCCGATTAAAAAAAAACAATATTTATGCATCCCTAAAATCAGCCCAAGTATTATCTCCTTCAAAACAATAGAATATCCGCATTTGGAACAGTGTTTTTTTTTTTTTTTTTAATTTATGGCAAGAACAAAACAATAATTTTATTATAATTTAATAATATTTGTTTAAGTCGACACAAGCAAGTTCAATGTGTCTTATGACTTTGTTTTATATAACAAAAAGGACATCTCACCTTTCATTGACACCAACTATCTCAAGCATGAGGTATGAAACGTATTTCCTGGAAAAACACTTTTATTAAGGTATCAATGAACACATTAATCGTTTTAATAGACAGATGATGGAAAATCCACTTATTTTATTAAGTGTGGTGTGGATACTAATCATATCTATGTCTGCTAAAATTAAGACCCAGATGGGTTAAAATGCATCTGTAAGTTTTTTTTGGTGTTAGATAAAGAGTTATAGATTTGATTACAACTTAATTGTTGTCATTTCGATTGATTTACAACGTAACTTGCCTGATCATAATTGTGTGATCGTACATCATGTTACAATATATAACTTTAGCCAGATGTATACAGTTACTCACCATATATGTGATAGTTTCCTTTTACGTGTCTTCATTTGTATTTGATTTCCATTTTTGTGCATAATTTAGATTTTGTCTGCTCTGCATAAAATATGAACTAGGTTCTCTCCAGAAATTTATATATAGAAGTATTCCAGAGTTGATTCATCATTCTGCCCTTGCAAAAGATACACAGAAGTGTCATGCTGCAAATATATAAGGGGTGTTGCACTGCTCATTTGCATAAGTATTTATTCCTCTAAGCAACCGGCACGTTAACTGCTGTGGAAAGTCCCTTCTACTGTATATACCCTTCTCTCTCAAGTGTTAAGGAAGGAACTTAACATGCATACCATAAAACTTTTCAGAGAGTGAGTTTAGCTGAAAACATTTTATATATGTCTATCTATCTATCTATCTATCTATCTATCTATCTATCTATCTATCTATCTATCTATCTATCTATCTATCTATCTATCTATCTATCTATCTATCTATCTATCTATCTATCTATCTATCTATCTATCTATCTATCTATCTATCTATCTATCTATCTATCTATCTATCTATCTATCTATCTATCTATCTATCTATCTATCTATCTATCTATCTATCTATCTATCTATCTATCTATCTATCTATCTATCTATCTATCTATCTATCTATCTATCTATCTATCTATCTATCTATCTATCTATCTATCTATCTATCTATCTATCTATCTATCTATCTATCTATCTATCTATCTATCTATCTATCTATCTATCTATCTATCTATCTATCTATCTATCTATCTATCTATCTATCTATCTATCTATCTATCTATCTATCTATCTATCTATCTATCTATCTATCTATCTATCTATCTATCTATCTATCTATCTATCTATCTATCTATCTATCTATCTATCTATCTATCTATCTATCTATCTATCTATCTATCTATCTATCTATCTATCTATCTATCTATCTATCTATCTATCTATCTATCTATCTATCTATCTATCTATCTATCTATCTATCTATCTATCTATCTATCTATCTATCTATCTATCTATCTATCTATCTATCTATCTATCTATCTATCTATCTATCTATCTATCTATCTATCTATCTATCTATCTATCTATCTATCTATCTATCTATCTATCTATCTATCTATCTATCTATCTATCTATCTATCTATCTATCTATCTATCTATCTATCTATCTATCTATCTATCTATCTATCTATCTATCTATCTATCTATCTATCTATCTATCTATCTATCTATCTATCTATCTATCTATCTATCTATCTATCTATCTATCTATCTATCTATCTATCTATCTATCTATCTATCTATCTCTATCTATCTCTATCTATCTCTATCTATCTATCTATCCTACAAAAATACCAATAGACATTCAATGGTTGTTACCTGGGAGGACAGATATTAACCATTTGACCAGTCTGTAATACCTCTTCATTACCAGGTAATTTTTCAGTTTGTAGTGCTGATACTTTGACTAAATAAATACTCCTACTTATAAACACTTACTTACTTATAAACTTATAAATACTCTTATACATATAAACAGTATATATTAAATACTATCTAAAAGAAAAAAGACCAGAAATTAAAAAACATTTAAAAAATAAAAAGAGCGAGGACAGTGCAAAAACCCCAGAAACTGATCCATTTTTGGAAAGTAGACATTCCAAAATGTCCCTTTTTTTTGCCAAAATTTTTTTAGAGATGAATGAAAATGCTGGTATTCAGAGGATTAAAACATGGAGCTTGATAATGATGCATTAGATACAGGTCATACAAAAAGAGGGGAGGAGTGAAGGGGTTAATGTACAAGTCATATACAGTAGGAAAATAGAAATGAAGGGGTATGGTACAGATGTGCAGGATAAAAGAGGTAAAGGGTTAATATACAGATCACATAGAGAGACGGAGGGAGGGTTACACTTTATTTGCAGCTGCCGTGATTGTGCAAGCTGCTCAGGCAGTGGCGTAGCGTGGGTTGTCAGCACCCGGGGCAAGGCAAGTAATTTGCGCCCCCTAACCCGCCGGATTTTAACACTCAAGTCTCTTTCATTAGATTAGTTAAAGAAACCTTTACCCCCTAAGCACATGTATTGTTTGTTATGAAAATACTGATGTAATTAAAGTAAAATGCATCTAAATACAAGTTTGAATGACCAGCGTGCCCCCTTTCAATGCAGAATGACCAGCATGCCCCCTTTCAATGCAGAGAGACCAGCGTACCCCCTTTTAATGCAGAATGACCAGCATGCCCCCATTCAATGCAGAGACCAGTGTGCCCCCTTTCAATGCAGAATGACCAGCATACCCCTTTTCAATGGCAGAGAGACCAGCGTACCCCCTTTTAATGCAGAATGACCAGCATGCCCCCATTCAATGCAGAGAGACCAGTGTGCCCCCTTTCAATGCAGAAGGACCAGCGTGCCCCCTTTTGAAGCAGAATGATCAGTGTGCCCCCTTTCAATGCAGAATGACCAGCGTGCCCCCTTTCAATGCAGAATGACCAGCGTGCCCCCTTTCAATGCAAAATGACCAGCGTGCCCCCTTTCAATGCAGAGACACCAGCGTGCCCCCTTTCAATGCAGAATGACCAGCGTACCCCCATTCAATGCAGAGAGAGCAGCGTGCCCCCTTTCAATGCAGAGAGACCAGTGTGCCACCTTTCAATGCAGAATGACCAGTGTGCCCCCTTTCAATGCAGGTAGACCAGCATGCCCCCTTTCAATGCAGAATGACCAGCGTGCCCCCTTTCAATGCAGAATGACCAGCGTGCCCCCTTTCAATGCAGAATGACCAGCGTGCCCCCCTTCAATGCAGGGAGATCATCGTGCCCCCTTTCAATGCAGACAGACCAGCATGCCCCCTTCAATGCAGAGAGACTTACCTGCAGCGGCGGCTTCTCCTCAGTTCCCCGCATCTCCTCGAGTCCTCCCGCCTCCTCCTCGGCCAATGGCATGCGTTCGCCTTTCGGCCAATCAAGAAGCAAGTCTCTGACCCGCTTCCTGATTGGAATGACCATAGAGACCTGTGATCCAAATAGAAGGATCACAGGGGCTCTGTGATCATTCCAGGGAGAAGAACGGGCAGCTGAGTTTACAACAGCTGACCATTCTCTCTCAGCAGGGAGCGATCGCGGGTGTCAGGCGGCAATCGGAGCCGCCTGCCCCGTGCATCGGCTTCCCTGCTGCTGAGTTGGGGCGGGAGCGTGCCACCGGTGGGGCGCACTCGCTCCCTAGCTGCAGGCACGCGACCAATGTAGGTCTACGTCGGTTTGCGCAGGAGGGCCACACTGCTGCAGTAAAAAGGCGGCGGGAGGTGTGCAAGAGGTTAAAGCTGACCTGTCAGACAAAACTGCCTCCCCATCTCCGTGATTATATTTACACCTACTGTCTCTCTAAACATTTTATCATTAATTATCAGAGGAATCTATATAAAAAAAACTTTCACGTGACCTTTACATTTTTACTTGTAATTGCTCTGATATGTTTGTTATTGTATTAAAAATAGAGCTTTCTAGATAAGCCACTAGAGGGCAATTTCAGCAGTGTGTCTCTGCCTATCACTGGACGTGTGATATTTTTAATAATATGGCCCACTCATACAATGTGTAGAATTGCATTGATAGGGGGAGCATAAAAACAAACAAACAAGCAGATAACAGAACCTGTGAATATACTGAGCAAATATGACTGCCACCTTGAACGTATACAATATAAAGCAAAAAATAGTGCAGCGCTGTGAAAAAATTGTCCAATGATCATATGTAAAAGTCCCAAAATCCAGTGAAAATCATAGTCCCACAACTGTTGTGATAGGTAGGAGATCCTGATATAAACCCAGTGACACCTCTCACACTGAAACCCTGCGTACCAGATTTTGTGTGACCCCCCTGTTAGAGTGGTCAACAAACGCCTGTGTGTATAACGGCTCACCAGACACAGTGGTAAGAGAAGGTCAACGTTAGATAAAACCAAGGATTATTTCCATGCGGTGTGATCACTTCCAGCAAAATCGTAACATTAAAAATAAAAGATTGCCAACATAGCGTGATATACGCACATCACTACGCATGCGCGGTGCGAGTCGGCCATTTTCAATTCTGGATATTAAGGATTTTATAGCGTTTGATATACCAATCAATGCCTGTATTTTATGCTGAAAATGTGAGTGCACCCACAATTGTTTTAATAAATTCTAGTTTATATGATATCATGCTATGTTGGCAATCTTTTATTTTTAATGTTACGATTTTTCTTGATCACGCTGCAATGAAGTACTTCCTGGTTTTATCTGACCAGCTGCACTATTTTTTGCTTTATATTTTTTGTGTTTTTGTATTATGAACACAGTGTTCAGCAGTTCTTTGAGTTTTATTCTGGGGCAGATTTGTTTTTGTTTTTGATTCATGTATACAGTAGGATTATACACTTTTGATACGAAAAACATTTCTAAAACACAAAAACAAATGAGTTTTAAAGATGTTTTAAAGGCATACTAAAAATAGTATAAGAATAAACATTTTCTTTAATATTTAGGATGAATGTAGTAGTGTGTATATAGAATGCATTTCTATAGACGTTGTAAACATTGGTGGGGAAGTGCACATCATGGAAGTGACGTTGAATACAGAAGTATGCACATGTGTAGTGGCATCAAGTACAGAAGTGTGTGGTGGTAAGGGCAGATATATGCATTGGTCAGTGGCAGCAAATGCAAATTGTGTGTTGGAAAAGTAGCAGTCAGAAGTGCACAGGGACATGCATTTCGATGCAATGGTGGTAAGTGAAGTAATACATGTTTGTGTGTTGGCAGCAAGTGAGGTGTGTAAATACTGTACATAAACATATACTGTTTATACACACATACTGATATGAAGAAAACAAACTACAAATTATGCATGTGCGGTAATGGTCGCACACTAGGCCTGCTCTGCACTACCTAGGGGTAAGCCAGGACTTTAATGCTTACATACAGGAAGTGGACCCCACAGAAGTAAAACCCTGACTTCTCCATAATGCCCATTACTCTCTGGTATCATGTCCAGTGTCCAACACAAAGCTCTAGCCTGCCCACCTGTCTACAAAAAGGGGCCTAGCTAGAGTGAGCTCCAAGATGGTGTCAGCAAACCTGGAACACAACACACCAGCTGGGACTGACATGGGAGATCCAGAACCTTCTTTGGACAGGATCTCCCTATTCTCACCATGCAGGCTGCAGATATGCAGTCCGCACTTTTGGAGAGATTCAAGGAATTGCTACCCTAGGACCCTAGAAGCAACATAGTGGGAGATAACTGACCAATTAAACTGTGAAATTCTCAAATTGGGCTACTGCCCTCAAAAACTTGAAGGCTGTATGAATGATGTGACGGCTTTGCTGGATAGTCATGGGGAAGACAATAATTCCCTCAAAGTAGACATTAAAACACTCCATTATAAATTAGAAGGTGTGAAAAACAGGTAAGAGACATCCTAGAATAAGTTGTGAATCTGAATGCCACTATCTCAGTACTATTTCTTCTGTTCACTAATGTTCAACACACAAACACACACACACACCATTATAGCTCCCCTTTAAATGAGCTAAGTTGGCAACTTTTTTTGTCTGATTTTCACTCCCAGGAAGCTGAAGTCTGGGAAAGTACTGTTCTGCTTGTTTCAAAACCTGTTTCTGTCAGTGTAAAATGTGCTGTTTCAAAGCTATGCTGGCATTTTGGAAGTTGACACAATGAGAACACAATCATAGGGGATCATTTCCTGAGTATACAGGCAGAAAATGGCAGTATCTTCTTTTTGCTAGCACACCTTTACAGGGATTGCTTCTGAAGGGCTGATGGAAAAAAAAAAAAAGAATATATAAATACATTTCCTAAAAAAATCTAACTGTAAAAATCTAAATGTAACCTATGATGACCCTTCTAAAGTTGGCCTTAGCATCATTGACCCCTGGTTATGAAAGGGTTAAACAGCATGTTTGACATAAGAAAATTAAAAAAATACCATAAAATTGTTAGCAGGAAAATCTGTAAATAACTCTTTATCTTCCTAATCACCCTTTATAATTAAGTAATCATTGTTATACGTTTTGTTAAAAGTAAAAGTCTTTCCTAAGCATAATATTGTTGCATATTGCCCTTACCCCCTGAGGAGCCGCTTGTTATGACTGGTTCTCTGTTCTTTATCGTGACTCTGAAAACTGCTTCACCCCCTCTGACACCCCCTGGTTAGGTAATGAGATGCTGAAAATAATTCTGAGCTTGAGTATTAGTATACTACCTTAACTATATTAGCATATAGGAAATAGGCACCAGGCTACTTAGATGTGAATAAAGTAAGTATTTTATCACAAGGCAAATAAATGGTAATGTACAAAAATCAATGAACAGGAAAAATAGTCCATTTAAATGCAATAAACTAGCTAATGTGAATACTAGGCTATAATATGGCAATTGTCGAAAGCCACCAAGTGCTAAGCAAAATTAACCTAGTATCAGTAGCAATGGTAAAGAGCAGCATAAACAGTATAAACAATGAACAGCATAAACTGTAAGGAAAAGTCTCACGGTACCCCTCTGCAACAAATGATCACAAAGTGTCCCAGAGTGCACTCTATTTATGTCCCCCAAGTGTGGGTATATATCTATTTCCTGAAAGGGGTACCCCTGGGAGGTGGTTCAATATCTGCCGCCTGATTTGCAAACTTTGGCTGGCTAACAGTGGTGCCCAATCTGTACAGTGGTGCACATATTATCGTCCCTTTTTGCCTGCATGGAGTGATTAGTTTTGGAGCTATTAGGTAAATAGGTAGTCTCCTCTTGTACTAAACTGCTAAACAGTAGTAAAGTAAGCACAGCCACAATCGCTCACCAGTCCTGGCACCCAGCGACCCTTGTCCTGCTGGACACCTGTCTACCTCTGATCTTCAGGAACCAGACCCACAGTAGCTAGGTGGCAACACTTTAGTCCTCACAGGCTCAATCTCAGCACTCAGGGCTCTGCACAGGCTTAGTCTCAGCACTCTGGTCTCTGCATGGGCTCAGGAACAGGTCTTTACCACTCAAGTCCCAGCACAGCAAGACCTTGATCTCTCTCTCAGCCTGGGAAAATTCTCCACTTCCCTCCCCTTTTTGTAGGGATGTCTGTGTGTTTCAGTCCACAGCCCCACTCACCTTTATATAGTGCAGCGCTCCCCATGAACTACACTTCTCATAGTCCTGTGCGGCTGACTGATCAATTTCTTCACTGCCACTGCAGACAAATCCAGATGGGGGGAGGAGCAGAAACCACATACACATTTAACAGCAGTTTCAACGCTCGTCTAGCAAGGCGAGTATATGGCTACATGTTACAGTATTTTTTGGCTTACATAAGTTTAATATCTAATGAAGATTTCCATTGCTTGCTACCAACTCCACAGAAAGCTACAAGAAAAGTATGGAATTAATTGATTCTCTGAGCCCCCTTCTGGTCTGCTATGGATTTTAAGAGGGGCTCCATGCAAAAGTCAAGGGAAAACAATGGGAGATCCCCCCAAAAATCTATACCAGACCTTTTTACAAGCATGGAGGCCTACATCTCCTGAACCATACCAGGCCACATGTTCACAACATGATGGGGGGGGGGGGTTACCCCCTGGCAAAGCACCTTGTCCCCATGTAGATGAAGACAAATGCTTGTCCCCATGTAGATGAAGACAAATGCCTCTTCTCTTCCTCCCAATCCTCGCTCAGTGATTGTAGGAGTCTGTAGGTGATCTTTTTTGAATCTGGAAACCTTTAACCCAAATAAAAAGTATGCCTATCCCTACTGATTAAAAAATAAAATCTAAACAGAAAAATAAACACAGTGTTTGACAAGTAATTTAGTATATCCACCATTCATCACATCATCCAGAGATGTAGATCCTCATTAATCATAATGCCCGCCAAGTAACTGAAAGAAAAAAAACAACATCCCCTGACACACATCTGGTCTCGTCATGAATGACAACTGCTTTATACAGGAGTGGGGTCTTCCAGTTGACGTCGTTGACCATATATGGTCAATTATATCATGGGAATCCCAGTGTCAATATTAACCAGGAGGAAGGGAAGGGAGGCCACATGCTCGTTACCCCCTTTCCTGGCCTGCAAGGGCTGCATGCTCAGGTAAGGGTCTGGAAAGGATTTTTTTTCTTGATTTATGCCTTCCACCTTAAAACCCATATGAGATCTGACACTAATCAAAAATGGGAACATGTGATACATCAGGACAGAAAATGTGAAGGCATAGTGGAAAGAACACTTGAAATAATGTGTATCTGTTTATAAAAAGAGGAAATACAAGGCAAGTGGCTGACTGCTATGTTCCTTGAACACAATGCCTGTGTATTCTTATCTGTATGTTCCAAAACACATAGTATGCCCTAATTGTGTTCGCTAAGCGTTACTGAATGTCCCATGGGGTGAAAAGAGCTGAAACAGCATGCTATTTTTTTTAGACAGATAAGGTGTATGAGTAAGGGCTCTTTCACACGGGCGGTCCGATCAGATCCGCCTGTCAGTTTTTTAGGCGGATCTGATCGGATCCTCCATGCAGCTCTATGGGGCAGCGGGTGTCAGCGGAGGTGACCTCCGCTGACACCCGCTGCCATCCGCATCCGATCCTGTGCTGAAATCTGGACGGATGGAAACCCTATTTTTCCATCCGTTCAGTAATCGGAGCGGAGCGGATCTGATGAGAGCGGACAAGCGGTCCGCTCTCCTCCGATCCCCCATAGGGGGCAGCGGGTGCTGAGACACCTCCCTCTCCGCTCTGCAAGCGGAGACGGAGCTGTCATCCGCCCGGCTCAGCGGGGATCGCGGATCGATCCCCGCTGAGCAACACGGATCCGCCTGCGGAGGCGGACCGTGTGAAAGAAGCCTAACAGTAGACTTTAAAGCCAAGTCTTTAAAGCCAAAGCCAATTAACCCAAGAAAATGTAGCTGCATTGGTTTTTTTTTTTTTTTTTTTTTTTTGGGCTTTTTTCAGTTTTTACACCTGGTAATCCTGCAAATAACATTCTATCTATAGAAGAAGCCATGGCTGTCACATTGGCTGGACTTCTAAGATTTTTTGCTTTATATACACTTTAGGACAGGAGTATCAAACCCAATGTTATCACGGGCTGCATCATATTGTTGCCCTCAAAGGGCCATATCTGTTAGACTATATACATTTGAATAGGGCTTTTTTTCCTCATCAAATAGGTGCAGGAACTCAACCACGCCCCAACCCACTGGTCAGCATCTGTGCACCCGGGCACAGATGGGGATCACAGTGCACTCTTAACACATAATGCCGCATCCCACGCTGCACCTGCATCTCCCTTGTCCCATCGTGAGTGCAGGGCAGGCAGGGATCTGTGAAAGCTGGGGTCAAGGGCCACATGAAATGGCTTGGAGGGCCAGACTCTAACCACAGGCCTTAGGTTTAACACATGTGCATTAGGATAACAGGATCATCCTTGTTACATTCAGAACTTACGATATAAAAACATTTCATATGCTTTTGTAGCACGCCTTTACCCCTGGGGCAGATGAGGAGGACCCCCAGGTGGCTCGGTAGGCTAGTAGCTCAAACCTCAGGGTGGAATTCTTGACTCTTTGTGGTCTGGAAGGCAATGTCTACCCTGAGACTTTAGAACATTTAAATAGTTTACAAGAGATGCAAATAAATATTTTTTTTCATAAATTTGTGGCAAAATGTATTCTCCTACAATTCTTTGGTAAAAATAAAAAGACATTAGAAACACCCACAAATCGACCCAATTTTGGCATGGTGAGTTATTTGAAGATCACATTTTTTGCCACAAGTTTTAGAAAATGCATAAAGGAAATGAAAATGTATTTCTCCTGACAGACTCCATGGCAGCCTACGTGTGGGGTTAAAACCGCCTCCTCTCCAAGGTTATAGGACCCCCTCTCCCATAAATTTCAGCTCATGGGTCTAGACTGCGTTCCTTTTTTGTCCTCCTCCAAGGACCCTATGGGATTACCTGCATGAAGGACGGCGTCCTGCTTGTTTCACGTAGAAATTACAGTGTTGGTGTTGCCCAGGGCCCAGCCATGGGCGGGTGAGTGGCTTTTCAATCAGCGGCCGGAGTAAGTCCTGGCAGGGTCTGAAGATTCTTTTTACATTTAATTTTAAGATTTACTCACTTAATAGCAGCTTCTTTGTTCTGTGTGTATTTTGCTTTCCCTGGTGCTAGTGGTCATGGCCCTCATGGCGGCTGAAATGCTCCCTGCATTCCAGGTGCTTACTTCCTCCTTCTCCACCACTCAGATCTGCTGGGGTGCATTCGCGAATCGCGGATGGATCCGAGGCTTGATTCCGCACATGCGCAGTTTGCGATTGCGGCCGTGTCAGCCAATGACGTCATTCTGGCGGGGAATTTAAACAGCTGTCAGCCCCAGTGCTTTTGGGGAGTCCTGTGGGCATCGCGACAGCTTCCCCGTGCTGCCTGCTTCTACTACCCAGGTATGTGCAAGGGTATCGGTGGAGTGTTGTAGCAGTGGTGGTGGCGGCGGGGGGGGGGGGGGATGTGGCAAAGAATGCTCACCTTTGCTGATCCTATGTTACCCTTCCTTCTCCAGTCATTTTTTGCCTGAAGTATGGTTCCTGCTTCACCGCCCTCCTGTGGCCAGCCCTCTCATTTCAGGTGGGTGCTAGTGCAGTTAAGGGGCGTGGGGGAGTTGGGGGAAGCTGGCTCCTGGTTCACGGCTAACGTTCCTTTCCTTATGGAACTTAAGGATGTCATCACTGATGAGTGGAGCAAAGGGGACAGCAAATCTTCCCTATCCTCCAAGCTGGCAAAACTGTACCCAATTAAATCAGAGGACGCTTGTCACCTAGAGTTGGCTCCCTTGGGGGATGCTGGGGTTACAAGGCTGGCAAAACATGTCACCCTACCCCTAGATGATGCTGTTTCCTTCAAAGACCCCTTAGACAGGAAAATAAACCTAGACCTAAAGAGGATTTATGTTACGGCAGGCGCAGCCTGTAAGCCTATCTTGGCACTGGCGGCTATGTCTAAGACCATGGAAGTCTGGGTTTCCGATGCCGAGTCCAAACTTGGAAGCATTTCGGATGAGGTAGCTGAAAACTCTCCCATTCAGGAACTTAAACTGGCATCAGTTTTCTTGGGAGAAGCCTCCATCGACATCCTTCGTCTCCTGTCCAGGGCTATGGTTTCATCCGTAATGGCAAAAGGAGTCCTTTGGCTGCGCCCCTGGCTTGCTGATCCAGCTTCTAAACAAGCTTGGTGTAAGATTCCATTTGAAGGTTCCTCTCTATTTGGAAACAAACTTTACAGTGTTATAGCACGGGCCACCAGGGGAAAATCGGGCTTCCTTCCCCAGGATAAGCACCTGTTTAGCCAGAAGAGATCCCAGCCAAGGTAGCAATATAGCAATATCCGGAGCGAGCAAGGGAAGCCCACTCCTACAGGCCTGGTCGGGACTTTCGGAGGAATTGGAGGGGAGGCCAGTTGTCCTCCCGAAGACCAACTAGAAATCCAGCGCCCTCTGGGCAGGAAGCCACAAAGTCTTTTTGAGATTGGACCCTCTGAGGCATGCCAGGTGGGGGCATGCCTGCTCTTAATTTCAGCATATCTGGGTGGCCTCAATCTCATACTTTTGGACCATCAAAACGGTCGCCACGGGTCACACATGGTCCTTCCTGGCGAACCCTGTTTCCAGATTTATTCCCACTCTCTTGCCTCGTCTAGAAGAGAAAAGGGGAGTCTTGCTCGCCTATGTGTCCCAAGGCGCAGTGGTTCCGGTGCCGGATCAAGAGAGGTTCCAAGGAGTATACTCACCCCTCTTTCTAGTAAAAAAAAGAATGGATCATGGAGGCCCATCATAGACCTCACCTACCTAAACAAATTTATAAGAAACGAGAAATTCAAGATGGAGACTCTATCCACCATTCAGAAAGTGGTACTACCAGGCGACTGGTTGGCCTCGATAGACCTCAAGGACGCGTAATTCCATGTGCCTGTGGCAGAGGCGTACCTCCGGTTCGCGGTCAAACATCGGCACTTCCAGTTTACCTGCCTTCCTTTCGGCCTGTCCACATTCCCGAGGGTGTTCTCTAAGGTTCTCCTGGCAGTAGTGGCTCTCATCAGGATCAGAAGGGTACGCCTACACCACTACCTCGACGATCTCCTACTTGCCTCCCAGAGCAGGGACCAACTGCTAGCCCACAGAGATCAGGTCATCACGACCCTCAGGGAATTCGGCTGGTTGCTGAACCTGTAGAAGAGCCACCTAGAGCCTACCCAACGCATGATTTATCTAGGTTCGACACAGTCAGGAGTACGATCTTCCCTACCCCTAGAGAAGATCCCGGTGGTATAGGAGAGGATTCTTCCAGCTCTCTCCTCCTCCTTTCTGAGAACTTCCCAGTGCCTCAAAATCATTGGCACAATGGTCTCCACGGCTCCCATGGTCAAATGGGCTCTCTGGAGGATGCATCCTTTTCAAAGAGGCTTTCTTCAACAGTGGGACCTGCGACGTGCCAGAACCGCAGGGGCGACACGTGAGGTGCACGGTGGGCCGATTAGAGACAGCAATAATACAGTTCATAGGTTTACTCACGGTTAGCAGAAAGCCTCCCTGGGCTGGTCGCACAGTGAAGAGGAAGACAGCACGAAATCCTCCGGGGCACGCTCTGTGAAAGGGAAATGCCAGCCAAGATGGTGGTTGAGGTGCCCGTGATGACAGGGGTGTTTAGAGTGCTTGTGGCGGCTGGGTCCCTTGATGGTATTTGTCGTGACGCCAGTACCGTTAATGGTGGTACAACCAGTTGTAGTAGCAATATTGAAGAATGAGCTAGAAAGTGGTAGGATACAACTCACAACTTTTACTGTGACTGGTTTTGGTTGCAGTATAAACATCCAGATAGACTACAGTCTCTGGGTAAATAGAGGAATTCTGCTGATCGTGGCGGCTATACAACAGGCCTATAGAGCAGAGGAATAAAACAAGCAGGGCTGGTACTTCCACTAGGCAAACTAGGCAACCGCCTAGGGCGAATTGCAACCTAGGGGCGCAGCCATGAGTTGGCACTCTCTGTCCATCATGAATGATCCTTGTGAGCTGAAGGGAGGGGGCGGCAGTGGGGGAGGAAGAATGGACAGAGGAAGATGCCAGGTGTCTGGGACAGTGGCTGAACTACCAGGCCCTGGCTTTCCACCACTGTTGGGGGGGGGGCCCAAAAGGCAGGAAGGGAGCCCACAGGAGTGCTACGTGCATCATGATCCTCTTTGGCTGGAGCTGAATGGTGTAAACCCTGGGCAGGAAGTGACTCTCTGCACTGAGCTGGTGGGCAGCCGTTCATTTCCCTGGGTCGGTATTAAGCAGGGAGCGGAGGAGAGCTGAACCTGACCCCAAACTTGGCGCTGGAGGGTGGCACCTTTACTGGAGCAGAAACGACGAGGCACCGGAATGATCTGAGGAGGTTTGGGATAAGGGACGTGCGGAGTTCTCGGACTGCTGCTTCTCCCTTCACCAGGAGCCGATTGGAGCTGTGGTGAGCACTGTGGTCCAGAAGAGGAGCATCCTAGAAGAAGGAATCAGCAGGATCATGGTGAAGGAGGGCAGAGTGTGGGCCACTCTCTTCATACCGCCCAGTGAGTGTCCCCAGAACAGGGGATCAGTGTCCCTGGGTGTGACATGGAGGTTCCCTGGTGGGAAAGGGAATCAGGGTCACCACATGTGCCATAGGGGAAAGGAGTCACCGGGTGTGCAATGAGGAATTGGGGTCCCTGGGTGTGCCATGGGGGACTGAGGTCCCCAGGTGTGACATGGAAAAACATCAGGGTCTCTGGTTATGACATTGAGGAACATCAGGTGCCCCTGGTGTGACATGAGGATCTTCGGGGTCCCTTGGCGTGGCATAGAGGGACATTAGGGTCCCCAGGTGTGACATGGAGGAATATGGGGGTCACTGGGTATGACAGCATAACATAGAGGAGCCATCAGATCAGGGTCACTGGGTATGACATAGAGGAGTTTTTAACCCCTTCCCCTTTTATTTTTTTGGGAGCGGGGGGGGGGGGGGGGTGCGCAAGTAGCTGGTCTTGCTGCCTAGGGCGTAAAATAGTCTAGCACCGGCCCTGAAAACAAGTAAAAGTGTAACCACGCTTAAAGCTTTAAAAAGAGCAGCAGCTTTATAGTGAGATAACACCAAGCAAAAATATAAAGAAAGAAAGCTGTGCTAATGTGAGCAACATGTAAATAATTGATAAATGAATAATACACCAATCTCAATATTATTAATATGAGTAACAAATAGTGCATGAAAGACACCTGAAATGCCAATATACTGCATCAAATGATAAGTGAAAGACACCAAAAATGCTAACAAATTGCATAAAAACTACTATGAATCACAAAAACATGAAAAATGTATAAATAAAAAATAGTCCATAAATAAATATAGCATATAATAAAGGTCCCAAAGATGAAAATCCAAAAATTATAGGAGTAAGTGAAGTGGATAAAGGATAAGAAACCAGTATCTGTTGTCACCACAGTGCTCCAACAAATGTGACATGCATATCTGCTTACCAGATTCTGGTATAAAAACAGCCTGTATAAATGGTTTCCTCAAAGCGCCACTCTAAATAGGAGATTCCTTGCTTCAGCGAGCCTCCATGAATATGGCCAGAGAAGGAGGGATGAGACTGATCCTGATATTAAACCCAGGTGGGGACTCCGGTGGCACCTGTGTCTGTAGTCTAACAAAGTCTCGTTCTAAGGTAAGCCTCCTTTACAAAGCAAACATTGGTATCCAAGTTTAGGGTATAAGCAGCCATGCTCCTAGTTGCCTCCTCACAAGGAGACATACACACACTTGGAGAAGAGTAGACCAGAATATTGTGCCTTCACCAGCCAATATCTCGCTTGTCTGCTTAATCCCAACCTGCAACTACTCATTACCGACCTTTGGCTACTCCTTGACTACGCTTCAGCTTAATTTCTATTTGCTACTGGACCCTGGCTTGCTCACCTCCTGGTGGGGCGTTTCTGAGGACTGCGACCTGGTGCCAACATGCAGCAAAATCCATCTCCACCATCAGGAGCTCTGGTGTTGACTGGTTAGTACTTAGATTCCGCACTTCAGTGTGGATCTCTGACGTCAAGAAAGAGCAGCTGTTTAGGTTGTCAGTGAATAAGTCACACATATGTGAAAGAGAAGGGGTTGACTGTTTGGTGGTTTCAGAATCCATTGCATTGCCTTTTTCTGAAGTGAGAGTCTTGAAAGCCATTGGTTATTACAATAGCTGGTAAGGGTACCATCGCCTCATTCCCATCACGTGGTGCTGTGGAGGATAAAAGCTTGCGAACCATTATTGCACCTTTTTTCCATTTGCACCTTATTAATAAGAAGATTAATTTGCACATTTTGCACAAATTTGTGGACTCTTTTCTGGGACTTGATTTATATATCATTCACTTTATATTGTTCACCTTATTCCATCACTGTATTTTCTGTGTATTTTTGCATAAATAGTGCATTTTTTAAATTTTATTTTTGTTGTGTACCCATTTATACCTAGTATTATTTTAATAATCTCATTTTAGTACATTTTCTTAGAAAATTATATGTTTGATTTCATCACACATATCAAGCGCACCTTATAAATCTTTTTTTAAAGCTTTGTCATCGTTCTTATTTAGGTTTATATTCAAAATTACAGATTTTATGGAGTTGATCTTAAAATTTGACAGTTCTTCATAGCTTTTAATTTATTTAATCAAATTCAGCAGTGTTATTCTGGGATTGTAAATGTAAAAGAGAACATCGTCAGTGTATGCCGCAACCTTATGTTCCTCTCCTCCAATCTTCACCCCCCCCATATCTGCATTGTCTCGTATAGTTGTCAATAATGGTTCCAGAGACAGCACAAACAGCAGGGGTGAGAGTGGACACCCCTGTCTTGTTCCGTTATACATTTCAAACGGAGCAGACAAACTCCTGTTTATTTTTACTGAAGCAGTTGGATGGTTATATAGGGTTTTAATCCACTGTACCATCTTGTTCCCCAGTCCCAGTGCTTCTAATGCAGTTTCTCAACTCCGGTCCTCAGGGCACACTAACAGGCCAGATTTTAAGTATTACTTTGGGGAGATGCAGACTAGAATACTGCAATCACTGAGCAGCAAATTATATCACCTGTGATGTATTTCAGTTTTCTTGCAAACCTGGGCTGTTAGTGTGCCCTGAGGACCGGAGTTGAGAAACACTTTTAACCACTTCCATACCGAGTCATAGTAATATGACGTCGGCATAGTGGTTGTACGGATCCGAGCGGCCGTCATATGACGTCCGCCCGCTCTAGCTGCTACTGCGCGCCCCCGGGGGTGCGCAGCGCAGCGATCAGGGGTGAGGCTCGTCCCTCGGACATAGCCCATCCCTGATCAAGGTAAACAGCCAATAGAAATTGGCTGTTTACCATGTGATCGGCTGTGTCAATCACAGCCGATCACATGAGCGGCTCCAGCACGAGCCGCTCGTTCTCTCTGCAATGCGCACCCCCGGGGGCGCGCAGAGCAGCGATCGGGGACGAGGCTCGTCCCTCGGACAGAGTCGATCCCCGATCTAGGTAAAGAGCCAATGAAATTGGCTCTTTACCACGTGACTGGCTGTGTCCAATCACAGCCGGTCACAAATGTCAACAGAGAACACGGTAACTAGCTGTCACCGTGTTCTCCTCCTCACACACTGATCCTGTGTGAGGAAGAGAGTGTGGTAACAGCTAGTTACCGATTACAGTGCACGCTAAACACACTGATTGCCCCCCCCCCCAATAAAGAGCACCTGTCACTAGCCCATCAAAGTACCCGAGTACCTGTCACCAACCCATCAGGTACTCTGATGACAGGTACTCGGGTACTCTGATGGGCTGGTGACAGGTATTCGGGTACTCTGATGGGCTGGTGACAGGTATTCAGGTACTCTGATGACGGGTACTCTGATGACAGGTACTCGGGTACTCTGATGACAGGTACTCGGGTACTCTGATGACAGGTATTTGGGTACTCTGATGACAGGTACTTGGGTACTCTGATGACAGTTACTCGGGTACTCTGATGACAGGTACTTGGGTACTCTGATGACAGGTACTCGGGTACTCTGATGACAGGTACGCAGGTACTCTGATGACCGGTACGCAGGTACTCTGATGACAGGTACTCGGGTACTCTGATGACGGGTACTCAAATACTCTGATGACGGGTACTCGGGTACTCTGATGACAGGTACTCGGGTACTCTGATGACGGATACTCGGGTACTCTGATGACGGATACTCGGGTACTCTGATGACAGGTACTCGGGTACTCTGATGACAGGTACTCGGGTACTTTGAGTACCTGTCAACGGAGTACCCGTCATCAGAGTACCTGAGTACCTGTCACCTACCCATCAGAGTACCCAAGTACCTGTCACCTACCCATCAGAGTACCCGAGTACCTTCCACCTGCTCATCATAATACCTGACACCTGAAGTACCCGAGTACTTGCCGCCTGCTCATCCGTACTCATCACTACTCATCAGTACTCATCAGTACCTATCACGTATCAGTACTGATCATCAGTACCCATCAGTACAGTATCACCTATCAGTATCAGTACTACTCATCAGTACCTATCACCTGCCTGTCACCTGCCCATCAGAGTACCCGAGTACCTGTCACCTGCCTATCGGAGTACCCGAGTACCTGCCACCTGCTCATCAGTACCAGAGTACCTGTCACCTGCCTGTCACCTGCCCAATAAAGTACCCGAGTACCTGTCACCCTTCATACAGCCACCATGTCCAAGTCCAAAAAGGTTTATATACGTCCTCTGTTTAAACCTAAATACCGGTGTTATGGCAGCAGATAGCTGCCATAACCCTGGTATTTTTTTAAATGGTGGACGGTTGGCTTTCCGATAAGGGTGGTCCCAGCAGCGGATTCGCCGTGAGATCACCCTTCCAGGATGGCGGAAGAGGTGCCCCCCCCCTCCCGCCGCTTCCGGTCCTTTTCCCCGCTTACCGGACCCGCCGGCAGCGGGGAAAATGATCCGGTCCCGGATCCTCACAGACAGGATGTCGAGTGAGGGCAAGCTTGCCCTCACTTGACTCTATGGTCTTGGAGGACCGGAGCTACGGAAAATGTTGTTGCCTAGCAACAGGTTTAAAGGTCCTTTTTTTTTTTTTTTTCATTTTATATAATAATTTTTTTTTTTTTCTATCTTTTAGTGTACTTATGAGATCTGAGGACTTTTTGACCCCAGATCTCACAAAAAAGAGGTCCTGTCGTGCCTTTTTCTATTACAAGTAATGTTTACATTTCTTGTAATAGAAATAAAAATGACGGTGTAAAAATAAAAAATAATAAATAAAATAAATAGTAAAAAAAAAAAAAAAAAAAAAATTAAAGCGCCCTGTCCCCGTGAGCTCGCAGAAGCGACGCATACGGAAACCCCGCCCACATGTGTAAACGGTGTTCAAACCACACATGTGAGGTATCGCCGCGATCGTTAGAGCAAGGGGAATAATTTGAGCCCTAGACCTCCTCTGTAACTCAAAGATGGCAACCTGTAAAAAATGTTAAATTGTCGCCTATGGGGATTTTTAAGTACCAAAGTTTGTCGCCATTCTGTGAGCGTGCGCAATTTTGAAACATGACATGTTGGGTATCTATTTACTCGGCGTAACATTATCTTTCACATTATGGAAAAAATTAAAAAATTATAACTTCAAAAAACTCACCATGCCTCTTACTAAATACCTTGGACTGTCTACTTTACAAAAAGGGGTCATTTGGGGGGTATTTGTATTGTCCTGACATTTCAGGGCCTAAAGAAAGGAGATAGGCCATCAGTACATCTGGTGTGATCAATTTTCAGTAATTGGTACCATAGCTTCTAGACTCAATAACTTTCACACAGACTAAATAATATACACTAATTTGGGTTAATTTTACCAGAGATATGTAGCAGTATAATTTTTGGCCCAAATGTATGAAGAAAAATTAATTTTTTGCAAAATTGTATAATAGAAACTAAAAAAAAAGTGTTTTTTTTTTCAAAATTTATGCTCTTTTTTTGCTTATATCACGAAGAAAAAAAAAACCCAGTTGTGATCAAATACCACCAAAAGAAAGCTCTATTTGTGTGAAAAAAATGATAAAAATTTTGTTTGGTTACAGTGTAGCATGACTGTGCAATTGTCATTCAAAGTGTGAGAGTGCTGAAAGCTGAAAATTGGTCTGGGAAGGAAGGGGGTCTAACTGCTCTGTATGGAAGTGGTTAACGTATTGATCATGAATTGCCAGTCTACCCTGTCAAATGCCTTTTCGGCATCTATTGACAGGAATAGAACTGGAGATTGTTCTTTTACTGAATTTTGTAATAGGAGCACAGTCTTTATCCCATTTTCTTTACCTTCCGTTCCTGGAACAAACCCAGATTGGTCCACATGTCCCCACTTAGGCATCAATTCTTTTATTCTCATAGATAAGTGATGGCCTATGCTGCACACCTTTGCTGCCTCCTGTTGCCTGTTTCCCGCAGGCTCCCGTTTGTTTTTTCATTGGCTGTCTTATCTGTGTTCACTTTTTTAATTGTCCATTGACTCGCCCCTATTTGAGGAGATTTTATAGTCCCGCTTCCTTTAACTGGTTTACCCCTCATTCCCATTTTCCTCTTCTTTTCTTCCCCTCTTTGACTTTTTTTTTTTATAATCTTTATTTCAACTTTTCATAAACATACACAAGAATAAACAATGGGTAAGGAAATAGAGAAAGAGGATGATCACATAACAAGGAGAAATCAGCCATCAAAGGCCCTACTCCCATGAGCATCACAACAATTCAGTGGAGAAGAAAGCAGATCCCTGTGCAGGGCGCCTAGAACTAAATGTCAAGGGCTACAGCCCCTTCCAGCATCAACAGCTTAGACACCATGGTAGACGCTCCGTCCCATCTGAATACTCACATTAAAGGCCCATCTAAGCAAAGATTCAGGGAAGAAGGGATATGGTGACAAATAAAGAAGAGAGGGCCTGAGGGGCAGCCAGAATAGGTAGGGGGGTAGGGAAGGGGAGAAGGGAATAGGGAGTAAGGGGACAGAAAACAGAACAGTGAAGGTCTAAAGGTCTCAAATATCCATCAGTGGTGCATAACAATATACAAACTCAGGTTCAATGACCCCTAGGATGGTGAGAAGCCAGAGGTTTTTGTCTAACTAGAAGGGTGTGAGCCAGGGGGAGGTGAGGTGAGTCTTCCAAGGCCTCCAGTTGTGGAATGTAGCCACACTGCCCATTTCGTAACAAAATTATCGTAGAGATCCCTGCAGCGAGCCATCCATTCCTCAGCCGCCATGATGTAGTTTACTAATTTTATCCAGGCTGCTCGGTCAGGCACCACCGCCTGCTTCCAATAAATCGTAACCAGGCGGCGGCAGCGTTCAAAAGATGCGGCAGCACACTTTTTTTATATCTGCTAAGAGGAATGGATGGCACGTGGAGCAGAAAGTGTCGCGGGTCATCCGGGATGTCCAAGTCCAGGATCGCCAAGATCTGTGCCTGTATGTCTAGCCAGAAGGGCCGCAGGAGCAGGCACCCCCACCATATATGTAGGAAGGAGCCCCGGCCCCCACAGCCTCTCCAGCAGCGATCCGACAGGCCCGGGTAGATCTGCGCGAGCCGGGAGGGCACTCTATACCATCTGGTGAGTACTTTGTACCCATTTTCCTGTATCCTTGTATCTACCGTGCTAAAATGTGTCAGGTGGTACCTGTGGTTTAGTTGTTATTCATAGAAGGTGCCCTGTAAGTCCCTCTCCCACTCCCACACAAACAGGGGCTTGGATGCCCTCTTTGATTTTAAATGTACTTTTACTTTTCCCCCCACTCTTACAGCCAGACTTCACCTCCTCCCTCTCCTTCCAAGATCTAAGATCGAGCTTCTGTGTACACGCTTCTGTCAATGGGTCTCTTTAAAGCTTTTTCTACCAGGCCTCTCAAGTGTGTTGTGTTAGTTCTCATAAACATCTATGTCTGTCACAGGGAAAAAAATAAATGAGAGGAAGGAAGGAAGTCACCACACCTCACGAATGCTGGCAGCTCTTCGGCTTAGTCCCACGTCCTGTGTAACTGTGGGCTCGGTATACTGGATTGGTTGTTGTGGGGTGGTACTGGGGGTTAACCGCACCATATTTGGCTGCCTGTGCTTACCAAGGGAGCTCCGATATCTCCTGGGCTCCTCTCCTTGTTTAGAGGTTTAACATCCATTGTGGGAATTCAGTGAGGCAGACTGTCCACTCTCCAGCTGAAGCTTCGCTCAGTTAGCCATGGCTCCGGTGTAGATTCCGCCGCCTCATCCCGCTTTGGGACTCGTCTGTGTTTTCCACCATTCCTCTAACGGCTCTAGTCTCTCTCGCCATGTGCTGTGGCTGCTCACACTTTCCCGGACCGGATCTGACTTTCTTCCCCTCTCTCTTTACTGACTCAGTTATGTATCCGGAGACTGGAATGGAAGGAGACACAGGACTCCTGCCCCGCTTTAGACGAGGCTTGTATGGCTTCAGGAGGAGAGGCAGGGGTGTAGGGACATTAATGGCTCCTGGACGTACCTATAGCTTTCCTAGCACGAGCTCCATGCTGGCGCCATGCTCAAACCCTTCCCCCATTGGAATGTGCTGGGTGGATTTGTGTTATTTAATCAAGTCATTTAAACCCTGTGCTGCTGTTGTGTTTTCACTGACTGGCACTGTAGTGGACCATTTATGATAGGTGGGACTCTCTATTTGTATAGTGTTATAATTGGTGCTGCGGAGTCCTGCCCATGTGATGAGTATGGAGCATGAGGATACCCTTAGGGCTATTGATAGGCATGGTGGCCCAAACAGTAAGGATCCTATGTAGGATATGGTGGTGGTGATGTTGGTAGTGAATGTTGTACACTATAATAAACACTTGGAGTGGTGTTGGGGATGTGAGACTGAATGACACGGAAAAGGTTCATATTCATGGTCACTCTCCTCTAGGTTCCTGTCTAATATGTGGTATTAACGTCATGGCCAAATTATAATTCTCTGAATCATCAACAGCACAATGTTCACTTAATCTGTAGATGGCAATCTGGAGATTGTCATCCACTTGGAGATGTGGGGTTCTGCAGCTGCTAGGAACTGGGTAGCAGCTGGTAGCTGGGCTGTATGCTTTGTGGATCGGTGGTTCAGACTCCATGTTTGTCCAACAACAGACTCAACGTGGCACTCATCATGGGGAAAATAATTTTCAAATAAAGGCTATGACAGGGACAGAGGATCGTAGAATGCAGCTTCAGCATCCTACTAAATAAATTGAGAATTCTATTCTCTTCCATAAATTTAAATGTAGAAAATGCTTTCATTGTGATCAAGGCAACTGTGACCACTATGACTATCTGCATAGTCATGAGGCATACAACATTGAAGATGACCTGCACCACAGCTTGCTGCAAAACCGATGGGCCCCACTATTGCTATTGCCTTCCGGCTGAGGAATAACATGGTTAATTATTTCCCCAATCATCTTTCAGGACAGCAACTGAAGAGAGTATCTTCACCCACTTTCCCAGGAAACATTGTGACTTTGATCTTTAAAAGGCAGGATGCTTCCACCATGGCCTTAGTTTTTGCATTTCCTCTGCCATGGTGGGAGCACTACATTTGGGAAAACTGTGTGGAGCTATGTTTTTCTCAGGTGGAGGGTATTTTTTTCAGTTGTCATACATTTTTATTTCTCTGTAGAGATGACCATCCCAACCCACCCAACAGGTGGGTTCTAGGTTCCCTTCTGGGTTTTTAAATTTGGCAAAAGTTAGGGCTGTCTTGGGATTTCAGTCTGTGCTGGAGTGAGTGGGGGGCATTGGTTCCCATCAATGTATAGGCAGTTTGTGCTGTAGCTGTTCACTCTGGGTCCCAGTGGTGGGTGACATCACTTCTGGGTATTGCTAGACTTCCAGGGTAGGCGTGCAGTATCTGGCTGGTGCTTTAAGTTCCGGCCCCTCGCAGCAGGACCTGAAACCTTTTGCCAATTTAAAGCCACAGCCACAACATCTCTGATGTTCTCTCTGCATCATCATAAGAGTCTTTAGAGGCCTTGTTGGGAGTAGGATCAAGTGCAATGAGTACCAGCCAATGCCATGCCAAGGTAAGCTGGATGCAGGGGCGCCCCTTTGTCCAGTATGCTGTTTTTCCCTTGTAGGACTGGGTCTGTGATCTGTCTTCTTAGGGTTATTCCTCTTGGGAGTACATTTTGGATGTTTTAAAGCTTTGGCGTTTGGTTTGTGCACTGGAAACTTCTTTTCCATTGGGTTAGTTTATGGGTTTTTGGTCTGTTTTTGTTTTGAGAAACAAAAGCCACAGGGAAATCAAAATCCTCTCCTCCTGCAAAAGTACCCTAAATAATTCAGGTCTAAATCTTTGTGCAAAGCATGTATTGCTAACATGATTAGGCAGGAATCTTCTTTTCAGTGCAGCAAGCTTATTGCTAAGGGTAAACAAGAGTTGTCAGACACCTTTTCAGTCTTTCCGCACTATGTTGGTTCATTTTTCTGCGCAACAGACCTCTAGTTAGCATGTTGTTCCATCCAACACCTCAGCTGCTAAAAGGCTAGTGACTTAGCTTTCCAGTGATCTAGTACTTGGAAATGTCAAGAGATTTCAGGAAGGCCAGTTCTTTATTTGTCCTGCTTTCTGGGCAATAAAGGTCTTAAAGCCACTAAGAGCACCCTGGGTAGGTGGTTAAGGTTTGCCATCAAAGAGGCCTATACCACATCTGCTCTGGAGGCCCCAGAGGGTATTGCAGTTCATTCAACTATAGCAGTGACTGCACTTGGGCAGAGAGGGCTAGAGCTTCTCCAGATCAGATATGCAAAATTCATCTGATATTATCTGATGGATTTGTTTCCCAGAAAACACTGTGCCTTAGATCTTAAAAAGGCAGAATACTTCCACCATGGCCTCAGTTGTAGAAGAGTACCACAAGTCATGCTGGAAGACCAAACATGACACAAGAACACACCACAAAAAATATAGAAATAATGGCGGGTAGTTAAAGTGGTTGTAAAGCCAGAGATCCCAATTCCTGCCAGCCCCTCTGTAATAAGATTGCATAGAATATATTTTATGTATGATATTAACCTGCAATTTTCTCCCTTGCTTTGACTTTAAAAAGCCCTGAGACTGCTGCTGGGCATCGCCATCTTGGATGTGATGTCAACAACCCCAGCCGGCTGTCACTCCATAATATTCCCCTTCGTTCCAACAGCTACATAAAATTTTTTGTAGGGAGGTGAAGGAAGGGACAGAGGTGCTGGTTATCCCAGGCAGTAATTGGACACTACAAGAAGAGGAGGGTGTGATGTGCATGGAGAGAGGGGGGTGTGCTAGAGAATTTACTTTCTTGAAGAAGTCAAATTTGGTAGTAGGTTCAAGGGCATATTTTAGGTTAAAGCTGATCCTCAGCTTTTAGTGAAGCTTAAACAGTTTGCTTGAACCGCACTACTAGATGTGCCCACTGTAAGTGCTGTATAAACTGTATGTTGCCTCAGGTACAGTATTCCAGCAGTGGGACAGAAACTTCCCATACCACTCCTGGAACAAAATCAAGACAGGTTGAGCGCTGTTCAGCCATTCACAGGTAACTAGTATTCTATCAATATAAGAATATGTAGATTGTGGGACTTTAACGGTACTCAATAAATTGATCAAGTATACCACAATTACATAGGAGTTAAAAAATACACATTCATTTTATTTCCATACAAATACATAAAAACATTTATCCAAAATAGGTCTTATGGGTATGTGGATATAGGGTGAATTACTAAGCTTCAATTTCCAACCGGTTTCGCCGGAATGGCTTCTTCAGGGAAATGAAGATGTACAATACACACTAATAAAGAAAAAGAACATGTCAAATATTTTTGCAGTTTATACATTTTATAAATTTCCCATGGTGTATACAAATACAGTAAAAAACATGTTACTCATAGACTCAAAGCCAGTCCATGCAGAGAAGAAAAAAACATTTTTTTTGAAACAGCCATACCTGAAGCATGGGACCTCAATTATTACGGAGGGAAGGAAACAATATATTTTGAGTGTAGTTCTGAAAGCCCAGTTCAAGTGGGAGTGATGAAAAGGCCCCACCAAATGGGTCACCTGCAGAGGGGATATCCAGCCCACAAAGGACATGTAGGTATTATTAAAACCTTTAAAAATATAGGTATTTAATGCACTACTTAGGGTACCCAGACCTATATTTCAATAAAAAATATCCATAAAAGAAAAAAGAGCAAGAGACAAAAAAATACTTACATATATCACTGTGTGCAACTTATACACCTGACATGCTCCATTTGTCCCACATATTAAAGCTTACAAATTTAATCCTCGCAAAGATCTCCAAATTTTTCAAAAACACAAGAAATTTATTTTTCAAAGTGTGCAAGGAGAGATTGTGGACATCCATAAGGGCTACAGCATCCACAATAAAGGCATGATTACGATAAACCAAAATCCAGCCTAAAATTAAATTAAGACAGATTTCCTGATCAAAGATCCTCGTATGGGCAAAAGATTTCGTAAAAGTCAAAGATCCAATAAGGGTTTACCTTTGAACTTAACGGACCACACACCGGCGCTCAGTGAATGCTGACAAATACTGAAAATAGTCTAGCCGGGGCTTCAACTTATATCCCTTCCACCCTGTTGATGCATGACATCAGAGTGGGATGCGGACGTGATCTTGGAGGGCCGCGCCCGCGCACCAGTGCTCCCATAGACGCCAGCAGTGGTGTCCGCACTTCCGCCCGTGTCTATTGTACATCTACATTTCCCTGAAGAAGCCATTCCGGCGAAACCAGTTGGAAATGAAAGCTTAGTAATTCACCCTATATCCACATACCCATAAGACATATTTTGGATAAATGTTTTTATGTATTTGTATGGAAATAAAGTTAATGTGTATTTTTTTTTTACTCCTGTGTAATTGCGGTATACTTGATCAACTTATAGAGTACCGTTAAGGTCCCACAACCTATACATATTCTTATATTCTTATTTATAGGGATGTTGGTACTCTAATTTCTAGTTTTCTTTGGTTCCATCCACTATTTACCATTTTTAGTATTCTATCAATGAATACAAAGCTTCCTCTGAATAAATGAGTCGAAGATCCTGATGTAATTCGCCCGCCTCTTCACCTTAGCCAATCAGAGGAAGCTTTGCATTCATTCATAGAATATAAAGCTCCCTGCGGAAAAGGAAGTTCTCATCCTGCTGCTGAAACACAGTATTGTATACTGTATATAGCTGAGGCTACATACACTTTATACAGCGGGCACAGCTAGTTATAGCAGCGTAGTCCTAACAAACTATTTAAACGTCACTAAAAGCTAGATATCAACTTTAATAAAAAATAAATTATGCAAAATTCAAGGTCAGCTTTATATATTTACCCCCACAAAAAAATAGCTTAAGAAAAAAAAAAACTGCAGAGAAACAAATTAGTAAATATACTTACCTTACCCCTGGCTTCCTTACTGCATAATTTGACATTGCCATCCTTCAGGCAAGATTCTGGGAAATGCTGAGTATCCCAAATGTCACAATAAGGTGTTCCACAGTAGATTTGGAATACTCAATTCAATGTATTTAATTCCCCAGAACATTTGTGATTTTACCCTCACATAGGCACTGCAAGTAAAAGCAAAGGATAAAGATAATTTAATTTCACAAATGTTTTTCTTAATTTTTTTTTTTTTTTTATCCTGAAATAAATTAGGGGTAATGATAAGTGGAACTTGCTTTTTAGTGCAAAGTACACATTAAATGGCATTGTAGTTGGATGAATCGGGCTAGTGTATGTAGACAGACACACCCCCACTTACATGAATCATGAAGAATTAATGTACCACACTTATTTTTTTATAGCAGCATTTGAGAAACAAATGCAGGAAGTTTTAAGTTTAAATACGTTTTAAGACTGATGACAGACAGACGACACTGCCGCTACCCATACTACCAATGGCAATTTGTAGCAATCACCAGTGGCAGGATCACTAAGAGGCTACCTGTTTTTGGCCATGGAATCGGTACCCCTGTATGTGAGGCAGCAAGATGTTGTTCCTATAGCTAGCGATCGAGCATCAGCAGTGTTTGGGCAAGAGCGACATCTTGCTGCATCTGGCTATAGAGAAATCGACTCTGTAGGGACAGACAGACCAAGACTGCCCATTCAAAAACAGAGGGTTGGGAAGTACCCTGCCCTTCACACCTATATCCCCCTGTGGCATAACGCGGCCTTGGCGAAGTTCCGGTCTCTGCCGGACTCTGCGCTGTGGAGCGGCAGGGGAATTCTCTATCTTTCACATTTAATGCAGGGAGCGGACCTGCGCTCGTTTGCAGACTTGAGCTCCACTTATTCTCTCCCAGCCCATATGCTTTTCCGCTACTATCAGATCAGACATGCATTCAGAGCCCAGTTCCCGTCTCCTCCTCCCCCACTTGAGACCCTCTCCATGCTTGAATTTATCAAGAGTACTGATCCACAACACCTGATCTCCGTCCTCTACGCAGAACTCCACACCCCCTCCTCTACTGTTATAGCCTATGCTGTCAAAACCACTTGGGAGGCGGATTTGGTTGCCATGGATGACTAGGATTGGGATGACGCCCTGGGGACGTGTAAAACAGTATCCCCTAGGTTGTCGGACAGACTTACCCAACTGTTTATTCTGCACCGAACGTATCCGACTCCCCTTGGCCTAACACGCTACCGACCTGCGATGTCCCCAAACTGCCAGATGTGCCGGACGGCTGTGGGCACCTTTTTCCACCTTCTCTGGAGTTGTCCTCTGTTCCAGGGATACTGGAAACAAATCATTACCTTCTTACACGACCAAATGGGTTCTTCGGTGCAGTTAGCCCCTAAACAATGCCTCTTGGGTATATACCCGGAAGACGACATGGACAAATATCTTCTTATTTTTTTGCAGACCACACTGTTTCTAGCCAGGAAGCTGATTGCCAGACAGTGGATGCGGGATCGTCCGCCCATGTTTGGCGCATGGAAGGCAGAGGTCAATAATGTCATACTGTACCACAAACTTATGTACAAACACAGAGGTAACCCCGCCAAGTTCACTAAGATCTGGGAAAGATGGGTCCAGAGCTCGAATACCTGTCCTATAGCTGGAGTCCTTCGGGGACACTTTGTTATTTTTATGGATTGTTCTTTTCCATTGAACTCGTATACGCCCTGTAGGCATGCACTGTTCTGGTTTTATCTGTATGAACAGTTCTTGTTACTGTTACTATGCAATTTTTTGTTCAATACACTCACTGTTTTCCAAAAAAAAAAAACAGAGGGTTGGGAAGTATGCATTGCTATATGATTATAAAAAAAAATGCTTATCCTGTTTTTAAAATACGGAAGTTTATTCAGAGACTAGTCCCCACTATAAGTCAGCAACCACAGCTATCGTAAAGCATTAGTAATTACAGACATAAATGTTCCCCTTTGAAATTGCAAAGTACAGCCAACTGATTAGTACAGAGATTTCACATGGTGGGTTTTTTAAGGGCACACTGCCTGCATGTGATTCAGTTACAACACTGGCTGATTCATGTTTCTTGGTTCTGGCACCTGCATTATGTGAATAGGACAGTTTCCCAACAGATCTTGTGAAAGAAATCACATGTAACACAAAAAATGTAATTTTCAGGTTTAATGCTACACTATTTCTCTCCTGGGTTTGCTGTGAGTTGTTCATTGCTCACCCATATGAATAAGTAGTTTAAAGTTGAAAGGCAACACTTTTTTTGTGTAGTTTGGATTGTGGAAAGGTTAAAACCTCTGCCAACTTTTTATTGCCATCTGTGTCCCTGCTGGAGAGATTCACTAAACATTTTTGCCCCTGTAACTTTTGTCACTGGTACTAAATGTGAGGGAAAAGCAAACATTTTGAGTTTTCACTAGAAAAAAAATAGAGGAAATCCTTCAATAGGGTTATAGGGACACTTGTTCCCATTAAAACTTTCTAGTGAGAATTTACGTCACATTGAAAAGATATCTTCTCACTTCCTGTTGAATCTTCAGGACAGGAATGGAAGAGAGATCTTCCTATTGAAAAAGAAACCTGGCCATGGTTTTATCCCACCCCATACTCCATTTCTGATTACCTGTAGTAGTGGTATGCCTATAGTTTGGTGACTGGGGACTATTACATTAAAGACCCATAAACATGGGCAAAGTGTCGGGAGACATTTGCTGGTTCAAAAAAACGGACGACATTCTGCCTGTGTGTATGTCAGTCTGTCCAACAGAGGCTGGCCGTTTGAAAAACCAGCATCCGTTCGACTCCCGATCAGCACTCTCGGCCAACACAACAGCTCAGCAGGGGGAGATCACTGGACTAACCTCACTTTGTAAGTGCAGCGGCTCCAACCAGATCTGACAGGTTTTTTTTGTGCAATCGGTAGGGTTGCACGAAAAGAAAACTGTACTGTGTACCCGGCTTTAAGATTCGCAGCATCACTTATCAAAGGCCCATCTCCCGCTGTCACACAAAGAATAGCAAAAGCTGGCTGCCCTGCCTGTATTGCTTATTAGATGTAAGACCTACTGCCGACACCCAGTAAGCAAATGGGTGACAGGCAATATGGGTATGGTCATGGGGCACCTTGAGGCTAGATCTAGAGAAACATATATGAGGGTATCACTGTATAGTAGGAAAAAGAACAATACGTTTCTAGAGGGAACACAGTTAAACTTACCCAGGGATGTAATCTGTACCTATTGATACTGCCATTATTTATATTTGGAGAAAAAAAAAGTTGGTGTGACAGACCCACCCAAGACAGAGGCTTTTAGAGGGGACTGCAAGCCGGCCTCTTGCCTACTGACTATGGGCCCTGGCTTTTTAGGGAACATCACTCTTTGTGGGGTGTATGCTGGGGGGACCACTGGAGTAATGTTACTTTGGATTCAAGTCCATGTCTCCCCAAGACACACAAACTCTGGGACTCTAGGCCCGGGATCCATGTTTAGGGCCTAGCTGCCCCATTACCAACAAGAACTGCTCCACACAGTCAGACTCATAGCAGATGTTAATATCAGCTCAACCACCCTTCTTACACACATTAGTTGTGGTAATTAACACACCTATTGTCTGCTAGCAAACTATCGGGGATGTATTTACACTTGAAATAATGTGTATTGTACTTTGTGAGCTCCATGGCGGCAAGTCTGACCTGGAATGAGATCCCTGATTGTCTAGGTGGCTAATTGTTATATTAACTTAATTATTAACTGTTAATTATATTTCTGTATACAGTTGCATTTGCATATGATAATGTGATCAACTTGTGTGAGTAGTGTATATAAAGCCTGTATTCTTGTTCAATAAACAGTTCCAGTTTTGCAGTTGAGCTAGTCCCATCTAGTCCTTGGTTGCAATATGTGGCTATAATATCTGATATCTATGTTCTTTTTTTTTAAAGGTATTTTATTGAACAAACAGAACAATGCACAACAGAGAAATAAAATGAAGCATGTCAATGGAGGAGTCAAAAAAGACACACAAGACTCCATCTTACATCAAAAGTTATGACATAAATAATATACATAACTGTCAGCTGTAACATCAGTAAAGAACCCTCCCAGCCAAAAGAAAATCTCCCAGAGGCTGTAATGGACATCGTCTATGTAGAGTCAGAAACTGAAGAGGTAGTCCGGTCAGAGTCCACCCAAAAAGACCAAATTTTCCGGAACTTCTTGGGGCAGCCTCTGGCCTCATACGTCATTTTATACAAAGGTAATGCCTGGTTAATAAGCGCAATCCATAATGGAACGTCATGGGGAGCATAAGATTTCCATCTAGTAGCTATAGCCTTCCTAGCATAGAAGAATGTCAAGCGGAGAAAAATTTAGTACGAGCAGGGGCGTCCTCGTCATCCACATAGCCCAGCAAGCAACGAAGGGGGCTGCAAATATTGGATAACTGAGAGATATCAGCAATAAAAGCCGTGACTAGGGGGACATTCCCAGAACATATGGAAAAATGAGCCATCCGCAACAGTACACTTAGAGCATAGCGGAGAAGGCAATGTACCTATTTTGTGCAAGAATATGGGGGTATAGTATGCTCTATAAAGAAGCTTCAATTGGATAACCCTATCCCTAGAGGAGATAACAACAGGTATTTGTTCCGGAAGGACGTCTTGCCACACCTCCTCCGACAATTCTGGGATATCCTCCCGCCACTGAGACTCAACCACCGCCAGCCTCTTGGAATGAGAATGTAAAAGTCGGGTATAATATGTAGAGACCAGCTTCTCGTGTGAGGAGTCAGAAAGAAGGTTTTCCAAGGGGGTCGGTTCAAGCGAGACATCACGAAGGCCAAATTGCGCGGCCGCCGTGTGTCTCAGTTGCAAGTATCGGTAGTAAGCCGTGGAGGGCAGACCAAAAGCAGATTGCATGTCCGCAAAGGACCTGAAGGTTCCCTGGACATACAAATGGGAAATGGATTTCACACCGAGACGGGACCAGAAAAGGCCATCATCTCGACCAAAAAACTCCTTCAGCCGCGGGTTGCACCAAAGGGGGGCATTGGGGGAATGCAGCTCTGGAGGGTCAGAACCATCCAGGGTTGCAGCCGCAAAAATTTGCAGGGTGACAGAAACAAGAGCAGCGTTTGGTCTGCCCATAATGGATCTACGATGTATTAGGTTTTGCAGCGATTCATAGGAGGTGAAAATAGCTGCTTCCACAGTAGCCGCAGCATTAGCATACTCCGGGTGGAACCACCAGTGAGCATGGGCCAATTGGGAAGCGAAATAATATAGACGCAAGTTAGGCGCAGCCAGCCCACCTGCGAGAACCGGTAGTTGCAGAGCATCCCTGGCCACACGCGCCGCTCGACCCCCCAAATAAAGGAGGTCAAGAGCGAGTCAATGGCCTGAAAGCGGCGCTTGGGGACATAAACCGGGGAATGACTGAGCACATATAAAAAACGGGGGAGAAAAATTATTTTAAAAATGTTAATCCGGCCTAGCACCGTAAGGGGAAGCGTAGACCAAAGCCGCAGTGAGGACCTAAGACGGGCAACCAAGGGATCGAGGTTGTTGAGAAAGAATCGAGACAAGGGGAGCTGAATCTCAATCCCCAAATATCGAAACCGGTCCACAACCTGGAGAGGACAAGAGGCGAGGGAAGGGGGCAGGGCCTGGGGGTCCAGGGGGAACAGAGTGGACTTACTCCAATTCACCCTGAAACCAGAGAAGTGACCAAAGCGTTCAATAACAGTCAGCAGAATGGGGAGGGATTGATAGGGATCCGCCAGGTATATCAACATATCATCCGCGTATAGGGAGACCTTTTCTTCCAAGCCATTGATCACAAAGCCCGCAATACCCTCACAAAGGCGGATTTGCGCGGCCAGGGGCTCAATGGCCAGGGCAAACAATAGCGGGGATAGCGGACAGCCCTGCCTAGTACCCCGAAAAATGGGAAAGGGGTCTGACACAAAACCATTCACCCTAAGATGAGCATGGGGTAAGTAATAGAGAAGGCGGACCCAATTTATAAACCCGGGCCCAAAGCCAAATTTCGCCAATACTTCCAATAAATAAGGCCATTCCACGGAGTCGAAAGCCTTATGAGTGTCCAGGGTCACAGCGACCCTGGACCCCACAGAGGCATGAGTCGTCTGGAGGTTAGTAAAGAGTCTACGTAAGTTGATCGATGTAGAACGGCCAGGAATAAATCCCGACTGATCTGCACCCACCAAATCCGTGACAACCGTATTCAGACGCCTCGCAATGACTTTGGCAAGAATCTTCACATCAGTATTAATAGGTGAGATCGGGCGGTATGATTCACAGAGAAGGGGGTCTTTACGTGGCTTGGGGATGAGTACAATGAGAGCCTCTGTCAT
Source organism: Pelophylax lessonae (assembly GCF_965119305.1). Taxonomy (NCBI): domain Eukaryota; kingdom Metazoa; phylum Chordata; class Amphibia; order Anura; family Ranidae; genus Pelophylax; species Pelophylax lessonae. The sequence continues at coordinate 424,172,642 of NC_138771.1, forward strand.
AGAGGGTGGCAGACGTCCTTCCTTCAGAGCACAAGTGAACACAGTCAGTAAATGGGGGACTAGCAATTCCCTATAGTGTAAGTACCATTCAATAGGAAAACCATCCAGGCCGGGTGTCTTAATGTTTGCAAACATGGCAAGGGCCTTGTTTATCTCATCCACAGTCAGGGGCGAATCCAAATAACTAGATTGGTCGGCCGACAATGTAGGCAAAGTAATATCATATAAGAAATCATCAAGTTCAACAATGGTATAATGAGCTCTAGATTGGTACAAGGAGGAATAAAAAGCAACAAAACTGGCCAGAACATCAGGAGTTTGTTCCACAATGACACCGGCGTGGCTGGTAATCCGAGGGATGACACAGGGTTGGAATTCCGGCCTAGCTAAATAAGCCAGGAGGCGACTGTTCTTATCACCTAGTTCAAAAATGCGCTGATTTTGATACAAGAGCTTCTTCTGCGTACGTTCAACAACAACCAAATCCAAGTCTCGGGCCCTAGATCGCCAAGAGGCGTGATTCTGAGGGGTAGGGTCATCAGTGTATTGTCGTTCAGCCGCATGCAACGCCAGTTCGGCGTCAACCAACTCAGTCTGGCGAGCTTTCCTGGCATTGCCCACGGCAGACGAAAAGGTACCTCTCATGCAGAGATGTATAGTAACGAAGTAGAACTACTTAAGTACTGTACTTAAGTACCGAAATGCGGTATCTGTACTTTCCTAGAGTAGAATTTTTTTCTCCTACTTCTACTTTTACTTCACTACATTTTTTCGATGATTTCGATACTTCTACTCAAGTATTTTTTTTTTGTGCTGCATAGTTACTCGTTACTTTTAAAAAAATTACGACTGCCAGAACAGTAGATGGCAGGTTGCATAAAGCTCAAAAAAATGTGTATAATGTCATTTGTAAATCAGCGCATAGGAAAATAAAGGCTGTGTATAATAAAAGCTGCTATACCAAATCTTTCCAATAAAAAGAAAATATGAAACAAACAAATAAATGGTGCTACAGCGCTTAAAGTGCATCAAGAAACTACTAACAAACACAGGTTAATCATTTGAATAAATCATTTGAAATAATAAAAACAATATGATGTTCAAACTTTTGACTTATTTCTTTAATAACTACATAACACAGTACTTGTACTTCTACTTTCAGTACTTGAGTAGAATTTTTTTTTCAAAACTACTGGTACTTTTTACTTAAGTAGCAAATTTTTTGAAAAAACTACTTGCAATACTTAAGTAAAAAAAATGTTGAATACTTTAGTACTTCTACTTAAGTAACTTTTTCTGCGAGCACTTCCACTTCTACTCAAGTAATTTTTTGATCGAGCACTTGTACTTTTACTCAAGTAGAAATTTCGAGTACTTTATACAAGTCTGCTCTCATGGTCGCCTTAAAGGCCTCCCAGGTCAACAACTCAGAGCCAGATTGCCTATTAAGTGCCCAATAGGAGTTCATCTCTGCCAGCCCCTGATCAGTTACTGCCTGGTCCGCCAGCCACAGGGGGCTGAGCCTCCAAAGTCTATAATTAGGGGGGGACCCCAAAGCAAGATCCACCAGCAAGGGGGAGTGATCAGATACTGCACGGGGCAGATACCTGACGCCCGAGAGAAGACTCAGCAGTTCCAGAGGAAGCAGGCAGAGATCAATGCGGGACAGTGTATTGTGGGAGCTAGAGTAACAAGAATATTCAGTGATCCCCCCATGTTTCCACCTCCAGGCGTCCAGGAGATCTAATTTGTTCAAATAGGAGCATAAAGGAGTTGGACCGTATTAAAGTCACCCGCCATAATAAGGGGACCCTCAGCCATTTCCAAGACCAGACCCAGCACACGGTCAAAGAACTGTCTAGTAAATGGTGGAGGGACATAAACATTAACCAGAGTGTAAGGCTTACCCAGAAATTCGAAGACAAGGATAATAAAACACCCAGAAAGGTCAGTTTTCAAATGCTTGATGGTGACAGGGGCTGATTTTGCAATCAGAATCGAAGTGCCACGGGCATATGAGGAGTATGTGGAGTGTAGCGCGTACGCCACATGCGCCCTTTTTAGGGCCATCACCCTGGACCCCTGGAGATGTGTTTCCTGTAGTAGAACAATGTGTGGGTTATGACGTTTTAAATATTCAAAAACCAGGGAGCGCTTGACTTTAGAATTAAGCCCCCTGACGTTCCAAGAGATCATACAAAGAGTAGACATAGTGATACAATAGAAATCAGCGTTGGTGTCAGGGCGGACCCTGAAAAAGGGGGAGCCCCACCCTGAGCACCAAGACTACACAGCATTCTAGGCAAAACCAACAACAGGCAATATGCATGGGAGAGAAATGCAGAAACAAGAACCATAATAATAACAAGTACAGCAAGGCAGAAATAGAAATCACAGCACCTAGGTGTGAGAAAAGTCCCTGAGGAGAGTCCAAGAAGACATGGCAGAGCGAACACAAATCAAAAAAAAGGGGAAAACCCCAAAACCCCAAACGAGCATAAGAACGGTAGCAGCCAAACACCCATCCCACCCTAACCCACCCGGCCCTCAGTCCCCAACATTTGAGAGCTTTAAATCCCATAACCAAAGGACAGTGTAGTTCAGGGAAACGTGGATCTGCTCGTCCTGAAGCAGACAAATATGGCAGCAACAGAAAAAGAAAGAGGGGGAGCAACCATCCCAAAAATGCCCTTCCAGAAAAACAAGGAGGGTCCCCCATATTCAGGAGGATACCCGACGACCATGGAAAAAATTGCAGGGAGGATCACAAAATGAAAAGGTGTATCCCAACGACATCCAAAAGGGAAAATGGAACCCAGCAGCAGTGTCAGCACTGACCAGCGATCATCGAGGAGGAGACCTACGATCCTGGGAAGGAGGTGAGCGGCGTCCCAAGGAGTCCACCCATTGCGCAGCATCCTGAGGATCTTGAAAAAAGTGGGCTTTACCTTGATAGATGACCCTCAGATGAGCAGGATACAGTATACTATACGGCAATTGCAAGTCCCGCAGCCTTCTCTTAACTGCCATGAAGGAGGCCCTCTGCTTCTGGGTAGCAGCAGAGAAGTCCAGGAAGATGGAGATAGCATGATTATTATACAGGATTCGGCCCTTGTCCCTAGAGGCCCGGAGCACAGCCTCCCTATCACGAAAATGCAGGAGTTTGATGAGAAGAGGACGGGGTGGGGCCCCAGGCGGCAGGGGGCGCAATGGCACTCTATGCGCCCGTTCAATGGCAAATAATGGAGAGAACACTGCCACTCCAAAGGTATCAGTAAGCCACTTTTCCATAAAGGATTCAGGATTTTTGCCCTCCGATCCCTTCGGAAAACCCAGAAAACGCAAATTGTTGAGCCGGAGGCGGTCCTCCATGTCCGTAAGTTTGTCTGTGGTAGCAACATGACCTCTCTGCAACTCGGATACAGTGGCCTGCATGGGGCGGTGGACATCCTCCAAGTCACTAATACGCTGTTCCGCGTTGCCCACCCTGTGGCGGAGGTTGTGCACATCCTGCTTGAGAAAGGACATGTCCATCCGGACAGATTCAATCTGTGTAGCAAGGGAAGCCTGGCAATGTTGGATGGCATCCATGATGGCAGACAGGGTAGGTTCAGGCCTATCCACAGAGGGATCAGGCTCAGATGGAGCAGGGGAGCCCAGGGGAGGAGAGAGGACACTACTCACAGTCACCGCCAGCTGAGAGGATCCGGAGGGGGCCGCCTCCCCATCCACAGAGGCCGATGTCGTCCGCACGGCCGAGGAGCGAACGTCCTGAGAGGAAGGACCCGCAGCGCATGGAGGGCCGGCACCATCTTGGGATCGCGGCAGCGGGAAGTCCGGCGGGTGGAAGCCGGGCGCCTCCAGACTGGGAGGACCGATTTTGACCATCGCTGCGGGTGCACCGAGGTATCGGGAATCAGGAGATGTCCGGATCAGGTAAGTAGGAGGTCGGGTTCCAGCAGGATCACGGAAGGATCAGGGCAGACAGGACGGAGCTCCGGAGCCGCGCTGCTTTCACATCCGGTAGCCGGCCACGCCCCCTGATATCTATGTTCAGACTGGAGGAAACAGTATACTGACAGAAGCACTCAAGCGGAGTGTGGGACAGTTCCATCACAGTTGGACCAGTAGGTTTTGGGGTGTAAATTTTTTTGTATGTTGTGTGCATATAGGGACTATATGGATACAGCGTTGATAGTTTGTCTTGATAAGGAAAATTTTGGAATAGGAGTTACTGTTAGCTAATGAGTTGTGTTAGGATTCAGGATAGGAGACTATGATTAGAATTTTTATTTAGGGGGTTACTGTATGTGTTGAGTGAAGTATTAGAGATTGAGCCAGATTAGAGTCTAAAGTGAATGTGTACTTTGTCTATTTAAACCCAAGGAGCAGGGGTGAGTAACCTCTCATCATCCCCATATAGCAGTGGGGGGATCAGGAAATATTTTTCCCTATGCAAATTGCACCAGGATTTAAAGGGGTTTCTTTTTGCTTTCCTCTAGTCAGCTGTGGGTATAGGGTTCTGTATATGGAGGTTTTCTATTTGCTTATTTATACTGTTGGTTGAACTAGATGGATTTGCTTATTTTTTCATCCTAACTATGTATGAGAGTGCCCCCACTCTATTGTGGGGAGGCAGACGAGAGAATCTTCTGTGTCTCCATACCTGGAAGGAAAGAGGCTATTCTCCAGGACCAGTGGGAAAACGAGTGGAAGGGAGCACATGGAAGGAAAGTACAAGCTGCTTATCCTTCTTATTCTAAGCAAGGTTATCTTTCCCTGAATTGCAAAGTTCACATTAGCTGTAAGGTTAGGGGTAACGTTTAAGGTGAACAATTTCAGATTAAGAGTTAAATTTAAACTCTGGTCATGTCCCCTCTCTGTAATTCTTCTAGTCAGAAGTTTACTGTATCGTTTAGAACTTCACTAATTTCCCAGTGTCTGCTGCCTCACCATTTTTTTTCTGATCCACAATAATAATATTCCTAAGAGGACCTATAAGAGTCCACCCTCACTCGATTAATGCTGCCAAGAACTGTATTCCGGAACTATGAAAACAAGTGCATGATCCCACTGTAGCTATGGTATCAGTGTAATTTAATGCATGAAGAGTTAATTGCCTACAGCAGAAACACTTGGCAGATTCTGGTTTCACTGCAGTGAGCTCTCTACCACTTCAATATACAAAGCTCCTAAGCGCACTCATTTTCTACACTAAGAGGCGGGATGAATTTGTGAAAATGGGGACTGGGGTTCCAGGTTGGAGGGCGGAAGACTGCCATTTTCCTTTCATTTGTCCAACTGGAGACCTTTTGACCCCCTTTACCCCCTCCCACACCTTTTATTTTTTTTTTATTTTTTTTACTTATGCTTTGTCTCTTAGTATTCCTCTGATACAGTATATTGTTAAAACTCATTCATGGTTTGGTGAATAAATTACTTCAGATGTCTCCTGTACCTGTTGGATAGGTTTTTAATTACTATTACTGAGCCTGGTTGGGGCCCGGTCAACTACATGACTGAGGGTACTAAAGCGGCTGAAGTGCATATAAAACCCTGGTTTATGTTGTTGTTTTTACTGTCAAGTAGTGTTACTCTTAATGCTGTAACGCCTCCAATGTACGTATAATTGTTAAAATAAAAATGCCTTAAAAATTTTAAATTTAGGCGTTAAGATTAGATATTAATGGAAAGTTTGTGTTAAACGGTGGATGGAGGTAAATATTACATTTTAGATTTAGGTTAATTATAGTTTAGAGGCCAGGGGGATGAACATCTAGTTTTATTTGCAGGTTTTCAGCCTCTATTTCCTAAATCTAATGCACCAATTGTATTATTTAAAGCTGAACTCTGGGCCATATAACAACACAATTTATTGCAGCTATAATAATTTAATACATTAATAAATTGATTTTGCTAAACGCAAGCTGTGGAAGTACCTGAATTTAACCTGGTGTCGATCCTGTGCAGTAGAGATCAGACTGGGAGATATAGAGGCAGGACCGGAAGCCAATCAGGTGTGCAGAAATGCTTACCAAAAAGGAACATGCTGATAGAAGGAGAGAGCAGATAGATATAGCTCAAAGGGGGGTGCTGCTTGTTCTTTACAAGAGACAGGTTTGGGCATCCTTTGAACTCACCTCTATCTGAATGACATTGATACTGATGTCACCAGCATCCGACCCCCTTGATTATGTGTGCTGCAGGGTGACCCGGCATGCAGTTGATTGAACTAAAAAAAAAAAAATCTCAACTCTTTTCTTTACTGTCAAGTAAAATTCTGGGGAAAGGGACAAGAGCTAGTTATATTAACTGCAGACATGCTATGTAAATCTTAGAACTGGATTGCAAGAAATACAAAATTGGCAGATCAAACAGCTCCGATGTACAGTATGTTTTTTAGCTCTGTATTTAGCTGTTTGCTATAGTTGCTATGCATATTTAATACCAGTTTAACAATAGTTATCCCTTAAGATAAGTACTACTGCAGTTCAGCACATTTTGTCTTCTATCACCAAATTTCAGTGTCACCGTGTAGTTGACATGGTTTCAATGAAACCAGCTCTGGAAGGTTTGGTGGCTTCAGGGCAGCTGATTCTGCTTTCAGGATTTCCCCAAGCACGGCTGTGGAGTCTACTGACAGGAAACTAAAGCAACAAGCGCCTGACCAGTATTTCCTTTTTAAAGTAACATGAAGGGGATGTATCTAGGAGATCGATGTGATTATACAAAGTGGGTGTATTAGGTGCTCAATTTTTATTACACCAAAAACTAAACTGTACTTCCCTCTCTATGTGGTTTGTTTTTCGACTTAAAATTTTAAACTGGATAAAACTTTCTAAAAATAGGGTAGTATAATCAGACTAAGGTGAAATGGACCAAAAGGTGCTCCACTAAAATACTAAAAGTTCAGAATATTCTGCCTCATATCTGAAGCCACTTATATATTATTGCTTAAGTTAGAAATAAGAAAATAATGTAATCAAATTGCAGTAGTGGCTAACTGTGAATTCAGACAAGCAGATTAACAGAAGTGCAGCCTGGAATAAAGAACATTTATTAGGGCAATTTGTATTTTTGCTTTTAGTTTGTTATTAGGGATGGCTTTGCGGTTCACGGCAAATTTTGCTTGTTCGCTACCCGCCAATTTTGCAAACACATGGCGTTGTTCGCGGCGGCCATATTAGTTTACATTGGGGAGAACTTTTGGCGTTGTTCGCGGCAGCCATATTAATTTACATTGGGGAGAACTTTGACCCATGACACAGCTGTCAGGTGGAACGGGACAGCCAATGGAAACATTTCAGCACATGGACATGCCCCCTACCTTATAAATAGACCAGAGCTGGCAGCCATTTCACATTCTGCTTTTTGTCAGCATAGGGAGAGGTTGGCTGTGCGCATCAGGGACAGATTCCCAGACACAAATAGCTCTGTTAAGATCCACAAAAGTCCTTTTGAGGGCTGGTATTTGGTATAGGTCTACTACACATTCTTTTTAGTTTAGGGAAAGGTATGCTGTGTTCATCAGGGACAGATCGAGATCGGCAGTGACACAAGTCGCTCTGTTAATGTCCACAAAAGTCATGTTAAGGGCTCCTATATATTTGGTATAGGTGTGCAGTTTTTCAGTTTAGGGACAGGTATCCAGTTTGCTCCAGGGACAGAGATCAGCAGTGACACAAATCGCTCTGTTAATGTCCACAAAAGCCATTTCAAGGGCTGCTATATATTTGGTATAGGTGTGCAGTTTTTCAGTTTAGGGACAGGTATCCAGTGTGCTCCAGGGACAGAGATCAGCAGTGACACAAATCGCTCTGTTAATGTCCACAAAAGTCATTTCAAGGGCTGCTATATATTTGGTATAGGTGTGCAGTTTTTCAGTTTAGGGACAGGTATCCAGTGTACTCCAGGGACAGAGATCAGCAGTGACACAAATCGCTCTGTTAATGTCCACAAAAGTCATTTCAAGGGCTGCTATTTATTTGGTATAGGTGTGCAGTGCACTATATAGGGGTGTAATCCACAGTATAATATACTTTGTAATATAGAAAGCATATTATAATGGATTTGTATTGTGCACTGTGCAGCATTGTGACTGGTGTGTTGACTGAGCATTGCTGCAGCAATACTATAAACAGTGACAAAAGCACTTTTAATGTATTATAACTCGTGTGATAGACCAGTGGCCCCCCAATACCACATATTGAAGTGGGATGTTATCTGAGTATACTTTTACAAGTGTATTTGTGTCCTGCAATAATATTGCCTCTTTTGCTGTGTTAACTCTGCTACACACAGTGCCAAACTCACTGGCCAATTTTTTGAACAACTGGTGTGATAGACCAGTGGCCCCCTAATACCACATATTGAAGTGGGTGTTATTTAACAGTATACTTTTCTAAGAGTGTATTTTAGTCCTGCAAAAATTTGGCCTCTTTTGCTGTGTTAACTCTGCTACACACAGTGACAACAGTTACTGGCCAATTATTTGTAGAACTGCTGTAATAAACCTGTGGCCCCCCAATACCACAGATTGAAGCGGGGTGTTATCTGAGTATACTTTTACAAGTGTATTTGTGTCCTGCAACAATATTGCCTCTTTTGCTGCGTTAACTCTGATCACAGTGCCAAACTCTAGGCCAATTTTTTGAACAACTAGTGTGATAGACCAGTGGCCCCCCAATACCACATATTGAAGTGGGGTGTTATCTGAGTATACTTTAATAAGTGTATTTGTGTCCTGCAACAATATTGCCTCTTTTGCTGCGTTAAGTCTGATACACACAGTGCCAAACTCACTGGCCAATGTTTTGAACAACATTGAAGTGGGGTGTTATTTAACATTATACTTTTCTAAGAGTGTATTTTTGTCCTGCAAAAAATTGGCCTCTTTTGCTGTGTTAACTGTGCTATACACAGTAACAACAGTTACTGGCCAATTATTTGTAGAACTGGTGTGATAAACCTGTGGCCCCCCCAATACCACAGATTGAAGCGGGGTGTTTTATACCTTTTTTCCAGATATACTGCGATTCTCTAGAGACTTTTGTCACAGGGTAATTTAATAAATGACAGGCAGAGGAAGAGGCAGGCCCTTCCGCAGGGGTGGTAGGGGTAGGGCAGGAGCAGTAGGCCAGAGCCAAAGTGTGAAGTTTCAGAAGGGGAGCTCGATTATGTCAAAGGACGCACCAGACTTGGTTGAGTGGCTCACTCAGCCTTCCTCTTCTGAACCCTTCTCATCCTCTCTATCTGCACCCTCTTCACTCTCTGCTGTGTGCAGCCCCAAAGACACCACCACCACCACATACCCTCCGCTTGAGTCATTGGAATTATTTTTCGATCCATCACAAAACATTTGCGATGCGCAGCCATTCTTGGCATCGGATCAGGAAGAGGAGGTAGCAACAGCCGCCACTCAGCAGTCTGACGACAGTACCCAGATCAGCCCAAGGAGGTTGGTCCCCGCTGTTGCTGCCTACTCCGAGATCTCAAATGTTAGTGGTGGGGAAGGTGACGTGGATGATGACGTGTCTACGGACGTCACTTGGGTGGCCACAAGAGAGGAAGAGGAGGGGAGTTTAGAGGGAGAGACGGACTGGCAGATAGGGAGAAGAGGCAGGCAGGACTTGCATTGCACAAGAGGTACAAAGCAGACTGCAAATGTATCAAGAGTGAGCCATCAACCATGTACAGTCACATCTGGCACTCCCAGGACGCCAGCACATGGCTCCACAGTGTCAGCTTTTCTCAATGTGTCCGTTGCTGACAACAGTGTTGCCATCAAAGCATAAGTCGCGGTAAGCCCAACACTCACCTAGGGACAACCACCTTTTAGAAGGCACCTAAACTCCCATCACCGAGTCCAGTGGGAGCAACACCGTCAGAACCCACAAAGCCACACTCCAGGCTCTCACACCGTCCAGCCTCTTCTCCTTCTGCTCTCCCCTCACAATTGTCCTCCACTCAACCTTCCATCATGCCGTCGTCATGTTGTTCTGGAAAAAGGCAGGCTTCTGTGGCCCAAATGTTGGAGCGGAAAAAAATGATGACGCCGGATAACCCTCTTGCCCAACGGTTGACTGCTGGCTTGTCGGGACTGATAGCCTGCCAACTACTGCCATATCAACTGGTGGACTCGGAGGCCTTTCGTAAATTTGTGGCCATGGGAACACCACAATGGAAGGTCCCAGGCAGGAAATATTTCTCGCAGAAGGGCATTCCAGAGCTGTATGGCCATGTTCAGCGGCAAGTGAATATATCTCTGGCACACAGTGTTGGTGCCAAGATACATCTGACCACAGACACATGGTCTAGCAAACACGGGCAGGGAAGGTATATCACTTTTACTGCCCACTGGGTGAACCTTCTGATGGCCGTCAAGCATGTAACCCGTGGAACCCGTGTAGATTTGGTTGTACCACCACAGATTGCATGCAGGCCTGTCTCTTCTTCTCCTCCTCCATCCTCCCTCTCTTCCTCGGCTGACTCCTCCTTTTCCGCTGCTACCGTCTCTTCCGCTGCGCCGCACAAGATCCCCAGAACCTATTCCACATGCCAGGTGAGACGTTGCCATGCTGTGCTGCGTCTGTTGTGCCTGGAAGCCAAGAGTCACACTGGTCCTGCACTCCTTTCAGCTTTGTGTTCACAGGCAGATCAGTGGCTGACACCGCCCAATTTGACAGTTGGTAAAGTGGTGTGCGACAACGGTGCCAATCTGATGAGCTCGCTGAAACAGGGCAAAATAACACACGTGCCATGCATGGCACACGTCCTGAACTTGGTCATGCAGCGATTCATTGCCAAATACCCTGGGGTCCAGGACGTCTTGCGGCAGGTCAGGAAAATCTCAGGCCATTTCAGAAGATGTTACACAGCCATGGCTCGCCTTGCTGACATTCAGCGGCAAAACAATCTGCCCATCAGGCATCTTATTTGTGACTGTCTGACGCGATGGAACTCAACATTGCATATGCTTGATAGGCTGCTCTAGCAGAAACATGCAGTTAACGACTACCTGTACGAACTCTGCGGCAGGACAGGTTCTGCTTGGGTTTTTTTCACCTCGCCAGTGGCTGACTCCTGGAAGATAGCAGCAGGCATTAGGAAACCAGCAGAGGGATAAGGAAGAATATGTGGCAACCTAGGAGAGTTCATGTGTAACCAGAAGAATGCTAAGGTGAATGGCCTGTTGGGGAGTGCAAATAATTTTACAGTGGGTGGTTGGGGTTGGTGTCATCGTCGAAACCACCAGAAAAAAAGAAGACACCAAGATGGTTTTACCAGCACACCTGATTATTGGTAATAAGGCAATTTTAAATATGGCAAAACAGCTATGCCTTTTTAAAAAAAATAGAGCCCAAGTTAGATGTTTTTGCAGCTTGTACACTGCTCAAAAAAAAGGAACACTTTGAAAACACATCAGATTTCAATGGGGAAAAATATCATGCTGGATATCTATAATGATATGGACTGGGTAATGTTTTAGGAATAAAATGATGCCACATCATTTCATAGAAATTAAAATGATAAACCTACAGAGGGCTGAACTCAAAGACACCCCGAAAATCAAAGTGAAAAAATGATGCAGCAGGCTAGTCCATTTTGCTGAAATGTAATTGCAGCAACTCAAAATGGTACATTCAATGGTATTAATTCCTTCATTCTCCAGGAACTTGCTGCATACTCTTGCCACATAAGGCTAGGCATTGTCGTGCACCAGGAGGAACCCAGGACCTGCTGCACCAGCGTAGGGTCTGACAATGGGTCCAAGGATTTCATCCCGATTCCTAATGGAAGCTAGGGTGCCATTGTCCAGTCTGTAGAGGTCTGTGCATCCCTCCATAGATATGCCTCCCCAGACCATGACTGACCCACCACCAAACCGTTCTGAACGATGTTACAGGCAACAAAGTTCTCCACGACTTCTCCAGACCCTTTTACGTCTGTCACATGTGCTCAGGGTGAACCTGCTCTCATCTGTGAAAAGTATAGGGAGCCATTGGAGGACCTGCCAATTCTGGCGTTCAATGGCAAATGCCAATTAACCTTAACGGTGCCGGGCAGTGAGCACAGGGTCCACTAGAGGACATTGGGCTCTCAGGCCACCCTCATGAAGTCTGTTTCTGATTGTTTGGTCAGACACATTCACAGCAGTGGCCTGCTGGAGGTCTTTTTGTAGGACTTTGTGCACAGAGGAACAGGATGAGCACTGCCAAAGGAACATATACCAGTCCTTCTGATGGGTTAAGGACCTTCTATGGCCATGTCCAGCTCTCCTAGAGTAACTGTCTGTCTCCTGAAATCTCCTCCATGTTCTTGAGACTGTGCTGGGAGACACAGCAAACCTTCTGGCAATGGCTCGTATTGATGTGCCATCCTGGAGGAGTTGGACTGCATGTGCAACCTCTATAGGGTCCAGGTATCGCTTTAAGCTATTAGTAGTGACATTGACCCTAGCCAAACTAGTGAAAAACAGTCAGAAACAATAGGGTAGATCAGGGGTGGCGAACACGCGGCTCTCGAGCCGCATGCGGCTCCCGGCCAAACTGAATGCGGCTCTTTGGTTATCATTATTATTTGGTATACTGTGGCTCTAGTAGTCTTTGCCAAGTTTGGATGCTGCGGGACCTCTGAGGAGAGATCTCCAAGCGCGTAGTCCCGCCCCCAGGCTGCGACATCACGTCTCCCATCTCCCAACACTGCACGGGCCAGAGAGCGTGGGGACCCGTATGTCTCCCTCCCGCCTCAGCTGCCTGTTACGTGTCTGAGTGACTGACGAGAACTCAGCTCAGCCGAGACAGCCGCCGGCTGACATCTTCCCCTGCGCATATCAACAGCAGCAGGTGAGGAGGGGGGTCTCTGATGGGGGACATTTATGTGTGTGGGGGTCTCTGATGGGGGACATTTATGTGTGTGGGGGGTCTCTGATAAGGACATTATTGTGCAGGGGTCTCTGATGGGGGACATTTATGTGTGTGGGGGTCTCTGATGGGGGACATTTATGTGTGTGGGGGTCTCTGATAAGGACATTATTGTGCAGGGGTCTCTGATGGGGGACATTTATGTGTGTGGGGGTCTCTGATGGGGGACATTTATGTGTGTGGGGGTCTCTGATAAGGACATTATTGTGCAGGGGTCTCTGATGGGGGACATTTATGTGTGTGGGGGTCTCTGATGGGGGACATTTATGTGTGTGTGGGGGTCTCTTATGGGGGACATTTATGTGTGTGGGGGTCTCTGATAAGGACATTATTGTGCAGGGGTCTCTGATGGGGGACATTTATGTGTGTGGGGGTCTCTGATGGGGGACATTTATGTGTGTGGGGGTCTCTGATAAAGACATTATTGTGCAGGGGTCTCTGATGGGGGACATTTATGTGTGTGGGGGTCTCTGATGGGGGACATTTATGTGTGTGGGGGTCTCTGATAAGGACATTATTGTGCAGGGGTCTCTGATGGGGGACATTTATGTGTGTGGGGGTCTCTGATGGGGGACATTTATGTGTGTGGGGGTCTCTGATGGGGGACATTTATGTGTGTTTGTCTGTTTTGGCAGGTCACTGCGTGGTGTGGCTCTCTGACTCTCACAGTTTAAAATTTTGGCTCCTTTTGTCGAACTTGTTCGCCACCCCTGGGGTAGATTATGGAAAAAACATTTCAGTGACCTCCACCTATAAAACCATTCCTGTTTTGGGGGTTGTCTCATTGTTGCCCATCTAATGTACATGTTAATTTCAGCAGCTGAAACTGATGAACAACCCCCTCCACTACTTAACTGATCAAATCAATATCCCAGGAGTTTAATTGACTTGATGCTGTACTCCGATTAGGCAGTGTATATTATAATACCCAGACAGTCAGGAAGTTTGGGAATTCTGGACCGGTTTCATTACTATTATGTTAGCCATCTGTCATCTGACCAGAGTTCCCTACTCTCGATAGACTGCACTGGAAGTTTCTACCATGTCCACCACTGAAATTAACCTCTATTGCCAAATTGCAAAGTATGTTCTCTCCACTATGACATGTTTTTTCACATTCTTGAAATTATGTGAAAAAAATACAAGTTGTTTCCAGCCCATTTGACCCTGTAGCTGCAAACACTGAGGTGCAATTCAACCTCACATAACAAAGGTCAACTGTAGCCAGATTCTCAGAAACTTTATCTCACTCTGCTCCCTACATGAAGCCTTATAGTGCATGCGCTTCCACTGCGGAGGCTCTAAAAAATGTGAGGTTAGGACTGCAGATAATACTGGGGAGCCATGAAGTGGCAATGCAGCTTACGCATGTATTTGCAAATGTGTGCAAACGAAACCGCTGTTTTTAATGCATACTGTTAGACAGGATAATTTGGTTGATTGCAGACTGGTTGGTAAGTTGAGCTGGGAATTTTAGTTGGTTTTGTTTGACATGCTTCATATCGGTTTTTACTACACTGATTTTAATTTAAGTATACCAATAAAGATTTCACAGGATACATTCATAACACTGGTGTACACATGCAGCAATGTAAGAAGAGAGTTTAGGAGAAGCTGCTTACTTTAAGACTTTTTGATTGTAACTAGTGATCGACTGATATCGTTTTTTTGTTGCCGATACCGATATAGATATTTTGGCCATCGCATATCGGTATCGGGCGATATTGGCCGATATTTTAGTACAGCCCTCATGTTTTCCACTCGCCTGATCGCATTTTGCGAGTGGAAAATGATTGCAGGCAAGGACGAGAGAGGAGAGGAAGAGGAAAGGCAGCCGGATAATCAGAGCGGGGATCGCTGCACTGTAACATCTTTCATTTGAATTGCCGGGCGCTCAGCTTCACACGTAGTCCCCCCTCCTTGCTCGGCTCCTTTGATAGACAAAACACCGCCGGTACGTGTGACGTCTATCATAGGGGCCGAGCCAGGAGGCGGGACTACGTGTGAAGCTGAGCGCCTGGCAATTCAAATGAAAGATGTTACAGTGCAGTGATCCCCGCTCTAATTATCCAGCCGCCTTTCCTCTTCCTCTCTCTTCTCCTGCACAGGTGAAGCTGCAATCCATATTTATGGTCACATGGTTGGGGGGTCTAATATAGGATTACAAGGCTCAGCATGTCTTATTTATGGTCACATGGTTGGGGGGGGGCGTCTCCTATAGGACTACAAGGCTCAGCATTCCAAATTTCTAGTCACATTGCTAAAGGGGGGGACTCATATAGGACTACAAGGCACAGCATGTCTTATGGTCACATGATGGGGGGGTCTCATATAGGACTACAAGGCACAGCATGTCTTATGGTCACATGATAGGGGGGTCTCATATAGGACTACAAGGCTCAGCATTCCATATTTCTAGTCACATGGCTAACGGGGGGGGGGGGTCTCATATAGGACTACAAGGCACAGCATGTCTTATTTATGGTCACATGATGGGAGGGGGGGTTTCATATAGGACTACAAGGCACAGCATGTCTTATTTGTGGTCACATGATGGGGGGGGGGGGAGTCTCACATAGGACTACAAGGCACAACATGTCTTATTTACGGTCACATGATTGTGGGAGCATCTCCTATAGGTGGGGCAACTGGTGGCGAGTAACCCTTAAGGCCTGGCTAGTAGCTCAGGACTTGAAATTTTAAGCCCTGTTTAAGTACATTTAAAATTTTGCAAAATAAACACAAATTTCGACACAAATCTGTTACTGAACATATCAAACTTTATTTAACAATTTTAACATTAAGGGCTCGTTCTACACACCTTAACTGCATGCAAACTGATAGGAAAACTTCAATTGCAGGGACATTTAGTTTCACATCATTCTGATTGTGCATTAATGCATAATAAACTGCTGCAGTAGTGCACTCAATCACTGCAATAATTTTAAATCACTACTGCAGCGCAGTCAGTGCAAAACTGCTAGAAAAAAAAGCTAAGCAACACAACAGCTACACAGTGGATTGGACTGGAGTCAGTGGACTAACTCTGCAGTATGGCACTCACTGCAACTTCTGCAGTCAGTGCAAAACTGCTAGAAAAAAAGATAGGCAACACAACAGCTACACAGTGGATTGGACTGGAGTCAGTGGACCACCTCTGCAGTATGGCACTCACTGCAACTACTGCAGTCAGTGCAAAACTGCTAGAAAAAAAGCTAGGCAACACAACAGCAACACAGTGGATTGGACTGGAGTCAGTGGACTACCTCTGCAGTATGGGACTCACTGCAACTACTGCAGTCAGTGCTAAACTGCTAGAAAAAAGCTACACAGTGGATTGGAGTCAGTGGACTACCTCTACAGTAGGGCACTCACTGCAACTACTGCAGTCAGTGCAAAACTGCTAGAAAAAAGCTAGACAACAGCAAGACAGTGGATTGGAGTTGGACTGGAGTCAGTGGACTGCTGCTGCAGTAGTGCACTCACTGCAATGATTTACTGCAGTCAGTGCAAAACTGCTAGAAAAAAGCTAGGCAACAGCTAGATAGTGGATTTGAATGGACACTACTCTTTTTAATACTCCCAGTTAAGTAGAACAATATTATACTGCAGAAAACAGAACATTTCAGCATGTCCATCATGGTCACCCGTTAAAGGGCTTCTGTTTTGTTCATATAATGTTGCCACTTCATAAACATGCTCAGGAGGAGAGGACGACAGAGGAGCAGAGAGAGAGAGTTATCTTCTAGCATGGGAAGCAAGTCTTTTGTAGCGTGCCTCATTTTCTTTCCACCACTGAAGAGGATCGCTTCTGTCAATTTCTGGTTCCTTCAAATAGAAATGAAGTTCATCATCCAGGCTCATTATTGCAGATTCAGAAGAAATTGAATCCTCTGCATGAGGCCCAAATAAAACACTAAAAATGTCCTGATCAATTTGACCATGCTGAAGATTCTCTTCTGTTCGTTGACGTATTGTTGGACATTTTTCTGTTTTTGCAGCATGCTGCTCTTTCATATTATCAAAATAATGATCTGGACTTGTCTTTTAGGCAGGAACCTCCTGCACCTCCTGTTGAATATCTTCTGTCAGCCATTGTTTTGCCTTTGCTAATACATCTTTAGAAGAGAAAGCATTGTTCTTGTATTGAGGATTCAAAAGACTTGCAAGTACAACATTTTTAATCTGTTCATGCTTCTTAAAACATATATCAATCAAAGCTCTTTGGCTTGGCAGACCATCGTTTGAAAGTTGGAGGGTGTTGTGTGCCATGACACTGAGGTATGACCTATCATCAAGCCTCATTCCTTTCCACATGTTTGCTCCACTGTCTCTAAGTAGCACAAGCATCACTTTGTCTTTGTTGATTCCCAAGTCTTAAAGCATGCCTAGAAACATTTCTCTACTGTACTCAGTGTGGGATCCTTGCATCACTTTTGTATCCAACACCAATTGCCTTTTTGTCCATCCGCTGTCAATGAAGTGGCATGTAAGAATCATTAGTGACTCGCCTGACTCTGTTTGTCCTGACCAGCAGTCAGTTGTGAATGAGAGTTAGTTGCCAGCATTCTCTGGTTGCAGCATAGCCTTTACTTTGTCAACGACCTTTTGGTGAATCTTTCCCAGCTTTTCTGTTCGATAATACTTCTCATTCTTCAGTGTGTAGCTTGGCTCAAGTATGGACATCAACTGCCTCAATCCTGAGTCAAACACCATTGTAAATGGCTGGTTATCAGTGACAATCATCTCTGTGATTACTCTGTCCAGCAGTTGGGATTATCCATCTGAATCTAGACAGTGTCACCTGTTTTTTTTTCAGAAACATATCTGTTATTGTTGCCTGGGATAGTGGAGAAGCTATTTCGAAATCACATTGACATTCATTTTGTTTGATATAATTCAATATGATGAACTCTTAAATGGGTCCAAAGATTTGATGTATTTAGTTTTTTTGCAGTTACTGATCCCATGCCTATGTTGTTTGTACATGTATTGCACACTGCTGCTTTTCCTGGAGAAGGTTGAGATGAGAAAAAGTCCCAGACCACACTTTTACTTTTTCTCTCCTCATCCATCTCCATTTCAATTTGAAAGACACAAAAAAGATTAAAAAAATTACTTGCTGAAGTTGCTGACACCCTGTTGTGGGTTGGTGGCTGACGCCTGGCAGTGTGGGTTGCTTGCTGGCACCCTGTTGTGGGTTGGTGGCTGACGCCTGGTAGTGTGGGTTGCTTGCTGGCACCCTGTTGTGGATTGGTGGCTGACGCCTGGCAGTGTGGGTTGCTTGCTGGCACCCTGTTGTGGGTTGGTGGCTGATGCCTGGCAGTGTGGGTGGCTTGCTTGCTGGCACCCTGTTGTGGGGTGGCTGGCTGCTGTCACCCTGCTGTGGGTCAGTGGCTGACGCCTGGCAGTGTGGGTGGCTTGCTGAGTTTCTGGCACCCTTGTGGGTCAGTGGCTGACACTTGGCAGTGTGGGTTGCTTGCTGGCACCCTGTTGTGGGTTGGTGGCTGACGCCTGGCAGTGTGGGTGGCTTGCTTGCTGGCACCCTGTTGTGGGTGGCTGGCTGGCTTGCCTTAACACTGTGGTGGCTGGCTTGGTGTCACCCTGTTGTGGGTAGCTGGCTTGCAGGAACACTGTGGTGGATGGCTGGCTTGGTGTCACCCTGTGGTGGGTGGGGGGCTGGCTGGCTTGCAGGAACACTGTGGTGGGTGGCTGGCTTGGTGTCACCCTGTTGTGGGTGGCTGGCTTGCTGGAACACTGTGGTGGGTGGCTGGCTTGGTGTCAACCTGTTGTGGGTGGCAGGCTTGGGGTCACCCTGTTGTGTGGGTGGCTGGCTTGGTGTCACAAGGCCGTTTCCTATATATCGGGGGAAAGTGCATATCGGCCCTCGATATATCGGTGTTGCCGATAATCGGTCGATCTCTAATTGTAACTCTATATGGTTCTCTCTGAACAGACTGACAGGAAGGGTGAAGGAACACTGCTCTCACTCTATTCACATTTGTCTGTAAATTTGAGCTTTAGCCACTGATCTCTAATCCCCAGAAGATTCTGCAGAACATTTATTTTTTAGCGTTTGGGTACACCATTGGTTAGTTCTGTGCACTTCAATTCCTGGATCTGCACAACTGCTGCATTAAATATATTATGCAGATGTAGCACCCACTGCTGAAGGGCCTGCAGGAATTAGACAGGTCTCCCTTACCTGTTTAAAACAGCTACCTGGGCCTGGCAGTCTCTAAAGCACTGACGTGCTCGGTCTAGGGATGTCTTTTTTTGAAGTTTTATTGCAGTGCTTGAATGGGAAAGAGGAATGAGGATGCAGGATACTCCAAAAAACCCAACCAGGTACAGGAAGAAAGATTCTTAAGCATAGTTCTTTAACAGCAGTCTTTAGCTGGCTGTCCCCTTCACCTCCAGCATTACTTAACTGAAACTCTTCAGGAGCAGTCCCAGTCCATTGACCAACCTCTGGTGCCTGACCTTCAAAGCACAGGCATACCTGAACCTCTAGGCAAAAGGTTTCCTGCGACACTGTTCAGTGAAAGGGTTACCTATTCCAGCTGAACTTTATAGGCAGTATCCTCCAGCAGATTTCCTTAAGTCCAAGTTCCTCCAAAGCCCTCAGCCAAGCACATGCTGAAGCCTGACAGCAACAACTCTCCAGTAGTGCAGGCTACCCAGAAAAAGAGACCTCAAAACAGGTCCTTCCAAACATTTATCCTCTTCCTAGCCACACCTTCTGGGCACCCCTACCCAGTAATTTTAAGTTAGGATAATTATTCATAGTCCAAAGATGCCACCATTCTACTCCTGAAAGCTTCTTCCAGAGGCAGGAAAAAGCAATCAACTCCCAAGTTTAGGGATAGACCTGGCCAGGCCTAGAAAATAGATTGCTGCTCAGCTGGGTACAGCACAGCCAAAAACTAAATTTATTCAGCCTAGGGCACAAAGTGAAACAAAAGAAACAAAAGAAGGTGAAACACCCAAAACTCACACGTAGACAGAAACAGATTAAGAATTTATGGTAGGGAGACCTTTCTGTTGGTGTATATAGAAAATAGATTCCAGGTCCTGACTCCAACTTAAGGATTTCCTCTGGTAATGTTTATGTAGGTGCTATAAAGAGATACTAATTTCCTTGATAGAAATTTTACCCCATCATAGAGTAACTTATCCAATCAACAGTATAAAATTAGTATCACTGGGCCCACCCCCATATAGCAAGACTACTACATATATTACACACACACACACACACACACACACACACAGTGTGACAGTACTCACTGTCACTGGGAATGAAAAACAGACAATATGCTAATATCAGCTCAACCACCTGTCTTCCAGACATCGTTGAATATGCGGATGTACTCACCTGTTATCTACAATAGGTTCTATATTCATACCTATTGTTTGTGTATTGTATTGCAGGAGCTCGAGGACGGCCGTCTGCTACTTAATTGGCTCAGGTTGATTGAATCACTGTCATCTATTAGTTGCTGAGTGGAAATATACTGTGTGTTGGTTGTTCTTTAGATATGTTAATTCTATTTCTGTATACAATTTCATCTGCATAGTATAATGTAGTCAGGCAACCCCTGACCTGTGTGTAGTATTTTGATCAGGAGGGGAATGTGCTCATGTGTGTATAAATTGAGTGTGAAACTGTTCAATAAAGGAGAAGGTTCCAAACCTTGTACAAGCTAAGTTGTTGGCTAGCTTTGTATGTGGGCAGCTAGGATTTGATATCTATGTTCATGACTGCAAGGAAGCCGTATACTGACGGGAGACCACATGTACAGTGTGGGTCAGCAGTTCTGTTACATTGGTGGCAAGCGGTGGGATGCTTCCTGCAGTCTGGGACATCCAAACCTCCACCGGGATCCAAAGTCCGGATAGCAGAAGAGGAGAGGTACAGATATCAGCCGCCATGGAAGAGGAATTCGGAAGGAGGCTGCGAGAGATGCGGATACAGCACAGGGGACCTGTGTCAGAGCAGGTCCTGCTAGGATGGCATAATTCTGTGTGCTTGGATCTCTGGAAGGAAATGCTAGCCCGTGAGCAGCGCCACCAGGGAAAAATCCTCCCCTCCATCCAGAAAAGGTACTGTGTTGCGGTGTGGATTGCAGGAGCTGTTTTGGGGAGATACACCGCACAAGGAGCAGACAGCTGAGTTAAGCAGGCTGGTCTGGGCAGAGATGCGGTTGGAAGAGAGCTATACAGCCCTCCGGTGGCATGTATCCCAAACATGCCACTGGATTGCAGATGACAGCCCAACGGAAGGCTTTGGCTATGGTGGCCGGGGACTGTTGTAGGAGAAGCTGTCAGGGGACCCAAACTTTGGGAGCGATTTGGAGTGACGGTTACAGGAAATTATGGATTACAGAGAAAGGATTCTGAACATCTCGGAAGTGCTCTGGGCACTGGAAGATATGGAGTTTCTGGCCATTCAGAAATGGGAGCTGGAGATAGCGTACAGACAGCTGCTAGACTATGCTCAGTGCCAGGGCTGGGCTCCCCCTGCCTGGGGATATCCAGAAGTACCAGCTGACAGTCCAGAAATCCTGACTGAAGAATCAAAAAAATGGCACTGTAATAGTGTGCTTTGCTCACTTGCACCCACGGTCTTGGATGCCAAGGTCTTATGGCGGATGTAGCAAGTGCTGACTAACCTTGATGAACCTGTTTCTGCACAGGATGAGCTTGGATGGAGGAATGCGTCTGTCCAGCCACTGGATAAAGGTATGGGAGAAGAGGAAGCCATCTTCATTCCCCAGCCACGGATCACAGATGTAATTGACTTTTCATCGGAGGATGTTATGGATGATAAGTCACCTGTCAGTGTTGGCACTGGGCCCAAGTGCCCAAGTACCTATCTTCCAGACATCGTTAAATATTCTGATGTACTCACCTGTTATCTACAATAGGTTCTGTATTTATAGACAGAAGGGGGGGATATAATGATTTGCCATAACAAAATGTGCAGTTGCCTCCATCCCTATGTGTGAATATATGGACAGGAAAGAAAAAATGGGACTTTGATTGAGGTGCAACTGGACATGTATAATATATACGGATTTTATTAAATAAATAAATATAATGCAAGAACACTGTAACATATGCGTATACAGAGATAAGGCACACAGTAGATACAATAGTACACAATACATCCAAAATCAATATAGTATTTCTAGGACCAAAAAATGGATCACTCAAGAATAAAATGGATACACTTAGACATGAATTTGAATTCACTGTGTGCTGCCAATCTTAACATATATCATATTTCAATAAAACATAGAATTTGAGTAATTTGTAGGCTCGACGCGTTTCATGGACCTCCGTCCATTCATCAGGAGCTTGAATATATGTCTATGGAAATGAAAATAGGAATTGTATTATAATGCTAATATAAAGAATGAGCTCAAAATGGAGGGTATGTTAAAACAGACAACTACCTTAGGCAGTGTCAAAAATCCTCGAGCAGTCCAGTCTGACAAAGAGAGACCGAAACAGATCCGGAGGAAGCCTGACCCGGGGCTGAGGCGTGCAGTGCATCCAGCAAAGGGGCAATAGGGAGGGGAGGACCCCAGGCATAATATAGGCAGATAATAGCATTCCAAGGGTATCGCTCCAAGGCAAGATGGTAAGGGCATCATGTGAGCAAAAGCAGTCTGAAAATATATATATGAGTAAATGAGTACAATGTATTAAACAAATGTACTGAGAGAATCCATCTCATAAAAAACAACAATGCATATATTTAGATACATGAGCCCAAAGAGTGGCAGTATATATATGAATGGTTGGGTCCAGTGTAATGAACAGATATATTGGAAAAATCAATCTTCAAAAAATATGTGTAAATTTAGGTAGATACCACCGAAAAGTGCCAATACACAACACCAGAGGAAGAAAAGTACCAAAAAGATACCAAGTGGGATAAATCTGGGACTGATTCATGAAACACAGAAGCTCTTTTGGGGAGAAAGATGGCCACCAAGTTGGAGGGGCTTTTAAACTAGGAGACGGGGGGGAGGGCTCAGAAGTAGAATCAGTCAGGAGGGAGCAAAGGACTGAAGGCAGCTGTAGGGTCAGCAGCGACAGTAGGTCCACAACGTCAATCGGTAGGTCTGTGCGGGAGAACCTCAGACCAAACAGGAATAAACATAACCAATCACGTTTAACTTCCGTAAAATTAAGAGGGGTATATGCTAATGCCAGGAGCCTAGCTAATAAAATGGATGAGCTGGAAATGTTAGTACATGAGGAGGACATAGACCTTGTGGGAATAGCGGAGACTTGGTTTGACCCCTCACATGACTGGCTGGCCAATATCCAAGGGTATTCGGTGTACCGGAAGGACAGGGTAGGAAAAAGAGGGGGAGGGGTATGTCTCTACGTCAAGAACAATGTAAAGGTGATTGAGAGGAGTGACATTACGGAAGGGATGAGTACGGAGTTAGAATCCGTATGGGTAGAACTCCATAGGGAAGGAGAAAAGGGAAAAGTAATTGTGGGGGTTTGGTATAGGCCACCTAAACAAGGGGAGGAGGTAGAGCTGGAATTTTTAGCACTTTTGGGTAAAGTGGCAAAGCTAGGATCAGTCATCATATTGGGGGACTTCAATTATCCCGACATTGACTGGGAAGAGGGGACTACACACTCACAGAAGGCCCATCTATTCACGGAAACCTTACAGGATAATTACATGTCACAGTTGGTGGACTCTCCGACTAGAGAAAATGCAGTCCTGGATCTATTGATCACTAATGACCCAGACCTAAGCTCGGAGGTAGGAGTCCAGGACAACCTGGGCTCTAGCGATCACAGGATGATCACATTTAGCGTAAATAACAATTTAGCAAGGCAAGTGGGGAACATAAGAACCCTTAACTTCAGAAGGGCAAACTTTCCAAAATTGTACTCATTGATGGAAAGGGTAAACTGGGACCAGACCCTGGGATCCCTGACCACAGAGGAAAAATGGGAATGCTTTAGGAACATATTAAGCAAAGGCATCTTGCAGTGCATTCCTATGGGAAATAAATTTAGAAGAGACAAAGCCAAACCTGGCTGGCTAAACCGTAGTGTTAAAAAACTTATTAGGGGAAAAAAATTGGCCTTCAGGAAATATAAATCAGAAGGCACAGTATCGGCTTTCGACCAATACAAGGAGGCAAATAAGAAGTGTAAACACGAAATCAAGACGGCTAAAATAGACTTTGAGAGACAAATAGCGGAGGATAGTAAAAAAAACCCAAAGAAATTCTTTAAGTATATCAACAGCAAAAAAAAACTGGGGCAGAGCATATTGCACACATAATTAACGATGATGGGAGGATGGTTACAGAGGACACTGAAAAAGCAACCGTGCTGAATGCTTTTTTCTCGTCAGTATTTACACAGGAAAAGGAGGGGTACACTGACCATGACTGTATGGTTAGTAGTAATACACAGGACTTGCCACTATGGCTAACAGAGGGTGAAATCAGGGAAAGGCTGGACAAACTTAACACAAACATATCATCAGGCCCGGATGGCGTGCATCCGAGAGTACTCAAGGAACTCAGTAAGGTTATATCCAGACCACTGTTCCTGATCTTTGCGGACAGTATTAGGACGGGAGATGTACCAGGGGAGTGGAGGAAAGCGAACGTGATTCCGATATTCAAAAAGGGTCAGAGGCATATACCGGGAAATTATAGGCCGGTCAGTGTGACATCAGTAGTATGTAAACTTCTGGAGGGGATGATAAGGGACTATATCGTAGAATATGCTAAAGACAACAGCATCATCAGTAGTAACCAGCACGGGTTTACAAATGGGCGTTCTTGACAAACCAATCTCTTAACATTCTACGAGGAGGTGAGCTGTGAGCTAGATAGGGGCAGACCAGTGGATGTGGTGTACCTAGATTTCGCTAAGGCGTTTGATACAGTTCCCCACAAGCGCTTAATTTATAAAATAAGGTCTTCAGGTATCGACAGCAGGGTTTGCTCTTGGATACGGAACTGGCTAAAAGGGCGTATCCAAAGGGTGGTAATAAACAGCGCATACTCAGACTGGTCTGAGGTAGTAAGCGGGGTCCCCCAAGGCTCAGTCCTAGGACCAACCTTGTTCAATTTATTCATAAATAGCATTGAGGACGGTATCAGTAGTTCGATATCAGTTTTTGGTGATGACACTAAATTAGGCAGGGCAATAACAGCACAGCATGAAGCAGATATCCTACAGAATGACCTGGACAAAATAACGGAGTGGGCAACGACTTGGCAAATGAGGTTTAACGTAGAGAAGTGTAAGGTTTTGCACTTGGGGACTAGAAACATTAAAGCACAATACACGTTAGGAGGGGAACCCTTGGGGGAATCAAAAATGGAGAAGGATCTGGGAGTCTTGGTTGATGATAGACTAGGCAACAGCTTGCAATGTCAAGCGGCGGCTACCAAGGCTAGCAGAATATTAGCATGCATAAAGAAAGGGATGTTTTCCAGAGATAAGACTATAATCCTTCCACTTTATAAAACTCTGGTTCGACCGCATCTGGAGTATTCTGTCCAGTTCTGGTCGCCAGTCCTCAGAAGGGATGTGTTGGAGCTGGAGAGAGTACAGAGAAGGGCAACTAAACTAATTAGGGGACTGGAGGACCTTGATTATGAAGAGTGTCTCCAATCGCTTGATTTATTCTCCCTGGAGAAGAGACGCCTGAGGGGGGACATGATAGCAATTTTTAAATATCTCAATGGGGATCTCAGCTTAGAAAAAAAGCTGTTCAGTCAAAGGGATTGCATGAGGACTCGGGGGCACACAATGCGATTAGAGGAGAAGCGTTTTAACCTCAGGCAACGTGGGGGGTTCTTTACTGTTAGGGCTACAAGATTGTGGAATTCTCTACCACAAGAATTGGTTTCTGCGGGTAGTATGGTGGCTTTCAAAAGACTATTAGACGTACATCTCAAAGAACAGAACATTCAGGGGTATGTGAGATGATTACAGCCACACACACCTACACAGGTTGAACTGGATGGACTATTGTCTTTATTCAACCTCACCTACTATGTAACTATGTAACTATGATATATGTTAAGATTGGCAGCACACAGTGAATTCATGTCTAAGTGTATCCATTTTATTCTTGAGTGATCCATTTTTTGGTCCTAGAAATACTGTATTGATTTTGGATGTATTGTGTACTATTGTATCTACTGTGTGCCTTATCTCTGTATACGCATATGTTACAGTGTTCTTGCATTATATTTATTAATTTAATAAAATCCGTATATATTATACATGTCCGGTTGCACCTCAATCAAAGTCCCATTTTTTCTTTCCTGTCCACAGGTTCTGTATTTACAGCTATTGTTTGTGTATTGTATTGCAGGAGCTCGAGGATGGCCGTCTGCTACTTAATTGGCTCAGGTTGATTGAATCACTGTCATCTATTAGTTGCTGAGTGGAAATATACTGTTTGTGCTGGTTGTTCTTTAGATATGCTAATTCTATTTCTGTATAAAATTTCATCTGCATAGGATAATGTAGTCAGACAACCCCTGACTTGTGTGTAGTATTTTGATCAGGAGGGGGATGTGCTTATATGTGTATAAATTGAGTGTGAAACTGTTAAATAAAGGAGAAGGTTCCAAAACTTGTACAGCTAAGTTGTTGGCTAGCTCCAGTTTAGTATACATACATACATACATTTACATACTAAACTGGAGAGAGAAGCTTCTGCAGAGGAGAGAGGTGAGGAGGAATCCATCCTTTTTCCCCCATTTAAAGGAGCGGCACAAGGGAACCCACATTGGCCCGGAGGGCCTACAAGCGTGATCGGTCTTAGTGCTAGAAAGCACATAAGACCCATTACTTCTGGTAAATGATCCATCTTTAGTAAATTCACTGTAAAAAGGAACCATTACCACCAAAGTAACCTACCGTTTTGGATAATTGAGCACAAAGCACCTGTACTTTGATTTAAGAATTGGAAGATTTTTTTGGACTAAATTATTGTCACTATTTTTATGGACTACTGCACTTTTATTATTTTATTATTTTATAACTACTGCACTTTATTAATTACTGCCATATTTATTGATCATTGCACGTCTGTATAGTATAACACAGGAATATTCACTTGCATATAGCTATGCGACTGTTTTATTCATTTATAATTATTTATTTATCCACAACTGTGACACATTATTGTTTGCATATGAATTCATCTCTACGAATTATTTATATTTATATATTATTTATTTATCCATTTATTTGTATGGCACACAGTACCATTAGCAAGCTCTGTAGATAGTCTTTATAAATAAGACTATTTTTAATACTATACAAGCAGTACACTCACTACTTTACATTGTAGCAAAGTGTCATTTCTTCAGTGTTGTCACTTGAAAATGTATAATAAAATATTTACAAAAATGTGAGGGGTGTACTTACTTTTGTGAGATACATATATATATATATATATATATATATCTATATATATATAGATAGATATATATATATATATATATATATATATTGTAAGGGATTAGCTCGGTGGCGGGTGTGGATGACCCCTTGGGGGGTGAGTTTTCCCAGAGAGGTAGCTGACAAGTGCTTGCAAACAAACAGTGTGGTTTATTAAATGGTGTTTTCTTCACCAGGCTGTATGCAGCAAAACATCCAAAATAAAATAAAACAGAAAATAAATCCTTGCCTCTGTGGGCGGCTACCTTCTCACAACTGGAACCTGCCTAAGTGTCTGTCTCCAACCTACCGTCGGGCAGACTTCCTGGTCCTACAGCGGACACTCAATAGTCCTTTTATAATAGCTTCACAGGGCAACACAGTCCTTTGTTTCTTTCACATCAACAGTTCGTCTTCTCACCTTTGAGACGTATTCACCCTTGGTTACCGTCCCGGGCACACATCACTCCGGGGGGTCTTCTCCCAGGCCCACACATCCTGTCGGGAGGCACACGCTGACTGTCCTCCTGCTCCCAGCCCACATGGCTTCAGGACACAGCTTCTGGAGGCAGCAAACAATAGGAATTTCTCTGAACAAATTATAGAGCCTTAACTCCCTCATTCTGAACAGGTGAAGGCCTTTCAACTTCCTGCTGGCTAGCTCTGTAGCCAACACCCTAAATTAATTAATGGACTTTCTAAATCAGGTGGAAATGTATCTCCTTCCTGTGACTACATTCCCAGATTTAGCTGACTTCCTGTTACATACCCCCCCCTCTTGTTTCAACCCTAGGGTTGGGACACAGATTTCCAGGCACGCATGTGTCAAGCACTGCTGACTCACTGATAAGCCTCCTATTATCCTCAAGCTTCCGGATGAAACTGTTTTGTCATCTTCATTGACGGATTTCTCATAAATGCCACACAGTTTGTCTCTCATCTCATATACACATTCTTCAACTGCATTTTTGGCATCATTTCGCTCCTTCTCGTTTCTGTCATCTTCATTGACAGCTTTCTCATAAATGTCAGACAGCTTGTCCCTCATAACCGTCTGTCCAATCCACCACGGAGGACCGTGATCCATAGGCAACTCAATTGGGCTAGTCTTAATGTCTTCAACATTCTTAAGACGCCTCTCTCTGCAATCCATAAATGTTTTCCACAAAACTTTGAGAACCTTTGCTTCACTAAGCTTTGTTCCAAGTAGGGACTCTTGACATCCCTCTGTGACTTGAGTTGCCTCTCCATACAGCTGTACACAATCATTGACTTTTTGTTGTAAAAGGGAATGATCTTCCTTCTTGAGCTTTGCTTGCTCTAAGATGCTGTGCAGAGGATTTTCCAATTGAGACAACAGGCTGTCACACATTTCTTCAAAGTGACCCCTGTTCCTTTTCCCAGAGATATCAATATCATTCAAACATTTCATATTCATAGGCAGATCTGAAGCATTTGCACTCATCAACTTCTTAAACTTTTCGCCCTCCTGAGCGAGTCGCAGTAAAGGCCTACTATTTGATTTGATATTCAGTTTATATTTCTTGCCAAACTCTTCACAGAAGTAGCCAACCAGAACATCATCAACTTTCCTTCCACCAACATAGGGGTCAAAGGCAACAACACAGTTGAACCCAGCGATCTGGGTGGTATCCATTATAGACCTCCTCTCTGCATCAGTGAAGAAGCATGGAACTGCAACACATTCTTTTACAGGTTTCTTCAATGCACTTTCTGCTGAACTATTTGACCGCTC
Source organism: Pelophylax lessonae (assembly GCF_965119305.1). Lineage (NCBI taxonomy): Eukaryota > Metazoa > Chordata > Amphibia > Anura > Ranidae > Pelophylax > Pelophylax lessonae. The sequence continues at coordinate 424,201,784 of NC_138771.1, forward strand.
AAGGTCACCTAGTTCTTTTTCTCTATCTGAATTCCACATGGAATGCATCTCAAGATCACGATCAAACTTCTGCCACCCGTCTTTCACCAGTTCCATTTTGGAAACACTCCCTGAAAGGCACTTATTCATTTGCTTCACGTTTTCACCAACAGCCTTAGTTTTCTCCACTAGGTTTTCAGCCTGAACTGAGAAATCACCACATTTCTTACTCAGCTCCTTTGTTTGCTGAAGCTCTAATGATACATTTTCCAATGCTTGAAGTTTTTGAAGGAACGGTTTATTCCAAAGGGGTGATTCAAGCCACATGTCGTCACATTTCTGAGGCTCACTCAGGACAGACCCCAAAACACTGATCCTTTTAAAAACTGCATCAGGCACACTATCCCCTCTTTGGGACAGATCCTCTGTTGCCTGGAATTCCTCTTCCAGTTCCTGCAACGGAATCTTCATCTCTTCTAGTTGCTGTTCTAAGGCTCGCTTAGACTTTTCTAGCTCCTGAACGCTTTTCACAACATCATCCTTGGAGCTGACCAATTCTTCCATTTCTGTACGCAGCTGTTTAACACTTTCTAGTTCAGCCTTACACTCTAGAGCTTCCTCCAAAGAGCGAGCCAAGAACAGGGCTTTGCTCTCGTTATCACGCACCTCCGTTTCTGCACGTGCGCGTTCTTCTGCATATTTTGCAGACACATTCTTCTCTTCACCAAGCATCTGATCAAACTTCTTTTTCACATCTTCAACACACTGTAATGAACCAACGCTTTCTTCCATGCGTTTTTTCATAACCGCTATCTGAGCTTGCAATGTTGCGACTTGCTCTGATAGGTTTTTCTTTGCTTCCGCCTCCTCTTTTAATTGTTCCAGGAAGCCATTTTTCTCATCTTCCATTTGTTTGAGCTTTGTGCTAAAACTCAGCCTTTGACACCTCTCTTCCTGTAAGAGTTCCTGCGTGTCTTGCAGCTGCGATTCCAAGATAGAAAAATCTTCCGCAATTTCTCTAGATTTGCTGTCTGCTTGAGAAAGCTGATTTGTAACATTGTCCAACTCAACCTGCAGTCGGTTTGCCTTCTCTGACAGCTTAGCACACAATCGGTCACCTTCTGACACCTTGACTTGCGATTCCAGAAGCTGTGCCTCTACTTTTTCCCTCTTATGTTCACAATCTTCTTTTCCCTGCATAAGAGCCTTCACCTCATTGGCTAGCATCTGGGAATAAGAATGTAATTCTGCCACACAGGCTTCTTTCTCCTTTAACTGCTGCTGGACACGTTGGGCTTCCCCTTTCCAACTTTCACAGTCCGCACGCCATTCATCTACCACATTGCTTAAAGTAGTGAGCTCATACACAGTACTCAGTAATTTAGCCTCTCTTTCACTTTTCTCTTTGTCGCTGAGAGACAATGTCGCTTCCAGAGCAACATTCTGTTCCTGCGACTCCTGCAGGTCTATTTTTGTAGCTCCCAAAGACTGAAGACTTTTTTCCAGCTGATTACGCAACTCCAACATATCAGCCATACTTTGCTTCTGCAAAGTCTGAATTTCACTTTCCTTTTCCATGAGGATGGTATCTTTCTCCATTATAGTCTCTCTGCGTTTTTGCAACTCGACCAAAAGAAGAGCAGTGGATTCTTCCCACTGTGACACATGAGACTTGAGTAGTTCATTTGTTTCCTGCAAGTTTCTATGCTCCATTTTAAGCAATTCCAAGGCTTGTTCCTTTTCTTCCATTTTCCGTTGCAAGGCATCCAACTCAGCCCTGCACACATACTCGGTTTCCTCCAAACCGATGGCCTCCATTGGCTGCTGGCGTCTCTGTTTCCAGCCTGCCATGCTCTCTTGATGAGCCTTTTGTTGAGCTGCAAAGCTCTGCTGAAAATCCGCATTTGCCTGCTGTTGAGCTGCATTTGCTTGCTGTTGAGCTGCATTTGATATAATCAGATGTTTCAACATCTCCTCCATTTTGAGATTACTTTTCATCTGAGCACACTGCGTCTCCATAGCAGTTTCATCAGTGTTGCTAGGGACAACAACCTTCCTCTTTAGTAGACTCTCTTTAGGCATGGATGGGGCTGGTTCAGACGGCAACATCCCCTCCATCCATAGAATCCGGTCTCTCATTTCATCTATCTTTGCATTTTTGAGGCGTTTGGACCGCCCCATCTTCAATAACTCCACAAACAAATTTTTCACAGTCCAGCAAACAATTTTCAGACCACTGTCTCTTCAACACATGTAGTTTTTCTCTCTCTTGCAGGATCTCTTTTCCTGCGCACACAGTTTGTGCAGTCACTTGCACCAGACACAACAAAGTTCATCAAAAAATTTTGAGACCCCTGTCTCTTTAAAACACTTTTTTTTTTTTTTTTTTGTCAGGATCTTCTCTCCTGCACACATAGATTGTGCAATCTCATGCACCAGATAAAGTTCATCAAACATATGCACTTCCTTGCAGGGATCTCTGCTTATGCCCACTGCATACCTCCACCATATGTAAGGGATTAGCTCGGTGGCGGGTGTGGATGACCCCTTGGGGGGTGAGTTTTCCCAGAGAGGTAGCCGACAAGTGCTTGCAAACAAACAGTGTGGTTTATTAAATGGTGTTTTCTTCACCAGGCTGTATGCAGCAAAACATCCAAAATAAAATAAAACAGAAAATAAATCCTTGCCTCTGTGGGCGGCTACCTTCTCACAACTGGAACCTGCCTAAGTGTCTGTCTCCAACCTACCGTCGGGCAGACTTCCTGGTCCTACAGCGGACACTCAATAGTCCTTTTATAATAGCTTCACAGGGCAACACAGTCCTTTGTTTCTTTCACATCAACAGTTCGTCTTCTCACCTTTGAGACGTATTCACCCTTGGTTACCGTCCCGGGCACACATCACTCCGGGGGGTCTTCTCCCAGGCCCACACATCCTGTCGGGAGGCACACGCTGACTGTCCTCCTGCTCCCAGCCCACATGGCTTCAGGACACAGCTTCTGGAGGCAGCAAACAATAGGAATTTCTCTGAACAAATTATAGAGCCTTAACTCCCTCATTCTGAACAGGTGAAGGCCTTTCAACTTCCTGCTGGCTAGCTCTGTAGCCAACACCCTAAATTAATTAATGGACTTTCTAAATCAGGTGGAAATGTATCTCCTTCCTGTGACTACATTCCCAGATTTAGCTGACTTCCTGTTACAATATATATTTATATATATATATATATAGATATATATAAAATGCAGGGCCACTGGTCATGACTGAATGACCAGTAAAGAGCAATAGCTTAGTAGGACTGATTGTACCTCAGGGAGTCAGCCTGTAGGAGCAAGGAGTAAGGTAAGTATTCCTCTTCACTAAAATCCCCCTCAGAGTTCAGCTTATCCCACTGTGATGATACATAGCTATTTCCACTTCCCAATTTCTAGACCTTCTCTGTTTCCTCTGTTGAAGCTGTTTCACTTTCTAGCAGATTTACGCAGTATTTGCTGGAATACATTACACATTAATGTACTGTAAATTTCATGTGACAACCACTCTGTCACCTTTTAAGTTAGGTCCAGGGCTACAGAGAGGGAGAAGTGGCTGTGGCACAACTGTAATATAACCTTTTATGGTAGAAAAAAATCTATATTTGTGCACATATATTTGGTGTTCCCAAAAAAAATTAAATGAAAATTTATATAATAAAAAAACCTACTGTTAGTGTACCGGTAACGGTCTTTCTATGAACCTTTCAGGGCGGCAACATGTGAGAGATGGGAGGCTCCACCCTACAGGAAACTACAATCAGATTACAGCTGTTAAAAGGCTCCACCCTTCTGCTTGTCCCTCAGTAGTGGAAAAGTAGTTCTCCAACCAATATACAAGGGATACTTGTCACATATTTATTTATTAACTATCATTTTTACATTTTTTAACCTCACCCTTTTTACAGGGCGGGAAGTAGGCCTGCTGTCCTGGAAGGTTCATAGAAAGACCGTTACCAGTACACTAACGGTAGGTTTACTCATTACCCTTCCAGGACGGCAACATGTGAGAGGATAATAAAGGAACCCATACAGGCCTACCTTAGGGTGGGACCACTGCCTGTAAAACCTTTCGGCCAAAGACAAGGTCTTGTTGAGACAGTACCTTCACACGGTAGTGCTTCAGGAAGGTATCATGGCTGGACCAGGTGGCTGCATTGCGGATCTGTTCCCAGGAAGCTACCCCTCTTTCGGCCCAGGATGTTGCCAGAGCCCTTGTGGAATGTGCCTTCAGCTTTGCTGGAGCAGGAACACCTGAAACCTCATAAGACATGGTAATGGCTTGTTTCATCCATCCTGGAGACTGAAGGTTTTGAGGCCTGCAGTCCCTTCCTTGGTTCAGAATAGAGAACCAACAGGTGACTAGATCTCCTAAACTCCTTGGTTCTCTCTAAATAGGTGAGGAGACATCTCCTCACATCCAAGCAATTTAATTTTTTTTCTCCTTTTCATTCTTGGGATTATCACAGAAGGAAGGCAAGACTATATCCTGCTTCCTGTGAAAGGAAGATGCTACTTTGGGCATATATAATGGACCTGGCCTAAGAATAACCTTGTCTGGAAGGCTCAACATAAAGGGTCTTTTATGGAAAGACTTTGTAAATCCCCTCCCCTTCTGGAAGTAGTAATAGTTACATAGTTACATAGTTACATAGTAGGTGAGGTTGAATAAAGACAATAGTCCATCCAGTTGAACCTGTGTAGGTGTGTGTGGCTGTAATCATCTCACATACCCCTGAATGTTCTGATCCTTGAGACGCACGTCCAATAGTCTTTTGAAAGCCACCATACTACCCGCAGAAACCACCTCTTGTGGTAGAGAATTCCACAATCTTGTAGCCCTAACAGTAAAGCACCCCCCACGTTGCCTGAGGTTAAAACGCTTCTCCTCTAATCGCATTGTATGCCCCCAAGTCCTCATGCAATCCCTTCGACTAAACAGCTTTTTTTCTAAGCTGAGATCCCCATTGAGATATTTAAAAATTGCTATCATGTCCGCCCTCAGGCGTCTCTTCTCCAGGGAGAATAAATCAAGTGATTGTAGACGCTCTTCATAATCAAGGTCCTCCAATCCCCTAATTAGTTTAGTTGCCCTTCTCTGGACTTTCTCCAGCTCCAACACATCCCTTCTGAGGACTGGCGACCAGAACTGGACAGAATACTCCAGATGCGGTCGGACCAGAGTTTTATAAAGTGGAAGGGTTATAGTCTTATCTCTGGAATACATCCCTTTCTTTATGCATGCTAATATTCTGCTAGCTTTGGCAGCTGCCGCTTGACATTGCATGCTGTTGCCTAGTCTATCATCAACCAAGACTCCCAGATCTTTCTCCATTTTTGATTCCCCCAAGGGTTCCCCTCCTAACGTGTATTGTGCTTTTATGTTTCTAGTCCCCAAGTGCAAAACCTTACACTTCTCTACGTTAAACCTCATTTGCCAAGTCGTTGCCCACTCCGTTATTTTGTCCAGGTCATTCTGTAGGATATCTGCTTCATGCTGTGTGGTTATTGCCCTGCCCAATTTTGTGTCATCTGCAAAAACTGCTATTGAACTACTGACCCCGACCTCAATGTTGTTTATGAATAAATTGAACAAGGTTGGACCCAGGACTGAGCCTTGGGGGACCCCGCTTACTACCTCAGACCAGTCTGAGTATGCGCTGTTTATTACCACCCTTTGGACACGCCCTTTTAGCCAGTTCCGTATCCAAAAGCAAACTCTGCTGTCGATGCCTGCAAACCTTATTTTATAAATTAAGCGCTTATGGGGAACTGTATCAAATGCCTTAGCGAAATCTAGGTACACCACATCCACTGGTCTGCCCCTATCTAGCTCACAGCTCACCTCCTCGTAGAATGCTAATAGATTGGTTTGACAAGAACGCCCATTTGTAAACCCGTGCTGGTTATTACTGATGATGCTGTTGTCTTTAGCAAACTCTACGATATAGTCCCTTATCATCCCCTCCAGAAGTTTACATACTATCGATGTCAAACTGACAGGCCTATAATTTCCCGGGACATGCCTCTGACCCTTTTTGAATATCGGAATCACGTTAGCTTTCCTCCAATCTCCTGGTACATCTCCTGTCCTAATACTGTCCGCAAAGATCAGGAACAGTGGTCTGGATATAACCTTACTGAGTTCCTTGAGTACTCTCGGATGTACGCCATCCGGGCCTGGTGATTTGTTTGTGTTAAGCCTTTCCCTGATTTCACCCTCTGTTAGCCAAAGTGGCAAGTCCTGTGTACTACTACTAACCAAACAGTCATGGTCAGTGTACCCCTCCGTTTCCTGTGTAAATACTGACGAGAAAAAAAGCATTCAGCACGGTTGCTTTTTCAGTGTCTTCTGTAACCATCCCCCCATCATCGCTAATTATGTGTGCAATGTGCTCTGCCCTAGTTTTTTTGCTGTTGATATACTTAAAGAATTTCTTTGGGTTTTTTTTACTATCCTCCGCTATTTGTCTCTCAAAGTTGATTTTAGCCATCTTGATTTCGTGTTTACACTTCTTATTTGCCTCCTTGTATTGGTCGAAAGCCAATACTGTGCCCTCTGATTTATATTTCCTGAAGGCCAATTTTTTAATTTAATAGCCAAAAGGAAGGTTAGTTTTTGGGACAAGAACTTAAAGGAAACCTCTTCTAATGGTTCAAAGGGTTTACTAGATAACGCCTCTAGTACCCTAGTCAGATCCCAAGGAGGGAATCTACCCTTCATGATCGGGGTGGCTCTCTCCCTTTCTAACAAAAATCTTTTGATCAAAGACTCTTTTGCAAGGCTTTTGTCTAGAAAGACTGAAAGAGCTGCTATCTGTACCCTAAGGGTGTTAACCGCCACACCCTTATCTACTCCTTCTTGTAAGAAATCCAAAATTATGGGAACAGAGGCAGAGGAAACTCTTTTCTGACTCAGCCAGGTACAAAAAGTTTTCCAAACTTTAAAGTAAATTTTCCTTGTTACAGGTTTTCTGCTGAGAAGGAGTGTGTCTATTACTCTGTCCAAACAGCCCTTTCCTATTAGAACTTGGCGCTCACTAACCAAGCCGTCAATTGAAAGAATTGTGGCCTGGGGTGACAAACTGGTCCCTGCAGTAACAGGTCTGGAAGATCTGGAAGTTTCCACGGAGGTGCTACCGACAAAGTCCTCAGACAAAGTCAACCATGTTCTCTTTGGCCACCAAGGTGCAATCAGAATGAGATGAAGGTCCGGGAACCCACTAAGCTTCTGTAAAACACGAGGAACCAGCATTAGAGGGGGAAAGGCATAGGCTAACTTGAACTGCATCCAGACCCAGCATCCCGTTTTCTCATGACAGGCAAACAAGTCCACTTCTGGTCGGCCAAACTTTTAGACTAGAATGTGAAATACCCCCGGGTTTAACTCCCACTCTGTTTGTCTTATTGTGTGACGACTGAGGAAGTCTGCTTCCCAATTGTCCTCCCCTTTTATATGTGTAGCCGACAGAGATTACTCTCCCCTTGGCCCAGCTTAGGGATCTCCTGAGCTGATTTTAACAGGGTGCTGGACCTGGTCCCTCCTTGGTGGTTCAAGTAAGTTACTGTTGTAGCGTTGTCTGAACAAACCTGAATTTCTTTTCCTAGAATGGACATTTCAAATGTTTTAGGGCTTCTCCTACTGCTCTGAGTTCTCTGTAGTTGGATGAGGCTTGGGCTACTTGAATATCCCAGGTGCCCTGGGCTTGAGCTCCCCACCCACAGGTGCTCACGTACGTGGTAATCCTCAAGGGTTCCCACTGACCACAAGGTCTACCTTTTTTCAGATTGTCTGGTATTGTCCACCATTCCAGAGAAGTTTTTACCTGGGGGAAAGGACCACCTTTTCGTCCAGGGACTCTGTTTTTTTGTCCCAAGAAGAGAGGTGGAAGAATTGAAGGTCTCTTGAGTGGAGTTGGGCCCACTCTACCGCTGGGATACTGGCTGACATCGGTCCCAGGATTCACAAGATCTGTCTCCTGGAGCATAGGGGAAGAGAGAGATCAGGGTTCTTACCAAAGAAACCATCTTCTCCACCTTTTCCTCCAGGAGGAAAAGCTTTTGTGCTCTGGAGTCTATTTGGTATCCTAAATAGGTCTGAACCTGAGCAGGTTTCATGGAAGATTTTTCTACATTGACTAGCCAGCCTAGTGTTTGTAGGACTGTTAACACTTTTTGAGTGTTTGCACTGACTTGGTCCGCTGAATGACCAAATATCAGTAAGTCGTCCAAGTATGGGATTAAGGCTAGGCCTTGTAGGTGCAGATAGGCTACTGCCTCTGCCAGGATTTTTGTAAAAATCATTGGGCTGGCTGCCCAAGGAAGGGCTCTGAACTGCCAGTGTGCAATCCCCTCTTCGGTGACCACCGCAAATCTCAGGAATGCCTGGTGTTCCTGATGAATTGGAACATGCAGGTAGGCATCCCTGAGATCCAGGGTAGTCATAAAGATGTCTTTTAGCAGGTTTTTCCTGAATGAATAGGTATCCTCTATCCAGAATTTTTTGGATATTAGGAATTTGTTTCGGTTCCTGAGATTTATGATAAGGCGGTATTTTCCAAAAGGTTTTGGGACTACAAATACGTGGGAGTAAAAGCCCTGGTAAAGCTGAGATATTGGCACAGGGGTTATCACCATTTGTTCTGCCAGTTCCTAAATTCCCCCAAAAGGGCTCTCCTTTTGTGTATCTCATTTGAAGGATAAGTCAGGGTTACCTCTGGCACTGGCTGAGAAGAAAATTCCAGCCGGTAGCCACCCTGAATAAGTTGGAGAATGTAGGGACTGGCTGAGATTTCTTCCCACTGGGAAACAAAATGGGATAGCCTGCCCCCCACCTTGATTTTGGCGTCACTTAACCTCCTTAGTATTTGAGCCAGAGGATGGAAAGAGCAAATTATTTCTTTGCCTTCCCCTTCCCAGCCCGCCCCTTTTTGCTGGCGCTCTGAAAGGCCTTTGTTGGCTTTTACCCTGGGGGACACAAAAACCTACCGTTAGTAGACCGGTAACAGTGTTTCTACGAACCTTCCAGGACGGCCAACGTATGAGAGCTGCCGGAAACACAATCCATATACAATTTGTTAAAAGGCCCCACCCTTCCCCTTGTCTCTCAGTTGTAAAAGAGTATCTTCCACAACCAATTCCAAGGGAAGTGTTCTTACAATTCTTTAGCTACTTACCACCAATGTTATACATTCTTACCACACCCATAAACCAGGGCGGGAAGTAGGCCGGCCGTCCTGGAAGGTTCGTAGAAACACCGTTACCGGTCTACTAATGGTAGGTCTTCTCACCTCACCTTCCAGGACGACCAACGTATGAGAGGATAATAGATTACCCATAGGCCTACCTTAGGGCAGGACCACTGTCTGTAAGACCTTTCGGGCAAAGGCTAGGTTTTGTTGAAACAGCACTTCTACACGGTAATGTTTCAGGAACGTGTCATGACTGGACCAGGTGGCTGCACTGCGGATCTGTTCCCAGGATGCTCCAGCATTTCGGCCCAGGATGTTGCCAGGGCTCTTGTTGAGGGTGCTTTTAGTTTTGCTGGTGCAGGAACACCTGAGACCTCATAAGACATGGTAATTGCTTGTCTAATCCACCTAGAGATTGAAGGTTTTGAGGCCTGCAGTCCCTTTCTGGGTCCAGAATAGAGGACCAGAAGATGATTTGACCTTCTAAAGTCTTTGGTCCTCTCTAGATAGGTGAGAAGACACCTTCTCACATCAAGACCGTGAAATTTCTTTTCCTTTTCATTTTTGGGGTTGTCACAAAAGGATGGTGACATTTATTTCCTGTCCTCTGTGAAAGGATGATGCAACCTTGGGCATATACAAAGGATCTGGTCTGGAAAAATTAACATAAAGGGTTCTTTTTTATAGATAGACCTTGTAGATCTCCTACTCTTCTGATGGCTAGCAGGAAGGCTAATTTAAGTGATAAAAACTTAAGGGAAACCTCTTTTATAGGCTCGAAAAGGTTACTAGATAACGCCTCTAGAACCCTTGTCAGGTCCCAAGGAGGGAACCTGTTTCTCACAACAGGGGTAGCCCTTTCCCTAGCCAACAAAAATCTTTTGACCAACGGCTCTTTGGCAAGACTTGCATCCAAAAATACCAAAAGAGCCGCTATTTGTACCTTAAGGGTGTTAGTTGCCACACCCTTATCTACTCCATCTTGTAAAAATTCCAAGACCATAGGAATAGAGGTGCAGGCGTCCTTTCTCTGCCTACACCAGGTACAACATTTTTTCCAAACTTTAAAATATATATTTCAAGTGACTGATTTTCTGCTCAGTAAGAGAGTGTCTACCACTCTGTCTGAGCAACCCTTCATTTTTAGGATCTGGCGCTCACTAACCAGGCTGTCAGATGGAAAAATTCCAGTTTGGGATACACAACCGACCCCTGTGACAGCAGGTCTGGGAGATTCGGGAGCTCCCAGGGGGGAGCTACTGACATGGCTTTCAAAGTTGCCAACCATGCTCTCTTTGGCCTCCAAAGGGCAATTAGGATAAGGCACAGGTCCGTAGACCGACTTAGCTTCTGTAGAGTTCTGGGGATTAGAGCCAGGGGAGGAAAGGCATAAGCCAGCTTGAACTGCCATTCTTGGGCCAAGGCATCCAGACCCAACATCTCTTTCTCCTATGTAAGGGAACAGAATCTTTTTACTTTCCTGTTTTGCAGGGTGGCAAATAAATCTATCTCCGGGTACCCGAACCTTTGGACCAACAATTGGAAAATTTTGGGATTTAGTTCCCACTCTCCTTCTCTTATGGGGTGACGACTGAGGAAGTCCGCTTGCCAGTTGTTTCTCCCTCTTATGTGAATGGCCATCAGGGAGATTACCTTCCCTTCGGCCCGCCCTAAAATTTCCTTGGTCAATGCTAAGAAGGAATTTGACCTGGTACCCCCTTGGTGTAAGATTCTGGTACTTCCGGTACCCTTAATAACCACTTTCTCTGTAATGCGTCCCACCTTTCTCTTCAGGTGGTACGCATATACCTTTAAGAACGATGATGTCACTGCTGAGCGCCGCAGAGCGGCTATTTCAACCGCTGGCGGTCTCACTCACATTGTTCGTTCAACCGCATGGTTGGTTCAATTAAGCCATGTCTGAAGCAGCCATACCTGATGTTACTCGCTCATGTATCTCGCTACCTGGACTTGTTTCACTCACTGATCTTGTATCTCGCTACCCGATCACTCTTGGAATACTGCTTCTACTTATGGCTATCTGACCCTGCTTTCCTGCCTTGTTATCCACATGCTTTCAAGCCTGTCTCTCGATCGAAAACCTCCAGCTATTCCCTTTACCTGGAGCAGACCGGAACCTCGCTACTGATCCCTGTATCTCGCTACCGGATCATTCCTTATCTACTGGACCTCTCTAAACTACTAACATTACAAGTGATAAGTACCCCGCAGGGGAACCCTCCATAACCTTATTGCACTATCTACCTATGCACATTAAGGACTGTTACTACCTATCCATACTATCCTATCATCTGCACTGTTGATTGCTAGCTCTTGAGCCTACTACCATCTATCATCTGCACTGCTGCATAGATTGCTAGCTCTCCTGTCTACTACTATCTATCCTTGCACTGGGTTAGTCTATCCTGTATTTGTCATCTGCTGTCCTCACCACCTGTTAGCATACTCGATACTAACCTATCTGCATTCCTAAATACCATCTTGAACTCTCCTATACAAACCTATCAAGTGATTACCATCCTTGTCACTGTTCACACCTGTCCCTTCAGCACATCACCTTCATACTATCATATACATCCTATCACTCCAGGAACATCTCATTGAGTTTGTATATATCTGTATGTTGAAGCTGACAGGCCCACGGTGATGAGTCCTGGAGAGTTGGATCTGGTATTCAACACATCTCTACATGACTACTGAGTGGAGATTTTGCAGCTGCAAATCCAGCCTATACTAAAAACGCAGGAGCGTTACACTTGGCGATTTATATAGACCACTGCTGTAGTGTTGTCAGACAGGATCTGAACTTCCCTGCCTAGAACAGAGCTTTCAAATCCTTTCAGTGCTTCTCCCACTGCTTTCAACTCCCTGAAGTTGGATGAGGCCTGGGCTACTTGTTTGTTCCAGATCCCTTGAGCTTGGGCCCCAAATTGTTTGGGTTTAACCACCACTCCAGTGACTCCTGGACTTGAGGAGTGAGGTTGACAGTCTCGTCTAATAACTCCATCTTCCTTTCCCGGGAGGACAGGTGGAAGAACTGAAGGTCTCTTGAGCGGAGCTGAGCCCAGACAACCGCTGGGATGCTGGCTGACATCAGTCCTAGGACCCTTAGGATTTCTCTCCTGGAGCAAGAGGGTGTGCTTTTGAGAGTTCCTACTGCAGAGACTATTTTTTCCACTTTTTCCAGCGGAAGAAAGAGCCTTTGTACCTGTGAGTCTATACGGTACCCTAAATATGTTTGCACCTGGGTTGGTTCCAGAGAAGATTTTTCTAGGCTGATTAGCCAGCCTAGTTTTTGTAGGAATTTCATCACCTGCCGAGTGTCTGAGTTCACCTGGTCTGCTGTTGTGCCAAAAATCAGCAGATCGTCCAGATAGGGAATTAAGGCTATACCCTGGAGATGGAGATGGGCCACTGCATCTGCCAGAGTTTTTGTAAAAATTCTTGGGCTGGCTGCTAACCCAAAGGGAAGTGCCCTGAACTGCTAGTGTGCTGTTCCCTCTTTGGTAACTACCGCAAATCTCAGAAAGGCCTGGTGTTCCTGATGAATAGGAACATGCAGGTATGCATCTCTGAGATCCAGGGTAGTCATGAACACATCCTTCAGAAGGTTTTTGCGTACTGAATAAATGGTTTCCATTGAAAACTTTTTGTAAAGTAGAAACTTGTTCAAGTTTTTTAGGTTTATTATGAGGCAATGTTTTCCCGAGGGTTTAGGAACCACGAACACATGGGAGTAAAAGCCTTGGAAGAGCTGATCTTCTGGTACAGGGACTATCACTAACTGCTCTGCCAGTTTCTGAATCCCCTGTAACAGGGCTTCCCTTTTTTGAACCTCCATAGGAGGATGGGTAAGATTTATCGTTGGGGGGGGGGGGGCAATGATGTAAACTTCAGGCGATAACTCTTTTTTATGAGGGAGTGGATATAAGGGGTCACTGCAATTTCTTCCCATTAAGGGAAAATCCTATCATCTGCACTGTTACATAGATTGCTAGCTCTTGAGCCTACTACCATCTATCATCTGCACTGCTGCATAGATTGCTAGCTCTCCTGTCTACTACTATCTATCCTTGCACTGGGTTAGTCTATCCTGTATTTGTCATCTGCTGTCCTCACCACCTGTTAGCATACTCAATACTAACCTATCTGCATTCCTAAATACCATCTTGAACTCTCCTATACAAACCTATCAAGTGATTACCATCCTTGTCACTGTTCACACCTGTCCCTTCAGCACATCACCTTCATAATATCATATACATCCTATCACTCCAGGAACATCTCATTGAGTGTGTATATATCTGTATGTTGAAGCTGACAGGCCCACGGTGATGAGTCCTGGAGAGTTGGATCTGGTATTCAACACATCTCTACATGACTACTGAGTGGAGATTTTGCAGCTGCAAATCCAGCCTATACTAAAAACGCAGGAGCATTACAGATTGAACGAACCTTAAAAATGGATTCAGCAGAATTACCCACTCAAGTGACACAATTAACACAACAAGTAAAAGCGTTAATACTTGCTCTGACTGACGTACAAGAAAAGAATCAGACTCTGACACAGCAGGTAACCCAGCTCTCACGGCTTACTGCTGTTCAGCCTCCTGAACCTAAAATAAACCCTCCTCTAGTGTTTACAGGTGATCGGAAAAAATTTTGTGAATTCAAAAACGCATGTCAATTGCTTTTTTTGTTAAAACCTTGTACATACCCCACTGATCAAATAAAAGTCTGTACCGTTATTTCATACTTGACGGGTGATCCACGGCCCTGGGCAGACTCTCTCTTTGAGAATAATGATCAGATTCTCAACACCTATTCCTTATTCCTAGCGGAACTCGCTAGTTTATACGATGACCCCAATAGGCAGAGTACTGCTGATATTCAGTTGAGGGCCTTAAAACAAGGAAGGAGACCTGTAGAAGACTTTGTATCTGAGTTCAAAAGATGGACCCTTGATTCAGGGTGGAATGACACATCTTTGCGAACTCAATTCAGACTCGGGTTATCGGAAGCTGTTAAAGGCGAGCTCGCCCGAGCGGATTTACCTGGCACCTTGGAGGCCTTGATACAACTTAGTATCAACATCGACAGACGACTGCGAGAAAGAAGGGCTGAAAAGATGGGAATGCCATTGTCTAATCCTTCTCAGATTTCGGCCGTTGACCCTACTCCCATGGATGTAGGAACCATACGCCCACCTTTAACGACTACTGAACGAGCTAGAAGAACATCCAGAAATCTCTGCATGTACTGCGCATCCTCGGATCATTTGATAAGCACCTGTCCCCTTGTCCGCAAAAAAGAGGGTGAGTGTTCACATGTCTTGCTGGGAGGATTAACGACTTCCTTTTCTAACCCCTATCTTTTTGTTCATTTAATATTACAGTGGGACCAAACTAGGATCACCACCAAGGCTATGGTCGACACTGGATCTTGTGGAAACTATATTGATACACGCTTTGTTACCTTAAATAAAATACCTATTATTTCAAAATCTAAGCCTGTTTCTGTTAGTTTCATTAATGGTATTCCACTGTCTTCTGGTCCAATCACCAACCAGACACAGGCACTCCTTGCCACTACCAACGAATCACATGTGGAGACCATCACCTTTGACATACTATCCTCACCCCATTTTCCTATTATTTTGGGACTTCCCTGGTTACACACACACCAACCAATCATTGATTGGAAAAAACGGACTTTGGTTTTCCCTTCTCACTATTGTGAGAATACGTGTAACCTCCCATCTTTTGGGAAGATTCTGTCTGTGGTGTCAGATGAAATTGCACCACTATGCTATCAGGATCTGTCCGAAGTGTTCCTTGAGAAAAATGCTCAAGTGTTGCCTCCCCATAGGGATTACGATTGCACTATCGATCTACTCCCTAACAGCAAATTGCCTTTCGGTCATGTTTATCCCCTTTCACAGGATGAACTTTCTCATCTCAAGGAATACTTGGATGAGAATTTGACAAAAGGGTTCATTAGACCCTCTACTTCTTCCACTGCTGCAGGACTTTTCTTTGTCCGCAATAAAGATTCCAGTCTCAGGCCTATTATCGATTATAGGCAATTAAACACGATTACGATAAAGGATCGCTATCCTTTGCAGCTCATCCCTGAACTTATTGAACAGGTGCGTGGGGCTACTTATTTCACCAAATTAGACCTGAAAGGGGCATACAACCTAATCCGAATCCGTGACGGGGATGAGTGGAAAACAGCATTCAGAACCAGATACGGACTATTTGAATACCTTGTGATGCCATTCGGGCTATCTAATGCTCCCGCAGCTTTCCAAAGATTCATAAACGACATCTTTAGAGACTTACTTGATGTCTGTGTTGTAGTATACCTAGACGATATACTTATTTATTCTCGATCTATGCCTGAACACATAAAACATGTAAGACTTGTGTTGTCCAGACTGCTCTCACACAGACTATATGTGAAATTAAAAAAATGTCTATTTCATAAAGAATAAATATTATTTCTAGGATACTTCATATCCAAAACCGTAATTAAGATGGATATGAGCAAGATATCCTGTATTCTAGACTGGCCTATACCAACAACTCGTAAGGCCCTACAGCGATTCCTTGGATTCTCGAACTTCTATAGGAAGTTCATCAAGAACTTTTCCGCTATTGTGAGACCTCTCACACAACTGACAAGTATAAAAAAAACATTCAAATGGTCAGAAGAAGCAAATCAAGCTTTCTGCTTGTTAAAATCAAGCTTTACTTCTGCTCCCATACTACGCCATCCAGACCCATCCCTCCAATATATTCTAGAGGTAGATGCGTCAAATATGGCAGTAGGAGCAGTTCTCTCCCAACGACCAACAAACACTTCATCACTCCACCCAGTTGCTTTCTTTTCAAAATCATTAAGCAGCCCAGAGGTGAATTACCCAGTGGGTGAAAAGGAGTTGCTTGCCATAAAACTGGCACTGGAGAATTGGCGACATCTGCTCGAAGGTACCCAGTTACCAATACTCATATATACAGATCATAAAAACCTTCAATACCTCCAGACTAACAAGACTCTCTCCCACCGGCAGGTACGATGGTCATTATTCTTTTTAAGATTTAATTTCCTAGTGACCTACACGCCTGCAGACAAAAATAAAAAAGCGGATGCGCTATCACGATTAACCGAAGAGAACTGCGCCGAAATCCCTTCCATTCCCATAATACCCTATGAACGCATTATTGGTGTTGTCCGTTCCTTGAAGGAAGAGATTTTGCACAGTATAAGAATGGATTCACCTCCACCACAACTAAGTACTGATGCAGAAGGCTTCCTCTATTACAATGACAAACTCTACATACCCCCTACTATGCGCACCAAGATCTTGGAGTTATCGCATGATGTGCCCATGGCAGGACATATGGGTATAACGAAAACCTTTAATTTGCTCACCAGGCAGTTTTGGTGGCCTGATATGAAGACGTCTGTACAAAAATTTGTTTCTTCATGTGACATCTGTGCAAGGTCCAAAATTGACACTACAAAACCATCTGGACTACTTTGTAGTCTACCAATACCCCAGGTTCCATGGGAAGTTGTGTCCTTAGATTTCATAGTAGAACTACCACCCTCTAAAGGATTTAATACCATCCTAGTGTCAGTGGACCACTTGACAAAGATGGCACATTTCATTGCTATCCGTAGACTACCTTCATCTAAACAAACAGCAGAACTACTGATGAAACATGTGTTTAAGTTGCATGGAATTCCAAAAACTCTTTTGTCCGACCGTGGTTCACAATTCATCTCTAAATTTTGGCAAGCACTTTGTCAAATTTTACGCATTGAGCGAAAGCTCACTTCTCCCTGCCATCCTCAGACCAACGGACAGACTGAAAGAGTCAACCAGTGCATTGAGCAATATCTACGTTGCTACACATCATACTTGCAGGATGATTGGGTGGATCTCCTTCCTCTAGCAGAATTTGCTTACAACAATGCAACCCACAGTACTACGAAGCAAAGTCCGTTCTACTTGAACTATGGGTTTCATCCCACTCTTCTTCCACCACGCATCCTGCCATCGAGTAACCCAGTAGCCTCGGATTACCTTACCCAAATAAAAGACTCTTTGGGTTTACTCAATACCACTATATCACACGCTCACAGTCAACAAAAAAAGTACTACAACCTTCGTAGAAGACCTTCTCCTCAGTATGCTATTGGGGACCTTGTTTGGCTATCGACAAAGAACTTAAGATTAAAAATCCCTAGCAAGAAGCTTGGACCTTTATTTTTGGGACCCTTCCCAATTAAAAAAATTATCGGAAAAGCTGCAGTACAGCTCACCCTACCAGCAGATCTCAAGATCCATCCCATCTTCCATGTGTCGCTACTGAAGCCCCATGTTCCTAACCAAGGAATAAGGCCTACCATCTTGCCTCCACCTCCAATACAAGTTGAAGGCGGAGAAGAGTATGAGATCAAGGAAATTTTGGATTCTCGCATCCATAGAGGAAGACTCCAGTATCTCATAAGATGGAAGAACTATGGACCCCAAGACGACACCTGGCTAGATACCTCTGATATTCATGCGCCTAGACTTATATGGAACTTTCACTCTAAACACCCAGAGAAACCTGTCCTATAGGCCTTCCGGAGCCGGCCTTAAGGGGGGGGTACTGTAAGATTCTGGTACCTCTGGTACCCTTAATCACCACTTTCTCTGTAATGCGTCCCACCTTTCTCTTCAGGTGGTACGCATATACCTTTAAGAACGATGATGTCACTGCTGAGCGCCGCAGAGCGGCTATTTCAACCGCCGGCGGTCTCACTCACATTGTTCGTTCAACCGCATGGTTGGTTCGATTAAGCCATGTCTTAAGCAGCCATACCTGATGTTACTCGCTCATGTATCTCGCTACCTGGACTTGTTTCACTCACTGATCTTGTATCTCGCTACCCGATCACTCTTGGAATACTGCTTCTACTTATGGCTATCTCACCCTGCTTTCCTGCCTTGTTATCCACATGATTTCAAGCCTGTCTCTCGATCGGAACCTCCAGCTATTCCCTTTACCTGGAGCAGACCGGAACCTCGCTACTGATCCCTGTATCTCGCTACCGGATCATTCCTTATCTACTGGACCTCTCTAAACTACTAACATTACAAGTGATAAGTACCCCGCAGGGGAACCCTCCATAACCTTATTGCACTATCTACCTATGCACATTAAGGACTGTTACTACCTATCCATACTATCCTATCATCTGCACTGTTACATAGATTGCTAGCTCTTGAGCCTACTACCATCTATCATCTGCACTGCTGCATAGATTGCTAGCTCTCCTGTCTACTACTATCTATCCTTGCACTGGGTTAGTCTATCCTGTATTTGTCATCTGCTGTCCTCACCACCTGTTAGCATACTCGATACTAACCTATCTGCATTCCTAAATACCATCTTGAACTCTCCTATACAAACCTATCAAGTGATTACCATCCTTGTCACTGTTCACACCTGTCCCTTCAGCACATCACCTTCATACTATCATATACATCCTATCACTCCAGGAACATCTCATTGAGTTTGTATATATCTGTATGTTGAAGCTGACAGGCCCACGGTGATGAGTCCTGGAGAGTTGGATCTGGTATTCAACACATCTCTACATGACTACTGAGTGGAGATTTTGCAGCTGCAAATCCAGCCTATACTAAAAACGCAGGAGCGTTACACTTGGCGATTTATATAGACCACTGCTGTAGTGTTGTCAGACAGGATCTGAACTTCCCTGCCTAGAACAAAGCTTTCAAATCCTTTCAGTGCTTCTCCCACTGCTTTCAACTCCCTGAAGTTGGATGAGGCCTGGGCTACTTGTTTGTTCCAGATCCCTTGAGCTTGGGCCCCAAATTGTTTGGGTTTAACCACCACTCCAGTGACTCCTGGACTTGAGGAGTGAGGTTGACAGTCTCGTCTAATAACTCCATCTTCCTTTCCCGGGAGGACAGGTGGAAGAACTGAAGGTCTCTTGAGTGGAGCTGAGCCCAGACAACCGCTGGGATGCTGGCTGACATCAGTCCTAGGACCCTTAGGATTTCTCTCCTGGAGCAAGAGGGTGTGCTTTTGAGAGTTCCTACTGCAGAGACTATTTTTTCCACTTTTTACAGCGGAAGAAAGAGCCTTTGTACCTGTGAGTCTATACGGTACCCTAAATATGTTTGCACCTGGGTTGGTTCCAGAGAAGATTTTTCTAGGCTGATTAGCCAGCCTAGTTTTTGTAGGAATTTCATCACCTGCCGAGTGTCTGAGTTCACCTGGTCTGCTGTTGTGCCAAAAATCAGCAGATCGTACAGATAGGGAATTAAGGCTATACCCTGGAGATGGAGATGGGCCACTGCATCTGCCAGAGTTTTTGTAAAAATTCTTGGGCTGGCTGCTAACCCAAAGGGAAGTGCCCTGAACTGCCAGTGTGCTGTTCCCTCTTTGGTAACTACCGCAAATCTCAGAAAGGCCTGGTGTTCCTGATGAATAGGAACATGCAGGTATGCATCTCTGAGATCCAGGGTAGTCATGAACACATCCTTCAGAAGGTTTTTGCGTACTGAATAAATGGTTTCCATTGAAAACTTTTTGTAAAGTAGAAACTTGTTCAAGTTTTTTAGGTTTATTATGAGGCAATGTTTTCCCGAGGGTTTAGGAACCACGAACACATGGGAGTAAAAGCCTTGGAAGAGCTGATCTTCTGGTACAGGGACTATCACTAACTGCTCTGCCAGTTTCTGAATCCTCTGTAACAGGGCTTCCCTTTTTTGAACCTCCATAGGAGGATGGGTAAGATTTATCGTTGGGGGGGGGCAATGATGTAAACTGCAGGCGATAACTCTTTTTTATGAGGGAGTGGATATAAGGGGTCACTGCAATTTCTTCCCATTAAGGGAAAAATTGGCTTAGTCTGCCCCCCACTTTTATCCTGGCGTCAATTATTATCTCTTGCGCTGGCTTAGGGAAAAAGCTAATTATTTCTTTGTCTCCCTCTTCCAAAGCTCCATCTTCTAGCAGGTTCTTTCCTGTTTTTTTTTGCTGCCTTTGCCCTGGGGGGGCCACGAAAATTTTTTCTGCCTCTATCCCTTCTGGGTTTGGCAGGAAACTTCTTCCCCCTCTCTGAGGACCTGGTCAGAACCTCGTCTAGGCCTGACCTGAAGAGTAATGACCCCTCAAAAGGCAAACCTCAGAGCTTGGTTTTTGATGTGAAGTCGCCTTCCCATTCTTTAAGCCAGATGGCCCTTCTGGCTGAATTCAGCAGAGCCCCTGCCTTAGCTGAGACTACTGCTGATTCCACCGCAGTGTCAGCCAGATAGGCAACTGCTTTACCTATAACTGACAGGGAGTCCTGTAGGTCTTGGGTCTTAACTTGTGACAGGTGTTTAGTCAGTCTTTCCACCCAACAGTTAGCATTTCTTGCCACACAAGATGCTGCTAGGGCGGGGGCCATTGCTGCCTTTCGGTTCAATACATCCTTGATATTGCCTGAATTCACAAAGGAGATATCAGACCTCTTTGTTACTTGTGATAATGGGGCATCCAGTTTTGGGTTTTTTTAGAAACCTTTCCACCTCTTCCTCTTTAAAGGGGAACCTTCTCTTCCATGACTTTGGTTTAACTAATTTGCTTTCTGGAAACTGCCACTCTTGATGGATTAATCCCTTCAAGGATTGATGCACTGGTACAAGCTGTCTTTCCTAGCCCCTTATACATTCTGTCCTATGCTGAAGATTCCTTCGGGGGGTTCAGGGATCTCTTCTGAGGCATAAATGGCCTGAAGCAGACCCTGCATATCGTCCAACCCAAATAGATTCCTATTTACTCCTGAGTCCTCGGCTTCACTTTCTGAGTCCCTTTCTCCCTCACCTTCTGAACTGGCTTGGGAGTCTGAGCGGTCTGCCTCAATGGTCAACCTTTCTTTCCCCCCTGGGCTGAGCTGGGGTGAGGTTCTAGGATACTGGTAGAAACCCAGAAGGACCTGCCCTAGAAGTTGAGCTTTCCTGGGAAGAGACATCTTCCTTAAGGATGGGTTTACTGGGCTCTGTGACTTGGGGGGAAGCCACAAGGAACGAAATGACTGTATTGTAGCCAGCATTTCTTCCTGGACGGATTTTAAAAAATCTTTCATTAATCCAGATGCCTCTTTACCAGCTAACTTATTGATGCATCTGTAGCAGAAAGGTTTAGTGTGGGAGCTAGATAATATATCCCTGCAATTACCACACTTTTTTGAGGTACCAGCAGTGCTTTAAGTGGCCCAAAAGAGGTGCTGGTACTCTATTATAGCCTATAAATTTTGTCGCCCCCCCCACCCCACATCAGGGTCCCCACAGAGCACCCCCCCTGGCCTGGGCTGGGACTCTGGAGCAGGGGGACTCACTGGTGGTGACTGGTCTGGCTCTGGAGTGGGAAATATTCTTGGGGGGGCAATTGAGGGCGCAGATGTCCAAAATGAGCGTACTGGTACGCTACGGCGCACGGAGAGGTGGTGATATGCTCAAGAGTCATATTTGGAAGTGGCGGTACTGAGTACCAATGCATACCAGCCCACTTAAAGCACTGGGTACCAGAACCTGCTGCTAAGGGGGTACTGTACTAGAGGTCTCTTGTAAACCGCTCTGGGACTCTGGAAGAGAAGATACAGACAAAAAAGACAAGGTATCAATCTTCCATAAAGATATAACCATAGAAAGGACGGAAATATGGGTCCGACTAGGGTCAGGGGAAAGGACTTTCCAGGGACATTGTTAATACCAGCAATTAACAAATGTAATCAGACAGTCAGCACTTACCCGGTTCCAACCTAGGTTTGGCTGCAGTCACCTGGACCGGCCTTCCCTCCTCCTTCTCCGTTAGGTGGGTTGAAATAGGCTTAATTTCCCCTGCAGCTGTCCACGCTCCTGAGGCCTGGGAGTCTGCTCTCCCGCTAGCAAGCGGGTCCAGCGTCTCCTCCACTTTACCTTTCTTCTTCTGGGCGGTGCCCCGCATGCTCTGCCTCTGATGCTGAGCCGGAAGTTCCGGTTTCACAGCGAGGCTTGAGGTGCACGTTCGGCGGGCTTTTTGAATTTCTTGCTGCTGGAGGAGACTTGCTGGATAGCTGGAGACAGGCCTAGAGGGACACCCTGGTGACCGATGGCCTGTGCAAATGGGGGCGACCTGTGAGAAGCCTAAGGAGGCGGCAGGTAGAGTGCAGCTCTCACCGGCATTCCTGAACCTGGCTCACAGGGGGACCATCAGAATTTCAAGTCTTCAGGTCAGAGAAAAAAACAAACGTTTCGCTGTAGGAAGAAACACAATCTAAACTGAGGCACAAGGGGAAGGGTGGGGCCTTTTAACAAATTGTATATGGATTGTGTTTCCAGTAGGGAGGAGCCTATCATCTCTCATACGTTGGCCGTCCTGGAATGTGAGGTGAGAACGTTTTTTTCTTTGTCTATCTTTCCTAGTTTTGACAGGGAATTTTTCCCTTTTTCTGAAGATCTGGATAAGGCTTCATCCAGGCCTGACTCAAATAATAAGGACCCTTCAAAGGGTAATGCACAGAGTTTTAGTTTGGAAGTAATATCCCCTTCCCAAGTTTTAACCCATATAGCTCTCCTGGCAGGATTTAGGAGAGCCACAGTTTTTGCAGAGGCTATTACAGACTCAACTGCTGTATCTGCTAAATAGGCCACAGCCTTCCCAATTACAGCTAGTGAATCTAGGATGTCTTGTGACCCCCTATTTACTGAAACATGCTTTGTAAGCTTCCCTACCCAGAAATCTGTATTCTTGGCAATACAGGTAGCTGCTAAAGCTGTAATCATGTTATAGGAATTGGCGCTCCAAGATTTTCTCAATAGAGATTCAGCCTTACGGTCCATGACATCTCTAATACTCCCAGTGTCCTCAAAGGAAAGATCAGATCTTTTCAACACCTGGGCTAAAGGAGCATCTAGTCTGGGATTCTTCACAAATCTATCCAGCTCCTCTTCCTTAACCTTCCTAGCGGTATTCCCGAGTGTGGCTCGGGGTTAAATTTCAGTGCCAAAAGCGGTAACCCCCGAGCAACACTCGGGGTCCCGCCAGAAGCATCGCTGGATCCTGGTAGAGGGGTTACTTACCTTGTCACCGGGATCCATCGATGTATGCGGGCGGTGTTCGGCGGCGGATCTTCCTCCCGATGCTCTCTGTGCCCTGGGTTCTATGTGCCAGAAAGAGACATTTGTATAGACGAAAGTCTAATGGCCTATAAAGGAAGACTGGATACAGTATATTGCATCCAAGAGAGCACGCTTTGGCATAAAGTATTTTATGCTATGTGAATCCAGCTCTGGATACATTTGGAATTCGGTCCTATACACCGGGAGAGGAACCGAATTCAATGAAAGGTTCAGCAGCTATGGAATGTCAACCGCTTCAGTTCTTACGCTGATTGAGCCATTGCTGAATCAGGGGTACTGTGTCACCACAGACAATTTTTATACATTCCCAGAACTGTGTGAGTTCCTTCTACACAACAAGACGGATGCGTATGGGACCGTTAGAGCTAACCGGCGTGACATGCCCCCAACCTTTGCCAACAAAAAGCTCAAGCCTGGAGAAATAGTTGCCTGGCAGAAAGGAAACATTATGGCACTGAGATGGCGCAACAAAAAAGATGTGTGCCTAATGAGTACCATCCACAACACCTCTACTGTCATGGTACACACAAAAGGTGGAAAAGATGTAATGAAACCACAACTGGTGATGGATTACAACAACACCATGGGAGGTGTGGACAGAGCTGACCAGGCCATGACTTTTTATCCGGCAATGCGGAAACAACAAAAAAAATATTATAAAAAAATATTCAGGCATCTCCTTTAACAGTGTTTGTGGAACGCATTTATTCTCCTAAAAAAGAAGAGTGACAGGCCTGTGGTTCATGCGGACTTTGTTTGGAAAATTGCCAAACTGATATTTCTCAGGCACCAGACACCAACAGCTGTAAGTAGATCCGGACGCCATGCTGCTGGTGTTGTGAACCCCCGAACGCCTGACCGGTCGTCACTTTATGGACCACATTTCACCAACGGAAAAGAAGCCTGAACCCACAATGATGTGTGTGGTTTGCTGTTCCAAACGTGACGACACTGGAAGGAAAATCCAAAAAGAAACACGGTACTATGGTCCTGACTGTGACGTTGGACTTTGTGCTGTACCCTGTTTTAAAATTTTCCACACCCGGGACGTTTACTGAAGCAATATGACCACTAATATTTCATCCTTGTTTGACCAAAAAAAATGTCAGTGTTTACTTATTTACTATAATTTATTGAATAAAAAGTGTTATTATTATAATATTATTATTTGCTATTATTTTATAGTTATTATATTATAATTTAGGATTTTATGTACGGGAGACCATACTATATCCCACAACTTAGGCCATTTGTTAGGGTAGATGAGGAAATGGATTGTGAACTAGCAAACTATATGAGAAAACTGTTAACATCTAAGGAAATATTGTCTCCAAATTCTCTTACAGGTCAAGAAACTCCGGCAGAGCAGGGCACCCTTGTGCAACCAGGGGATTGGGTGTGGATCAAAATAATCAAGAGAAAACAGTGGTCAGATCCAAGGTGGGAAGGGCCTTATCAGGTACTATTGTCTACACCGACAGCTGTAAAAGTAGCAGAAAGAGTACCTTGGATACATCTATCACATTGCAAGAAAGCAAAGTATCTAGGGCCAGAAGAGGGAGCGCCCACAGAGCCATGATTGTAAGTCCGGCTACAAAGGGGGGTGACTCCAATAGGGACCACTCGTCTCAAACCCGGTGAAGAAAATGGAACAAGATAGGCACATAGGGGCGATAAAACAGCTTAGGGAAAGACAGCTATTGGAACCTGGGTATTTTACTAAGACATGGACAGGTAGGATCTTATTAGGTGGAATGGTAGTCGGAGGGATTATAGCACTGATATTGATACTCTTAGACATCAACTCCCCTCAGTGGATCAACAGGGTAAAGTCAGGAATGACAAAAAGAGAGATAAAAAGAGGGGACAAAGATGGAGTATATACTATGACGGTCAATGAGGGGGTTACCACAATGATGCAAATTGATATCTGTAGCATTAACTACTGCCCCAGTAATTGGAATTTAAGGTATAATAGTAAAAAATATGAGAGATATCTGTGCGGATACCCCACCTGTTCATCCTGGAGTAATGTATGGTGGACAACAGATAAGTTAGGATATTACAACAAAGGTGCTGTAGTCCCTGAGAGTAAAAAGGATTTGGTATCCAGACTGTCAATAAGTCAATTTAATTACGCGGGCTATAACCATAACTTTTTGACTGTAACCTTAAAAAATCCTAAAAGCACTGACTCTGGAGATTATGGTTTAGGAATAGCTGTCCTATGGAACTACGGATCAGACCTTTTGATGAGAATAAGAATCGAAGTCACACCTAATACTCCTCCAACATCACTCCCAGTAAACCCCGACTTAAATCTTCCTGATACTAAATCTGAATACCTATTTAAAACAGATTTTGCCAACAAAGAACAACTAAGTATTGAAACAGGACATGGAGATAAGAATGAATGGATAAATGGGTTAGATGGACTACTAAAAGTAAGGAGCAGGGAAATTGCATTTCGTGTGCCAACTCACGACCCTACTTAGCAACAGTCCCCTTCCTGGCTGACGAAACAGATTTGACGTGCATAATAATGATGTTTAAAAAGAATGTAACAGATGACCAGTGCAAAAATGAGCGGGAGTTATACCCGGCAACTAAAATGTGGAGTGTGCCCCCATTAATTAAGAGTAGTTCCCGGAAATTTTACTTGTTTCATCAGTACTGATGAGACAGGACAACAACGAGGGGAGCTACCCTTGTCTTACTGCCCCCTGGACGTACTTATCACAAGTTCACCTTACCAACAGACATGGTTTGAGGATCAGGAGAAGCAATTAGCTGATGTATGGTGGTTATGCGGGGATATGAAGCTTAGGCCTAAACTCCCTCCCAGGTGGAAAGGGAGCTGTGCTTTAACACACTTGCTTCTTCCCTTTTATATGATACCTGTAGGTGCTGAAGTAAAAACGCCTCGGTTGGAGAAGCACCACTTTCGCATGAAAAGAGAAACACCTCGAGGATCGTTTGACAATCGAGTCTATGTTGATTCCATCGGAGTGCCACGAGGAGTCCCTGATGAGTTCAGAGCACAGAACCAAGTATTAGCCGCACTCACCTCCATCTTGCTATGGGTACAGCCCAACAAGAACGTTGACTGGATAAATCACATCTACTATAACCAGCAAAGGTTTGTGAACTATACCTGAGACGCTCTTAAAGGACTAGCCAGCATACTGGATGCAACTTCTTTGGTAGCCTGGCAGAATCGTATTGCTCTCGATATGATGCTGGCGGAAAAAGGAGGTGTGTGTAAGATATTTGGAACTTTTTGTTGCACCTTCATTCCTAACAATACAGCTCCTGATTGTAGCATAATGAGGGCTCTGCAAGGATTGCAGATGCTATCTGAGGAACTAGCAGAAAATTCTGGGGTGGAAAACCCCTTAACTGAACTCTTTGAGACTTGGTTTGGTAGGTGGGGTGAACTGGTGAAAAATGCGTTGATTTCAATTATAATGGCCGCCACAGTGCTAACTGTGTGTGGTTGCTGTTGCATTCCCTGTGTTCGAGGACTCCTCCAACGTTTCATTGACACCTCTTTGACAAAGACTATGTACTTACAAGGGGACTCAAACGAACTATACTCAGGATTTGGTTCAAAGTCAGATGACGACGAATTCAAGGACTCTGCCCCCATCACTCATGTATGAACTATATGATGAATCTAGGCAAAATCTGGGAAGCCAGGATGCTGATGAGCCAGTCATAAATGAGTATAATTGGGGGGGGAATGTTAAAGAAATTATGAATGTTTCATAATTATTATATGTGTTATAATCATTTATGCTTTCCTAGAATTGCATTTTTTCAGCAGATTCTGCTAATAATTTAAACAGTGGCTACTGCATATGCTGCCATATGTTTTTTGTTAAAGACCTCATATAAAGTTTTCACATTAACAAAGACTTACACTATATTGCATGACGTTCGTATATCCTGTCCAGATGTTTTGTAGACGAAGTAGAATACAATAGACTACTGTTCAACCCCCCCTTAGGATATATTAAAGGCTGTACAGGCCATCAATCATTGTCCAAAGGAAGGGGGGGTTTCAATCTTAACGATGTTCAAAATGTATATAAGGATAGGAGACACGTATGCAAACCAGACGGGTCATAGTAGCTAATAGTAGTATATCGGTGTAACCTGTCTCCTCGTATACGAGTATTAAACCTGTCTTTCCTTGTATCAGCTTGTGGTCTAAATGTGATTTCCCTTACACTAGTGTACCTGCTGGAGCACACGCTGTGTGGAATCAAGGACAGGGCACTTGAGGCAGAACAGAGGCAGGAAGAGGACTTCCTTTCCTCACAAGGCCCCCTTTATGCAGATATCATTCCTGCAGGGCCACAAAACACACATGAGGAAGAGGAGAAGGAGGAGGATTTCAGCAGCATCAATGTAGTGGAAGAGGATAGCATACAGCAGTCTACAAGGGATGGTTTTGATTCCCCAGAAACCCAGAAACCACAGGAGGTTGCTCCTGCTCACAATGTCATCCTTAGTGACCCAGAGGACTCAGAAGCTCATGCCTCCTCCAACTTACGTTGCATGGGCTCTCTGATTTTGCAAAGCCTGCGAAAGGACCAGAGGATTCGTGCTATCAAGGAGAGGGATAATTACTGGGTGGACACCCTTCTTGATCCACATTACAAGGGTAAAGTTGCAGAGCTCATCCTGCCTTTGCAGAGGGAGCAGAGGATGAAACATCTTGAAATTTGTTTACCGCCTTTGCAGACACTGGGAGGTCAACATTCTCCGGAGGTGTTTCTGTCGCATCGTTAAGCCAAAGGAGGAACGGTGAAGAAGGCTGCCGGCTGACCGATGCCTTTAAACAGTTCTTTTGTCCTCAGCAGCACCCAGGGCTGTTAGGTTTAAGCAAGTGGAGCTGGGTCGCACGGCTGGTATTGTTATTGTTACTGTTATTAAAGTTCTGCAAAATAGTGACTTGTGCATTATTGGATTATTGGATGTAGTCCGGGAGGAGCCAGGATCATAGACTGCTGAGACAGAAAGACCTTTCTCCCAGGGAGCAACAGGATGCGCGGATCTTGCTGGGAGTGGTTATATAAAGGGAGGCGGGACTTTGCTTCGCTCTCTTGCCTCGAGGACAGCGCAATTAACAGAAGGGGAAGAGCTGCTGCAGATCGCAGGAACTTAGGCCCGAGGCCTAGTGGTGAACACCGGCGGTCTGAGTGTGCGAAGGAGTCTCGGTGGCTCGACCGAGCGGAAGGTGGCTGACAGGCGGACTGAGACGCTGAGCAGAGCGGAGCCTGGTTGCAGAGGGAAGCGGATCTCTCGGTTTGGGTGAGAGACATCCAGTATTTGCATCTCTATTAAATACAGACCTAGACTGATTCCAGTAAGGGCAAATAGACTGTGTACTTTATAAAGGCCATATCAACATTTAGTTGAACCACTGGACACTGCAGATACAAATATAGTGCGAGGTGGGTGAGCTAGGCCTTAAGTCCTAAATCCAGTCCTAGGCTGTCAACCTGTTGTGACTTATAAGGAATTGTCACGTTTGCTTCTCTGTGGATTACAACTATTGATTGCTTTGGGGAACACAGTTCATCCTCTCTACCCTTTTTTGGATTACAAATACTTTCCTTGGATTGTTGGGAATTCCTTGCCGGTGAAGAGAAGTGAGGCCTCACTTTTCAGGAGACTATTGCAGTTCATCATAAAGGGGGCCCCCGTTAGTACACAGAGTTCACTCTGATAGTTGTTCCAATATTGATACATTGCTTACCTTGTATCCAAGTTACCAAGTGTAGTCATTCTTATCTGTGGTCACTCTCTAATTACTTCAGCTTATTTTAAGTATTGTTTATAGTTGCTGAGCGCAATCCTCTAGCTAGCATACATACACATTTGTTTGTGCATATGTATGTGTGGCCTGCGTTCTGAATCCTGAATGCTGAACTAAAAGGCCTAAATCCTTGGTTGGAAATTCAGGATCTATCCCTCTAGCAAATCTGTGTTATTTCTGATTCTGTTTGCATATTCCTGTTTTACATATAAAAGTCAAAAGCAGTAAATTGTTTATTCACTGCAACACTTGTGGTCTCAGTTATTCACAATGACCGAAATAATAGTGTCCGATGGGTTGGAGCAGTGAAGAGGACGTCCATGCAACAAGCCACCCCCAAGGGGGCAGGGCTACAAAACCATTGCCAGTGTCTCCATTATATGGTACATATTTAATCTAGGCTCAAGAGCAGGCTTGGAGACCTTTCCAGCTGCGCATCCACTGGGTTACTGGGTCTTGAGGATGGACCACTGGCCAGAACTTGCTCAATATCCAATGGAGCTACTGGACTGTCCTGCTTCCAGCGTGCTTTCCGAACAGGCGTTCAGGGCTGCTGGAGGTTTTGTGACAGACAAAAGAGTGCTTCTGTCCACAGACTCCGTTGATTAGCTGACTTTCATTAAAATGAACCAGTCCTGGATCAACAAGAGCTATCAGGCCCCTAATGCTGATGTAACAGTTTGAATTTGCTAGGGGTCTGCCATCCCTTGAAGACTGCATATCCCGCCTATCCTATTCCTCTACCTTGATTCTGCTAGCTTCCAACAATGTTTTTGGTTTAGGCAGTGCTGTATCTTGGCCTAGGCCAACAAGGCCCGGGCCTAGGGCAGCACTTTGCAGGGGGGCAGCAAAAAAGCTGCAACCCGCACGAAAAAAAAAATAGCCTCCTCCCAGCTCCCACACGAAAAGGGTCCCCGCTGGCTTATAAGATATTTGGATATACTTGTACTTGGATATACTTGTGTTTGCTGCCACTGATTATTTCACTTATTTGTATAATGACTATGGACATCCTATTCATTATACAAATAAGTGAAATAATCCTATGATTACAAATCAGTGGCAGCAAACACAAATCCAAATATCCCAAAAGAAAGGAGTAATCGTTACTAATCCAGTGACATAAGGCTGTAATAATGGGCAGCAATAAGGCTGCACTGATGAGGTGACACCGATAAGCTGCACTAATAAGGCAGCACTGATAAGCTGCACTGATGGGCACTGATATGCTGCACTGATGGGCAACTGATATGCTGCACTGATGGGCAACCAATGTGCTGCACTGATGGGCAACTGATGTGCTGCACTGATTGGCACGAGGTGGCACTGATGGGCAACTGATATTCTGCACTGATGGGCACGAGGCCGCACTGATATGCTGTCCTGATGGGCACTGATATTTTGCATTGATGGCCACTGATGGAAACTAATGAGGCTGCACTGATGGGCACTAAGGATGATCGAACTTTTGAAAAGTTTGGTTCGGCCAGAACATCCAAACTTCCCGAAAGTTCGGCCCGGATTTCAGAACCCCATTGAAATCAATGGGACCCGAACTTCGGTAATCAAAAAACACAATTTTTAAGCCCTAAAACCCAATAAACGCCCCTAAAAAGTGCCCAGGGTTCTGGGTCATGCCCCATTAACTATTAATCACACAAAAAAAGTTCTTAAAAATTGTCATTTTTGATAAAAAAAGCCAATTATTGAAAAAATTAAAAAAAAAAAAAAAGAGATTTTTTGATTTTGACTTTGGATTTAGTATCTGGGGGGGGGGGGGGTCTAAAAGGTGTGCATGTGAAGTTTCAGCTCTGTAGCATGTCCAGAACCATGAAAAAAAAAGATACTTTTTCAGTAGAACAGGGATGTGGGACCCTCCTTTAACACCTATATGATCTTTTTTTTCTGGTTCTGGACATGCTACAGAGCTGAAACTTCACAGGTACACCTTTTAGACCCCCTAAAAAGTGTACATGTGAAGTTTCAGCTCTGTAGCATGTCCAGAACCATAAAAAAAAAAAAAAGATTGTTTGTATTAGAACACTTTCAGGACAGGTAGTTGGCTTCGCTGCTGTAACACCTTGCCGGTTTAAAAGCAGGCATTTTTTTGGGTTCTTTGCAGTCAGGAAAAACATCTGAACTTGTGTATAGTGGTACGGTGCACAAGTTCTGATGTTTTGCCTGCCTCCAAAAACCCCCAAAAAATGCCAGCAAAAACACACCTGGGCATTTTTTTTTTTGACGCTAGCGTTTTTTTTGGCATTTTTTTGTGTTCTTTTGAGGCAGGCAAAACATCTGAACTTGTGTATAGTGGTGTATATACACACATACATATATTTATATACACACCTAGACATACATAGGTGTGATAGTAGCAGAAATATATGCTTGCACTAATGAAATCATTTACACTAATATATTTCTGCTACTATCACACCTATATATGTCTAGGTGTGTATAAACATATAAGTATGTGTGTATATATACCACTATAGACAAGTTCAGATGTTTTGCCTGCCTCAAAAGAACCCCAAAAAATGCCCAAAAAAACGCTAGCGTCAAAAAAAATTTTGGGTTCTTTTGAGGCAGGCAAAACAATCTGAACTTGTCTATAGTGGTATATATACACACATACTTATATGTTTATACACACCTAGACATATATAGGTGTGATAGTAGCAGAAATATATCTGTGTAAATTATTTAATTAGCGCAAGCAAATGTTTCTGCTACTATCACACCTATATATGTCTAGGTGTGTATATAAATATATGTATGTGTGTATATACACCACTATACACAAGTTCAGATGTTTTGCCTGCCTCAAAAGAACACAAAAAAATGCCAAAAATAAAAGTAGCGTCAAAAAAAAAAAAAAAATGCCCAGGTGTGTTTTTGCTGGCATTTTTTGGGGGTTTTTGGAGGCAGGCAAAACATCTGAACTTGTGCACAGTACCACTATACACAAGTTCAGATGTTTTTCCTGACTGCAAAAAACCCAAAAAAATGCCAAAAAAAAACGCTAGCGTCGAAAAAAATGCCAAGGTGTGTTTTTGCTGGCATTTTTTGGGGGGTTTTGGAGGCAGGCAAAACATCTGAACTTGTGCACAGTACCACTATACACAAGTTCAGATGTTTTTCCTGACTGCAAAGAACCCCAAAAAAATTTTTTTGGGTTCTTTGCAGTCAGAAAAAAACATCTGGGCATTTTTTTTTTGACGCTAGCGTTTTTTTTGGCATTTCTTTAGGTTCTTTTGAGGCAGGCAAAACATCTGAACTTGTGTATAGTGGTATATATACACACATACATATATTTATATAGACATCTAGACATATATACTGTAGGTGTGATAGTAGCAGAAATATATTCCTGTAAATGATTTCATTAGCGCAAGCATATATTTCTGCTACTATCACACCTATATATGGCTAGGGGTGTATATACAGACATATATGTGTATATATACCCCCTATACACATGTTCAGATGTCATGTCTGACATCAAACATGTCCTCAAAAAAGCACTGACAGTGGCAGCCCCTGCAGCATAAAAAATGCTTGGCTGGTGAGAAGCCATATGGGTGTGCCGAAGCTATTCAGAGAAATGATCATTTCTCTATAGCGGTCACCCTGCTATGGAAGGGTTTGGTCACCCTACCATAGCAGTCACTGTCAGTTAACCCTACACTACATTACGGTCACCCTGACACTTCATACTTTCCCTACAGAAACTAAATTTTTGAAGCTAACTTAAGTGTAAAGGAGCACTCTAACTACACTAGATATCCCTTTCCTCACACTAAAAATAGCTAAATGACACTTTTAAAGTAAAATTAACAGAACTGCTTCCACTCTCTTCCATGTCCAGTATAACAATGCTAGGAATATGGCGGGGGCGATCTTATATACTGGGGGGCGTATTCACTAATGATTGGTCTAGGGACCCCCTAGTCACTCCAATCACATTCCTAGCATTCTCCTGCCCCCTCAATTGGCTTTTGCTAATGGTTCTGGTCCAATCACGGGCTTTTAAAGCCCATTTCCTGAAGCATTGCATTTTGGGCGGTTCTGGTTGGCGAATTCCGAACTTTTTGGGCAAAAAGTTCTAAATTCGGCCGAACCTCTAACACCCAATGTTCGGGCCGAACCGATGGTCGACCCGAACTGTTCGATCATCCCTAATGGGCACTGATGAGGCTGAACTTATGGGAACTGATGAGGCTGAACTTATGGGAACTGATGAGGCTGTATTGAAGGGCACTGATAGATTGTCGTTATGGTCTGTGGTTTACAGATGACAGGGCGGGTAACAGGAAGGGGTGTGGCCTTTACAGGAAGGGGTGGGTCGTATGTAAATTAGGGGGTGCCCAAGCATAGTTAGGCCTAGGGCAGCACAAAACCTAAATACACCACTGGGTTTAGGTCACTACCAACCCCCAAGGCCTAATTTTTCTGCACTTGTATGACGGGTGCATACAATTTAAATGACGTATGTCATTTTTAACAGCAGAACCTGTCCCTGTGCCCTGCTAACTGTGAGGGGCTACGGTGTTCAGGCACCACTAACACCAAAGGCCCAATTTTTGGCACTTGTATAGCACATGCGATTTCAAATTTGCATGGAATTCTTACCAGCAGGTCCCGTTCCTGCACCCACCAAGAGTAAATGCGAGAGGTTACGGTGTTCAGGCACTATCAACAAATAGGCCCAATTTTTCTGCACCTGTATGACAAGTACATGTGAGTTGAAACTTGTATGTATATTTGTATATGACATTTTTTGCTTTAGAAATGTTAGTATAGCTGCAGCAGGTTTATACATCGTATGCACGTAGATGCCCTACTTTACAGGCACATTCAGGGGACCCCCCCAGGCACGATATTTAAAAAAATGAAAAATTCCTTCACTTTCACTTTAAGCCTCATTAAAATCAGTAAGTAAGTCAGTGCTCCTTTAAAAATGATTGTTTTTTAAAACTTTTTTTTCATTGCTACATGTTCCCCAGGTCAGGACCTGGACCCCCATACACTTTTTTGAGGCAATAACTTGCAATTAAGCCTTCAAAATGAGACCGTTTTGGTTTTCGAGGTTCGAGTCCCATAGACTTCATTTGGGTCCATTTGTTCGAACAAACTTTTACTCTGTTCGCAGTGTTCTGGTGTGAACTGAACCGGGGGGGGGGGGGGGGGGGGGGTTTGGCTCATCACTACCCCACATCCCTTAAAGTCCAGTTTTGTTAGGAGGGATATGGGAAGGTTACTTCCTCCCTATCTTTTCCTTGCTCCTACTGTCCAATATTACATTTATGGATGTGGATGTGGGCAGTTGTCCCTAGAACTGATATACATATTTAACTTCCCTGGGTTACCGGAATGGTTGCTAACGGTAACGGCCGAAGAAAGGTTCGAAAATTGCCATTTTTCTCTCGAAGACTGTGTTCTAATGCTCGAGAGATGTGTGAGGCCTGCTCAACATGGGATAGGGAGGGTGAGATGAAGAATAAAATGCACAGTGATGGTTTCCTATGGCAACGGAAGAAACAAAATTGTCTGATCAAGTGATGTGCTGGAGAGCGGGATAAATGCATCTTGCTGTACAAAAGGACTGTGTCTGCTTAACAGTAAATGGTGCAAGTTTGGAGGGAGAAAATGGCGGCCCAGGGCACATGGATCGGTGTGTCGGGAGCCATGTGTGTGCCGGAGCTATACAGGAAAATGTTTTCCGTGCATCCAATGACAGCGGGACATTCTTCCAAAATAGTGGCAGTGTGGATGCTGTAGAGAAAATTGTTGACCATGCATTTAATGACAGTGGGACATTTTTCAAATACAGTATGGCGAATCTTGCTTGTACAAGTGCTAAGAAGAGAAATGTTGGCCCTGCATCTGACAGCGGGGACAATTCTACTGACTTGCAAGGAGGGTCATTTGGCTCAGAGTGATGGAGGCGCAGCTGGAGCCCTAGTACAAGTAAGGATGGCGGATGCGTGCAAGCAGAGAAGTAACTACCATGCAGGCTGAGCTGAGATGGAGCGGCATTGGAAGGGTTACTGTACCGCGCGTGCTGTAAAGTTCTGCCTAGCAGGAGGAGCCACCGCCAATTTAGAGTCGTTGGCGGAGACGCCGCCCACGCACAGCCAATCCTGAGAAGGAGGGAAAGTCCATAAATGACTTCCGCCTCTGGGTGGTGCTGAGAGGGAAACACATGTGTGGAGGAGCAAGATGGAGAGAGCCGGAGGGCAGTAGAGGCTGTCCCATGTGTTGGCGGAGAACCTGTGGAGCACCGAGAGCCGAAAACATCCACCCTGTGGGATACAGGGGTGCGGCTGGTGCCCGCCGGAAGACTGTGCACCACAGGAGGTGTGGAGCACTTGGACCTGGCTGTCAAAATGAAACATGCAAACAGCATCATCCCTAGTTGTCATCTTGTGCCGCTCATTTTACCTTCTGACTCACCCCTGTTATTACTTATCAGCAGGAACCTATATAGCACTTATCAAAACTACTCTTTACTTCTCTACATATAAAAATCAGCTGACAGCAGGGGGGGGGGGGTGCAGAGGGAGGGGGCATATCAGAGGTTCTCTATACAGAACACTCAGATTGTAACAGAAAATATGGGGGCGGGGTCAGGTCAGTAACTTCTCCTCTAAGCAGTGAAGAGTGGGAGGGGGGTAAGTAAGAAAATATGGGGGCGGGGTCAGGTCAGTAACTTCTCCTCTAAGCAGTGAAGAGTGGGAGGGGGGTAAGTAAGAAAATATGGGGACGGGGTCAGGTCAGTAACTTCTCCTCTAAGCAGTGAAGAGTGGGAGGGGGGTAAGTAAGAAAATATTTCCCCTCTACACAGAGCATTCAGCTCACACAAAGGGGGTGGGGAAGGGGGAGGGGAGTCTGCCGATTTCTACATCAAGGTTTCAGCTCACAGCAGAGATAATGGGGGAGGAGTCATGTCAGCACTTCTGCTCTAGACAGTGGACTCAGCTTGAAGCAATGGGAGTGGGGGAGGGGAAGAAAGCATTTCCAATCTACATATAGGAATCAGCTGACAGCAGAAGAAGTGGAGGAGAGGGAGGGGGAATGTTAGAATCTCTTTATACAGAAGACTCAGATAATGGGGGAGGAGTCAGGTCAGCACTTCTGCTCTAGACAGTGGACTCAGCTTGAAGCAATGGGAGTGGGGGAGGGGTATGGAAGAAAACATTTCCCCTCTACATATAGGAATCAGCTGACAGCAGAGGGGCGGGGCAGCTGGAGAGGGCGTGTCAGCAGTTTCTACATCGAG
The DNA here is from genome assembly GCF_965119305.1 of Pelophylax lessonae. Lineage (NCBI taxonomy): Eukaryota > Metazoa > Chordata > Amphibia > Anura > Ranidae > Pelophylax > Pelophylax lessonae. The sequence continues at coordinate 424,238,310 of NC_138771.1, forward strand.
AACTACGCATAAAGCAAAGCAAATGGGGGAGGGTTAACACTTCTCCTCTAAACAATGGGAGTGGGGGAGGGGGTAAAAGAAAACATTTCCCCTTTACATATAGGATTCCTCTGACAGCAAAGAGAGTGGGGGAGGGGTGTGCAAACGTTTCTTTACACAGAGGAGTTAGCTCAATGCAAAGGGGGAGGGGCATGTCAGAATTTCTCCACTCAGAGAACCCAGCTCACAGAAGAGATAATGGGGGAGGGGTCAGCTCAGCACTTATCCTCTAAACAGCGTACTCAGCTTGAAGCAATGGGAGTGGGGGGAGGGGATAAAATAAAGTATTTCCCCTCTACATATAGGAAGAGGGAGTGGGGGAGGGGTGGGTATACATGTCAGGAGCTAGGGAGACCAGACACATAGCTACACATGGAAACTGAGACCAAACAAAGTAGAGAGCCTTAACCACTTTACCACCGGAGGATTTTGCTGTCTTACGTCCAGGCCACTTTTTGCGATTCGGCACTGTACGACTTTAACGGACAATTGCGCGGTCATGCAACGCCGTACCCAAACGAAATTTATGTCTTTGTTTTCCCCACAAACAGAGCTTTCTTTTGGTGGTATTTGATCACCTGTGCAATTTTTATCTTTTTGCGATATTAATAAAAAAAGCGACAATTTTGAAAAAATAATATTTTTCTACTTTGACAGTTAAAAAATATCCAATATATTCAATTTTTGTCATATATTTAGGCCAAAATGTATTTAGCTACATGTCTTTGACAAAAAAATTCTCAATGAGCTTATTTTTAACCGCTTTAAGACCGGAAGATTTTACCCCCTTCCTGACCAGGCCATATTTTGCGATTCGGCACTGTGTTATTTTAACAGAAAATTGCGCGGTCGAGCGACGCTGTACCCAATTTACATTTATGTTCTTGTTTTCCCCACAAACAGAGCTTTCTTTTGGTGGTATTTGATCACCTGTGCGTTTTTTACTTTTTGCGCTATAAACAAAAAAAGAGCGACAATTTTGAAAAAATAACAATATTTTTCACATTTTTATTATATGAAATTCCCCCCCCCCCAAAAAAATGTAAAAATCAAAATTTTTTTAACATTTTAGGCCAATTTGTTTTCTACTACATATGTTTGGTAAAAAAAATCGCAATAAGCGTATTTTGATTGGTTTGCGCAAAAGTTATCGCAGCTACTAACTACGGGAAATTTATGTCATTTTTATTGTTTTTTTTTTTTAACTAGTAATGGCGACGATCTGCGATTTTTTTTTTTTTTTTGCATGACTGCGACATTGCGGCGGACAGATCGGACCCCTAACTGACATAGAGAGGGGGTGTAAACACTTTTGTACACAGAGGAGCTCACAGCAGAGATAATGGGGGAGGGGTCAGGTCAATCCTTCTTCCCCAAACATTGGAGTGAAAATGAAGCAATTGGAGTTGGGGAGGGGACAAAAGAAAGCATTTCCCCTCTACATATAGGGATCAGGTGACAGGAGAGGGAGTAGGGGAGGGGTGTGAAGAAGAGGGAGCGGGGGAGGGGTGTGAAGAATGATTTGATACTATAAAGAACAGACGTCTGTCCTCTATACTGCATTTCCCATTTCTCCATATTATTCTTCAGGCTGTGACATTAAATTGCTCAGCAAAGTGAGGATTAGAAATAGTGTGATGTCAGCTCTGGGCGCCTCCAGTGTTTATTGGGGAAGCTGATTGGCTCAGGAGGTTCTGACATCGCTATGTACAGCAAAGACTCAACAAGAGATAGAAAATATCTTTTATAAAGAGAATGATTTGTAATGAATAATACAGTCAGTCAGGTCATTATTTAGTATAGTTAGATAATTAGTGAATTAGATAGGAGAAGTGTGATTGGATATTCCCAATTATAGGTGATTATGTCTATGCATTTACTGGATGTGTTTTCTGCACATGGTTCTATTCCCTGACTCAGGGCATATCATGAAATCAGAGGCTCTGTGTGAAGATTAAAACTCGGCCCTAGACGTTGATTGAAAAAAAAATGCAAAAAGTGTCCTTGGTGTAAAGTGTGCTAAATATTTGGCGTGGCTTAAAGGGGGTGTGGTTAAAGGGGGCGTGGTTAAAGGGGGCGTGGTTAAATAGAGTTGGAGATGACTTGCATAGTGCAGAATGTGGTAATGGTAAATAGAAGATGTACAGTGCGGAGTGTATGGCGGGGGGTAAATAGAAGATGTACAGTGCGGAGTGTATGGCGGGGGGGTAAATAGAAGATGTACAGTGCGGAGTGTATGGCGGGGGGTAAATAGAAGATGTACAGTGCGGAGTGTATGGCGGGGGGGGGTAAATAGAAGATGTACAGTGCAGAGTGTATGGAGGGGGGTAAATAGAAGATGTACAGTGCGGAGTGTATGGCGGGGGGGGTAAATAGAAGATGTACAGTGCGGAGTGTATGGCGGGGGGGAAATAGAAGATGTACAGTGCGGAGTGAATGGCGGGGGGTAAATAGAAGATGTACTTTGCGGAGTGTATGGCCAGGGGTAAATAGCAGATGTACAGTGCAGAGTGTATGGAGGGGGGTAAATAGAAGATGTACAGTGTGGAGTGTATGGCGGGGGGGGTAAATAGAAGATGTACAGTGCGGAGTGTATGGCGGGGGGTAAATAGAAGATGTACAGTGCGGAGTGAATGGCAGGGGGTAAATAGAAGATGTACAGTGCAGAGTGTATGGCGGGGGGTAAATAGAAGATGTACAGTGCGGAGTGAATGGCGGGGGGTAAATAGAAGATGTACAGTGCGGAGTGTATGGCGGGGGGTAAATAAAAGATGTACAGTGTGGAGTGTATGGCGGGGGGTAAATAGAAGATGTACAGTGCGGAGTGTATGGCGGGGGGTAAATAGAAGATGTACAGTGCGGAGTGTATGGTGGGGGGTAAATAGAAGATGTACAGTGCGGAGTGAATGGCGGGGGGTAAATAGAAGATGTACAGTGCGGAGTGAATGGCGGGGGGTAAATAGAAGATGTACAGTGCGGAATGTATGGCGGGGGTAAATAGAAGATGTACAGTGCGGAGTGAATGGCGGGGGGTAAATAGAAGATGTACAGTGCGGAGTGAATGGCGGGGGGTAAATAGAAGATGTACAGTGCAGAGTGTATGGCGGGGGGTAAATAAAAGATGTACAGTGCGGAGTGAATGGCGGGGGGTAAATAGAAGATGTACAGTGCGGAGTGTATGGCGGGGGGTAAATAAAAGATGTACAGTGTGGAGTGTATGGCGGGGGGTAAATAGAAGATGTACAGTGCGGAGTGTATGGCGGGGGGTAAATAGAAGATGTACAGTGCGGAGTGAATGGCGGGGGGTAAATAGAAGATGTACAGTGCTGAGTTTATGGCGGGGGGTAAATAGAAGATGTACAGTGCGGAGTGTATGGTGGGGGGTAAATAGAAGATGTACAGTGCGGAGTGAATGGCGGGGGGTAAATAGAAGATGTACAGTGCGGAGTGAATGGCGGGGGGTAAATAGAAGATGTACAGTGCGGAATGTATGGCGGGGGTAAATAGAAGATGTACAGTGCGGAGTGAATGGCGGGGGGTAAATAGAAGATGTACAGTGCGGAGTGAATGGCGGGGGGTAAATAGAAGATGTACAGTGCAGAGTGTATGGCGGGGGGTAAATAGAAGATGTACAGTGCGGAGTGAATGGCGGGGGGTAAATAGAAGATGTACAGTGTGGAGTGTATGGCGGGGGGTAAATAGAAGATGTACAGTGCGGAGTGTATGGCGGGGGGAAAATAGAAGATGTACAGTGCGGAGTGTATGGAGGGGGGTAAATAGAAGATGTACAGTGCAGAGTGTATGGCGGGGGGTAAATAGAAGATGTACAGTGCGGAGTGTATGGCGGGGGGTAAATAGAAGATGTACAGTGCGGAGCGTATGGCGGGGGGTAAACAGAAGATGTACAGTGCGGAGTGAATGGCTGGGGGGGGGGGGGGTAAATAGAAGATGTACAGTGCGGAGTGTATGGCGGGGGATAAATAAAAGATGTACAGTGCGGAGTGAATGGCGGGGGGTAAATAGAAGATGTACAGTGCGGAGTGTATGACGGGGGGTAAATAGAAGATGTACAGTGCGGAGTGAATGGCTGGGGGGGGGGTAAATAGAAGATGTACAGTGCGGAGTGTATGGCGGGGGTAAATAGAAGATGTACAGTGCGGAGTGAATGGCGGGGGGTAAATAGAAGATATACAGTGCGGAGTGTATGGCGGGGAGTAAATAGAAGATGTACAGTGCGAAGTGTATGGCAGGGGGTAAATAGAAGATGTACTTTGCGGAGGGTATGGCGGGGGGGAAATAGAAGATGTACAGTGTGGAGTGAATGGCGGGGGGTAAATAGAAGATGTACAGTGCGGAGTGTATGGCGGGGGTAAATAGAAGATGTACAGTGCAGAGTGTATGGCGGGGGATAAATAGAAGATGTACAGTGCGGAGTTTATGGCGGGGGGTAAATAGAAGATGTACAGTGCGGAGTGAATGGCGGGGGGTAAATAGAAGATGTACAGTGCGGAATGTATGGCAGGGGGTAAATAGAAGATGTACAGTGCGGAGTGTATGGCGGGGGGTAAATAGAAGATGTACAGTGCGGAGTGTATGGCGGGGGGTAAATAGAAGATGTACAGTGCGGGGTGTATGGAGGGGGGTAAATAGAAGATGTACAGTGTGGAGTGTATGGCGGGGGGTAAATAGAAGATGTACAGTGCGGAGTGTAGGGAGGTGGGTAAATAGAAGATGTACAGTGTGGAGTGTATGGAGGGGAGTAAATAGAAGATGTACAGTGCGGAGTGTATGGAGGGGGGTAAATAGAAGATGTACAGTGCGGAGTGTATGGCGGGGGGTAAATAGAAGATGTACAGTGCAGAGTGTATGGAGGGGGGTAAATAGCAGATGTACAGTGTGGAGTGTATGGCGGGGGGTAAATAGAAGATGTACAGTGCGGAGTATATGGCGGGGGGTAAATAGAAGATGTACAGTGCGGAGTGAATGGCGGGGGGTAAATAGAAGATGTAAAGTGCTGAGTTTATGGCGGGGGGTAAATAGAAGATGTACAGTGCGGAGTGTATGGTGGCGGGTAAATAGAAGATGTACAGTGCGGAGTGAATGGCGGGGGGTAAATAGAAGATGTACAGTGCGGAGTGAATGGCGGGGGGTAAATAGAAGATGTACAGTGCGGAATGTATGGCGGGGGTAAATAGAAGATGTACAGTGCGGAGTGAATGGCGGGGGGTAAATAGAAGATGTACAGTGCGGAGTGAATGGCGGGGGGTAAATAGAAGATGTACAGTGCAGAGTGTATGGCGGGGGGTAAATAGAAGATGTACAGTGCAGAGTGAATGGCGGGGGGTAAATAGAAGATGTACAGTGCGGAGTGAATGGCTGGGGGGGGGGTAAATAGAAGATGTACAGTGCGGAGTGTATGGCGGGGGATAAATAAAAGATGTACAGTGCGGAGTGAATGGCGGGGGGTAAATAGAAGATGTACAGTGAGGAGTGTATGGCGGGGGGAAAATAGAAGATGTACAGTGCGGAGTGTATGGAGGGGGGTAAATAGAAGATGTACAGTGCGGAGTGTATGGCGGGGGGTAAATAGAAGATGTACAGTGCGGAGTGTATGGCGGGGGGTAAATAGAAGATGTACAGTGCGGAGCGTATGGCGGGGGGTAAATAGAAGATGTACAGTGCAGAGTGAATGGCTGGGGGGGGGGGGGGGGTAAATAGAAGATGTACAGTGCGGAGTGTATGGCGGGGGATAAATAAAAGATGTACAGTGCGGAGTGAATGGCGGGGGGTAAATAGAAGATGTACAGTGCGGAGTGTATGACGGGGGGTAAATAGAAGATGTACAGTGCGGAGTGAATGGCTGGGGGGGGGTAAATAGAAGATGTACAGTGCGGAGTGTATGGCGGGGGTAAATAGAAGATGTACAGTGCGGAGTGAATGGCGGGGGGTAAATAGAAGATATACAGTGCGGAGTGTATGGCGGGGAGTAAATAGAAGATGTACAGTGCGAAGTGTATGGCAGGGGGTAAATAGAAGATGTACTTTGCGGAGGGTATGGCGGGGGGGAAATAGAAGATGTACAGTGTGGAGTGAATGGCGGGGGGTAAATAGAAAATGTACAGTGCGGAGTGTATGGCGGGGGTAAATAGAAGATGTACAGTGCAGAGTGTATGGCGGGGGGTAAATAGAAGATGTACAGTGCGGAGTTTATGGCGGGGGGTAAATAGAAGATGTACAGTGCGGAGTGAATGGCGGGGGGTAAATAGAAGATGTACAGTGCGGAATGTATGGCAGGGGGTAAATAGAAGATGTACAGTGCGGAGTGTATGGCGGGGGGTAAATAGAAGATGTACAGTGCGGAGTGTATGGCGGGGGGTAAATAGAAGATGTACAGTGCGGGGTGTATGGAGGGGGGTAAATAGAAGATGTACAGCGTGGAGTGTATGGCGGGGGGTAAATAGAAGATGTACAGTGCGGAGTGTAGGGAGGTGGGTAAATAGAAGATGTACAGTGTGGAGTGTATGGAGGGGAGTAAATAGAAGATGTACAGTGCGGAGTGTATGGAGGGGGGTAAATAGAAGATGTACAGTGCGGAGTGTATTTCGGGGAGTAAATAGAAGATGTACAGTGCGGAGTGTATGGCGGGGGGTAAATAGAAGATGTACAGTGCGGAGTGTATGGCGGGGGGTAAATAGAAGATGTACAGTGCGGAGTGTATGGCGGGGGGTAAATAGAAGATGTACAGTGCGGAGTTTATGGCGGGGGGTAAATAGAAGATTTACAGTGTGGAGTGTATGGCGGGGGGTAAATAGAAGATGTACAGTGCGGAGTGTATGGCGGGGGGTAGATAGAAGATGTACAGTGCGGAGTGAATGGCGGGGGGGGGGAAATAGAAGATGTACAGTGCGGAGTGAATGGCGGGGTGGTAAATAGAAGATGTACAGTGCGGACTGAATGGCGGGGGGTAAATAGAAGATGTACAGTGCGGAGTGTATGGCGGGGGGGTAAATAGAAGATGTACAGTGCGGAGTGAATGGCGGGGGGTAAATAGAAGATGTACAGTGCGGAGTGTATGGAGGGGGGTAAATAGAAGATGTACAGTGCGGAGTGTATGGCGGGGGGTAAATAGAAGATGTACAGTGCGGAGTGTATGGCGGGGGGTAAATAGAAGATGTACAGTGCGGAGTGCATGGCGGGGGATAAATAGAAGATGTACAGTGCGGAGTGAATGGCGGGGGGTAAATAGAAGATTTACAGTGCGGAGTGTATGGCGGGGGGTAAATAGAAGATGTACAGTGCGGAGTGAATGGCTGGGGGGGTAAATGGAAGATGTACAGTGCGGAGTGTATGGAGGGGGGTAAATAGAAGATGTACAGTGTGGAGTGTATGGCAGGGGGTAAATAGAAGATGTACAGTGCGGAGTGTATGGCGGGGGGTAAATAGAAGATGTGCAGTGCGGAGTGAATGGCGGGGGGTAAATAGAAGATGTACAGTGCGGAGTGTATGGCGGGGGTTAAATAGAAGATGTACAGTGCGGAGTGTATAGCCGGGGGTAAATAGAAGATGTACAGTGCGGAGTGTATGGCGGGGGGTAAATAGAAGATGTACAGTGCGGAGTGAATGGCGGGGGAAAAAATAGAAGATGTACAGTGCGGAGTGAATGGCGGGGGGTAAATAGAAGATGTACAGTGCGGAGTGTATGGCGGGGGTTAAATAGAAGATGTACAGTGCGGTGTGTATGGCGGGGGGGTAAATAGAAGATGTACAGTGCGGAGTGTATGGCTGAGGGGTAAATAGAAGATGTACAGTGCGGAGTAAATGGCTGGGGGGGTAAATAGAAGATGTACAGTGCGGAGTGTATGGCGGGGGTCAATAGAAGATGTACAGTGCGGAGTGAATGGCGGGGGGTAAATAGAAGATGTACAGTGTGGAGTGTATGGCGGGGGGTAAATAGAAGATGTACAGTGCGGAGTGTATGGCGGGGGGTAAATAGAAGATGTACAGTGCGGAGTGTATGGCGGGGGATAAATAGAAGATGTACAGTGCGGAGTGTATGGCGGGAGGTAAATAGAAGATGGACAGTGCGGAGTGAATGGCGGGGGGTAAATAGAAGATGTACAGTGCGGAGTGTATGGCGGGGGGTAAATAGAAGATGTAAAGTGCGGAGTGTATGGCGGGGGGTAAATAGAAGATGTACAGTGCGGAGTGTATGGCGGGGGGTAAATAGAGGATGTACAGTGCGGAGTGTATGGCGGGGGGTAAATAGAAGATGTACAGTGCGGAGTGTATGGCGGGGGGTAAATAGAAGATGTACAGTGCGGAGTGAATGGCGGGGGGTAAATAGAAGATGTACAGTGCGGAGTGAATGGCGGGGGGTAAATAGATTATGTACAGTGCGGAGAAAATGGCGGGGGGTAAATAGAAGATGTACAGTGCGGAGTGTATGGCGGGGGGTAAATAGAAGATGTACAGTGCGGAGTGTATGGCGGGGGGTAAATAGAAGATGTACAGTGCGGAGTGTATGGCGGGGGTAAATAGAAGATGTAAAGTGCGGAGTGTATGGCGGGGGGTAAATAGAAGATGTACAGTGCGGAGTGTATGGCGGGGGGTAAATAGAAGATGTACAGTGCGGAGTGAATGGCGGGGGGTAAATAGAAGATGTACAGTGCGGAGTGTATGGCGGGGGGTAAATAGAAGATGTACAGTGCGGAGTGTATGGCGGGGGGTAAATAGAAGATGTACAGTGCGGAGTGTATGGCGGGGGGTAAATAGAAAATGTACAGTGCGGAATGTATGGCGGGGGGTAAATAGGAGATGTACAGTGCGGAGTGAATGGCCGGGGGAAATAGAAGATGTACAGTGCGGAGTGAATGGCGGGGGGTAAATAGAAGATGTACAGTGCAGAGTGTATGGAGGGGGGTAAATAAAAGATGTACAGTGTGGACTGTATGGCGGGGGGTAAATAGAAGATGTACAGTGCGGAGTGTATGGCGGGGGGTAAATAGAAGATGTACAGTGCGGAGTGAATGGCGGGGGGTAAATAGAAGATGTACAGTGCGGAGTGTATGGCGGGGGGTAAATAGAAGATGTACAGTGCGGAGTGAATGGCTGGGGGGGGGGTAAATAGAAGATGTACAGTGCGGAGTGTATGGCGGGGGGTAAATAGAAGATGTACAGTGTGGAGTGTATGGCGGGGGGTAAATAGAAGATGTACAGTGCGGAGTGTATGGCGGGGGGTAAATAGAAGATGTACAGTGCGGAGTGTATTGCGGGGGGTAAATAGAAGATGTACAGTGTGGAGTGTATGGCGGGGGGTAAATAGAAGATGTACAGTGCGGAGTAAATGGCGGGGGGTAAATAGAAGATGTACAGTGCGGAGTGTATGGCGGGGGGTAAATAGAAGATGTACAGTGCGGAGTGTATGGCGGGGGGTAAATAGAAGATGTACAGTGCGGAGTGTATGGCAGGGGGTAAATAGAAGATATACAGTGCGGAGTGTATGGCAGGGGGTAAATAGAAGATGTACAGTGCGGAGTGTATGGCGGGGGTTAAATAGAAGACGTACAGTGCGGAGTGAATGGCGGGGGGTAAATAGAAAATGTACAGTGCGGAGTGTATGGCGGGGGGTAAATAGAAGATGTACAGTGCGGAGTGTATGGCGGGGGTTAAATAGAAGATGTACAGTGCGGAGTGAATGGCGGGGGGGTAAATAGAAGATGTACAGTGCGGAGTGTATGGCGGGGGGTAAATAGAAGATGTACAGTGCGGAGTGTATGGCGAGGGGTAGATAGAAGATGTACAGTGTGTAGTGTATGGCGGGGGGTAAATAGAAGATGTACAGTACGGAGTGTATGGCGGGGGGTAAATAGAAGATGTGCAGTGCGGAGTGAATGTCGGGGGGTAAATAGAAGATGTACAGTGCGGAGTGTATGGTGGGGGGTAAATAGAAGATGTACAGTGTGGAGTGTATGGCGGGGGATAAATAGAAGATGTACAGTGCGGAGTGAATGGCAGGGGGTAAATAGAAGATGTACCGTGTGGAGTGTATGGCGGGGGGTAAATAGAAGATGTACAGTGTGGAGTGTATGGCGGGGGGTAAATAGAAGATGTACAGTGTGGAGTGAATGGCGGGGGGTAAATAGAAGATGTACCGTGTGGAGTGTATGGCGGGGGGTAAAGAGAAGATGTACAGTGTGGAGTGTATGGCGGGGGGTAAATAGAAGATGTACAGTGTGGAGTGTATGGCGGGGGGTAAATAGAAGATGTACAGTGCGGAATAAATGGCGGGGGGTAAATAGAAAATGTACAGTGCGGAGTGTATGGCGGGCGGTAAATAGAAGATGTACAGTGCGGAGTGTATGGCAGGGGGTAAATAGAAGATGTACAGTGCGGAGTGTATGGCAGGGGGTAAATAGAAGATGTACAGTGCGGAGTGTATGGCGGGGGGTAAATAGAAGATGTACAGTGCGGAGTGTATGGCAGGGGGTAAATAGAAGATGTACTTTGCGGAGTGTATGGCGGGGGGTAAATAGAAGATGTACAGTGCGGAGTGTATGGCGGGGGGTAAATAGAAGATGTACTTGGCGTAGTGTATGGCAGGGGGTAAATAGCAGATGTACAGTGCAGAGTGAATGGCGGGGGGTAAATAGAAGATGTACAGTGCGGAGTGTATGGCGGGGGGTAAATAGAAGATGTACAGTGCGGAGTGTATGGCGAGAGGTAGATAGAAGATGTACAGTGTGTAGTGTATGTCGGGGGGTAAATAGAAGATGTACAGTACGGAGTGTATGGCGGGGGGTAAATAGAAGATGTACAGTGCGGAGTGAATGGCGGGGGGTAAATAGAAGATGTACAGTGCGGAGTGTATGGCGGGGGGTAAATAGAAGATGTACAGTGTGGAGTGAATGGCGGGGGATAAATAGAAGATGTACAATGCGGAGTGAATGGCAGGGGGTAAATAGAAGATGTACAGTGTGGAGTGAATGGCGGGGGGTAAATAGAAGATGTACCGTGTGGAGTGTATGGTGGGGGGTAAATAGAAGATGTACAGTGTGGAGTGTATGGCGGGGGGTAAATAGAAGATGTACAGTGCGGAGTGTATGGCGGGGGGTAACTAGAAGATGTACAGTGTGGAGTGTATGGCGGGGGGTAAATAGAAGATGTACAGTGTGGAGAGAATGGCGGGGGGTAAATAGAAGATGTACAGTGTGGAGTGTATGGCGGGGGATAAATAGAAGATGTACAGTGCGGAGTGAATGGCGGGGGGAAAATAGAAGATGTACAGTGCGGAGTGTATGGCAGGGGATAAATAGAATATGTACAGTGCGGAGTGAATGGCGGGGGGTAAATAGAAGATGTACAGTGTGGAGTGAATGGCGGGGGGTAAATAGAAGATGTACCATGTGGAGTGTATGGCGGGGGGTAAATAGAAGATGTACAGTGCGGAGTGTATGGCAGGGGGTAAATAGAAGATGTACAGTGCGGAGTGTATGGCGGGGGGTAAATAGAAGATGTACAGTGCGGAGTGTATGGCGGGGGGTAAATAGAAGATGTACAGTGTGGAGTGTATGGCGGGGGGTAAATAGAAGATGTACAGTGCGGAGTGAATGGCCGGGGGGAAATAGAAGATGTACAGTGCGGAGTGAATGGCGGGGGGAAATAGAAGATGTACAGTGCGGAGTGTATGGAGGGGGGTAAATAAAAGATGTACAGTGTGGACTGTATGGCGGGGGGTAAATAGAAGATGTACAGTGCGGAGTGTATGGCGGGGGGTAAATAGAAGATGTACAGTGCGGAGTGTATGGCGGGGGGGGGGGGGTAAATAGAAGATGTACAGTGTGGAGTGTATGACGGGGGGTAAATAGAAGATGTGCAGTGTGGAGTGTATGGCGGGGGGGGTAAATAGAAGATGTACAGTGCGGAGTGTATGGAGGGGGGAAAATAGAAGATGTACAGTGCGGAGTGTATGCAGGGGGGTAAATAGAAGATGTACAGTGTGTAGTGTATTTCGGGGAGTAAATAGTAGATGTACAGTGCGGAGTGTATGGCGGGGGGTAAATAGAAGATGTACAGTGCGGAGTGTATGGAGGGGGGTAAATAGAAGATGTACAGTGTGGAGTGTATTTCGGGGAGTAAATAGAAGATGTACAGTGTGGAGTGTATGGCGGGGGGTAAATAGAAGATGTACAGTGCGGAGTGTATGGTGGGGGGTAAAAAGAAGATGTACAGTGCGGAGTGAATGGTGGGGGGTAAATAGAAGATGTACAGTGCGGAGTGAATGGCGGGGGGTAAATAGAAGATGTACAGTGCGGAGTGAATGGCTGGGGGGGGGGGGGGTAAATAGAAGATGTACAGTGTGGAGTGTATGGCGGGGGATAAATAAAAGATGTACAGTGCGGAGTGAATGGCGGGGGGTAAATAGAAGATGTACAGTGCGGAGTGTATGGCGGGGGGTAAATAGAAGATGTACAGTGCGGAGTGAATGGCTGGGGGGGGGGGGGGTAAATAGAAGATGTACAGTGTGGAGTGTATGGCGGGGGATAAATAAAAGATGTACAGTGCGGAGTGAATGGCGGGGGGTAAATAGAAGATGTACAGTGCGGAGTGTATGGCGGGGGGTAAATAGAAGATGTACAGTGCGGAGTGAATGGCGGGGGGTAAATAGAAGATGTACAGTGCGGAGTGTATGGGGGGGGTAAATAGAAGATGTACAGTGCGGAGTGAATGGCTGGGGGGGGTAAATAGAAGATGTACAGTGCGGAGTGTATGGCGGGGGGTAAATAGAAGATGTACAGTGTGGAGTGTATGGCGGGGGGTAAATAGAAGATGTACAGTGTGGAGTGTATGGCGGGGGGTAAATAGAAGATGTACAGTGCGGAGTAAATGGCGGGGGGTAAATAGAAGATGTACAGTGCGGAGTGTATGGCGGGGGGTAAATAGAAGATGTACAGTGCGGAGTGTATGGCGGGGGGTAAATAGAAGATGTACAGTGCGGAGTGTATGGCAGGGGGTAAATAGAAGATGTACAGTGCGGAGTGTATGGCGGGGGGTAAATAGAAGATGTACAGTGCGGAGTGTATGGCGGGGGGTAAATAGAAGATGTACTTTGCGGAGTGTATGGCGGGGGGTAAATAGCAGATGTACAGTGCAGAGTGAATGGCGGGGGGTAAATAGAAGATGTACAGTGCGGAGTGTACGGCGGGGGGGTAAATTGAAGATGTACAGTGCGGAGTGTATGGCAGGGGGTAAATAGAAGATGTACAGTGTGGAGTGTATGGCGGGGGGTAAATAGAAGATGTACAGTGCGGAGTGTATGGCGGGGGGGTAAATAGAAGATGTACAGTGCGGAGTGTATGGCGGGTGGTAAATAGAAGATGTACAGTGTGGAGTGTATGGCGGGGGGTAAATAGAAGATGTACAGTGCGGAGTGAATGGCGGGGGGGTAAATAGAAGATGTACAGTGCGGAGTGTATGGCGGGGGTTAAATAGAAGATGTACAGTGCGGAGTGAATGGCGGGGGGTAAATAGAAGATGTACAGTGCGGAGTGTATGGCGGGGGGTAAATAGAAGATGTACAGTGCGGAGTGTATGGCGGGGGTTAAATAGAAGATGTACAGTGCGGAGTGAATGGCGGGGGGGGGGGGTAAATAGAAGATGTACAGTGCGGAGTGTATGGCGGGGGGTAAATAGAAGATGTACAGTGCGGAGTGTATGGCGAGGGGTAGATAGAAGATGTACAGTGTGTAGTGTATGGCGGGGGGTAAATAGAAGATGTACAGTACGGAGTGTATGGCGGGGGTAAATAGAAGATGTACAGTGCGGAGTGAATGGCGGGGGGTAAATAGAAGATGTACAGTGCGGAGTGTATGGCGGGGGGTAAATAGAAGATGTACAGTGTGGAGTGTATGGCGGGGGATAAATAGAAGATGTACAGTGCGGAGTGAATGGCAGGGGGTAAATAGAAGATGTACAGTGTGGAGTGAATGGCGGGGGGTAAATAGAAGATGTACCGTGTGGAGTGTATGGCGGGGGGTAAATAGAAGATGTACAGTGTGGAGTGTATGGCGGGGGGTAAATAGAAGATGTACAGTGTGGAGTGTATGGCGGGGGGTAAATAGAAGATGTACAGTGCGGAGTAAATGGCGGGGGGTAAATAGAAGATGTACAGTGCGGAGTGTATGGCGGGGGGTAAATAGAAGATGTACAGTGCGGAGTGTATGTCGGGGGGTAAATAGAAGGTGTACAGTGCGGAGTGTATGGCAGGGGGTAAATAGAAGATGTACAGTGCGGAGTGTATGGCAGGGGGTAAATAGAAGATGTACAGTGCGGAGTGTATGGCGGGGGGTAAATAGAAGATGTACAGTGCGAAGTGTAAGGCAGGGGGTAAATAGAAGATGTACTTTGCGGAGTGTATGGCGGGGGGTAAATAGAAGATGTACAGTGCGGAGTGTATGGCGGGGGGGTAAATAGAAGATGTACTTTGCGTAGTGCATGGCGGGGGGTAAATAGCAGATGTACAGTGCAGAGTGAATGGCGGGGGGTAAATAGAAGATGTACAGTGCGGAGTGTATGGCGGGGGGGTAAATTGAAGATGTACAGTGCGGAGTGTATGGCAGGGGGTAAATAGAAGATGTACAGTGTGGAGTGTATGGCGGGGGGTAAATAGAAGATGTACAGTGCGGAGTGTATGGCGGGGGTTAAATAGAAGATGTACAGTGCGGAGTGAATGGCGGGGGGGGGGTAAATAGAAGATGTACAGTGCGGAGTGTATGGCGGGGGGTAAATAGAAGATGTACAGTGCGGAGTGTATGGCGAGGGGTAGATAGAAGATGTACAGTGTGTAGTGTATGGCGGGGGGTAAATAGAAGATGTACAGTACGGAGTGTATGGCGGGGGTAAATAGAAGATGTACAGTGCGGAGTGAATGGCGGGGGGTAAATAGAAGATGTACAGTGCGGAGTGTATGGCGGGGGGTAAATAGAAGATGTACAGTGCGGAGTGAATGGCGGGGGGGTAAATAGAAGATGTACAGTGCGGAGTGTATGGCGGGGGTTAAATAGAAGATGTACAGTGCGGAGTGAATGGCGGGGGGTAAATAAAAGATGTACAGTGCGGAGTGTATGGCGGGGGGTAAATAGAAGATGTACAGTGCGGAGTGTATGGCGGGGGTTAAATAGAAGATGTACAGTGCGGAGTGAATGGCGGGGGGGGGGTAAATAGAAGATGTACAGTGCGGAGTGTATGGCGGGGGGTAAATAGAAGATGTACAGTGCGGAGTGTATGGCGAGGGGTAGA
Source organism: Pelophylax lessonae (assembly GCF_965119305.1). NCBI lineage: Eukaryota > Metazoa > Chordata > Amphibia > Anura > Ranidae > Pelophylax > Pelophylax lessonae. The sequence goes on from NC_138771.1 coordinate 424,253,643, forward strand.
TAGAAGATGTACAGTGTGTAGTGTATGGCGGGGGGTAAATAGAAGATGTACAGTACGGAGTGTATGGCGGGGGTAAATAGAAGATGTACAGTGCGGAGTGAATGGCGGGGGGTAAATAGAAGATGTACAGTGCGGAGTGTATGGCGGGGGGTAAATAGAAGATGTACAGTGTGGAGTGTATGGCGGGGGATAAATAGAAGATGTACAGTGCGGAGTGAATGGCAGGGGGTAAATAGAAGATGTACAGTGTGGAGTGAATGGCGGGGGGTAAATAGAAGATGTACCGTGTGGAGTGTATGGCGGGGGGTAAATAGAAGATGTACAGTGTGGAGTGTATGGCGGGGGGTAAATAGAAGATGTACAGTGTGGAGTGTATGGCGGGGGGTAAATAGAAGATGTACAGTGCGGAGTAAATGGCGGGGGATAAATAGAAGATGTACAGTGCGGAGTGTATGGCGGGGGGTAAATAGAAGATGTACAGTGCGGAGTGTATGGCGGGGGGTAAATAGAAGATGTACAGTGCGGAGTGTATGGCAGGGGGTAAATAGAAGATGTACAGTGCGGAGTGTATGGCAGGGGGTAAATAGAAGATGTACAGTGCGGAGTGTATGGCGGGGGGTAAATAGAAGATGTACAGTGCGAAGTGTAAGGCAGGGGGTAAATAGAAGATGTACTTTGCGGAGTGTATGGCGGGGGGTAAATAGAAGATGTACAGTGCGGAGTGTATGGCGGGGGGGTAAATAGAAGTTGTACTTTGCGTAGTGCATGGCGGGGGGTAAATAGCAAATGTACAGTGCAGAGTGAATGGCGGGGGGTAAATAGAAGATGTACAGTGCGGAGTGTATGGCGGGGGGGTAAATTGAAGATGTACAGTGCGGAGTGTATGGCAGGGGGTAAATAGAAGATGTACAGTGTGGAGTGTATGGCGGGGGGTAAATAGAAGATGTAGAGTGCGGAGTGTATGGCGGGGGTTAAATAGAAGATGTACAGTGCGGAGTGAATGGCGGGGGGGGTAAATAGAAGATGTACAGTGCGGAGTGTATGGCGGGGGGTAAATAGAAGATGTACAGTGCGGAGTGTATGGCGAGGGGTAGATAGAAGATGTACAGTGTGTAGTGTATGGCGGGGGGTAAATAGAAGATGTACAGTACGGAGTGTATGGCGGGGGTAAATAGAAGATGTACAGTGCGGAGTGAATGGCGGGGGGTAAATAGAAGATGTACAGTGCGGAGTGTATGGCGGGGGGTAAATAGAAGATGTACAGTGTGGAGTGTATGGCGGGGGATAAATAGAAGATGTACAGTGCGGAGTGAATGGCAGGGGGTAAATAGAAGATGTACAGTGTGGAGTGAATGGCGGGGGGTAAATAGAAGATGTACCGTGTGGAGTGTATGGCGGGGGGTAAATAGAAGATGTACAGTGTGGAGTGTATGGCGGGGGGTAAATAGAAGATGTACAGTGTGGAGTGTATGGCGGGGGGTAAATAGAAGATGGACAGTGCGGAGTGAATGGCGGGGGGTAAATAGAAGATGTACAGTGCGGAGTGTATGGCGGGGGGTAAATAGAAGATGTAAAGTGCGGAGTGTATGGCGGGGGGTAAATAGAAGATGTACAGTGCGGAGTGTATGGCGGGGGGTAAATAGAGGATGTACAGTGCGGAGTGTATGGCGGGGGGTAAATAGAAGATGTACAGTGCGGAGTGTATGGCGGGGGGTAAATAGAAGATGTACAGTGCGGAGTGAATGGCGGGGGGTAAATAGAAGATGTACAGTGCGGAGTGAATGGCGGGGGGTAAATAGATTATGTACAGTGCGGAGAAAATGGCGGGGGGTAAATAGAAGATGTACAGTGCGGAGTGTATGGCGGGGGGTAAATAGAAGATGTACAGTGCGGAGTGTATGGCGGGGGGTAAATAGAAGATGTACAGTGCGGAGTGTATGGCGGGGGTAAATAGAAGATGTAAAGTGCGGAGTGTATGGCGGGGGGTAAATAGAAGATGTACAGTGCGGAGTGTATGGCGGGGGGTAAATAGAAGATGTACAGTGCGGAGTGAATGGCGGGGGGTAAATAGAAGATGTACAGTGTGGAGTGTATGGCGGGGGGTAAATAGAAGATGTACAGTGCGGAGTGTATGGCGGGGGGTAAATAGAAGATGTACAGTGCGGAGTGTATGGCGGGGGGTAAATAGAAAATGTACAGTGCGGAATGTATGGCGGGGGGTAAATAGGAGATGTACAGTGCGGAGTGAATGGCCGGGGGAAATAGAAGATGTACAGTGCGGAGTGAATGGCGGGGGGTAAATAGAAGATGTACAGTGCAGAGTGTATGGAGGGGGGTAAATAAAAGATGTACAGTGTGGACTGTATGGCGGGGGGTAAATAGAAGATGTACAGTGCGGAGTGTATGGCGGGGGGTAAATAGAAGATGTACAGTGCGGAGTGAATGGCGGGGGGTAAATAGAAGATGTACAGTGCGGAGTGTATGGCGGGGGGTAAATAGAAGATGTACAGTGCGGAGTGAATGGCTGGGGGGGGGGGGTAAATAGAAGATGTACAGTGCGGAGTGTATGGCGGGGGGTAAATAGAAGATGTACAGTGTGGAGTGTATGGCGGGGGGTAAATAGAAGATGTACAGTGCGGAGTGTATGGCGGGGGGTAAATAGAAGATGTACAGTGCGGAGTGTATTGCGGGGGGTAAATAGAAGATGTACAGTGTGGAGTGTATGGCGGGGGGTAAATAGAAGATGTACAGTGCGGAGTAAATGGCGGGGGGTAAATAGAAGATGTACAGTGCGGAGTGTATGGCGGGGGGTAAATAGAAGATGTACAGTGCGGAGTGTATGGCGGGGGGTAAATAGAAGATGTACAGTGCGGAGTGTATGGCAGGGGGTAAATAGAAGATATACAGTGCGGAGTGTATGGCAGGGGGTAAATAGAAGATGTACAGTGCGGAGTGTATGGCGGGGGTTAAATAGAAGACGTACAGTGCGGAGTGAATGGCGGGGGGTAAATAGAAAATGTACAGTGCGGAGTGTATGGCGGGGGGTAAATAGAAGATGTACAGTGCGGAGTGTATGGCGGGGGTTAAATAGAAGATGTACAGTGCGGAGTGAATGGCGGGGGGGTAAATAGAAGATGTACAGTGCGGAGTGTATGGCGGGGGGTAAATAGAAGATGTACAGTGCGGAGTGTATGGCGAGGGGTAGATAGAAGATGTACAGTGTGTAGTGTATGGCGGGGGGTAAATAGAAGATGTACAGTACGGAGTGTATGGCGGGGGGTAAATAGAAGATGTGCAGTGCGGAGTGAATGGCGGGGGGTAAATAGAAGATGTACAGTGCGGAGTGTATGGTGGGGGGTAAATAGAAGATGTACAGTGTGGAGTGTATGGCGGGGGATAAATAGAAGATGTACAGTGCGGAGTGAATGGCAGGGGGTAAATAGAAGATGTACCGTGTGGAGTGTATGGCGGGGGGTAAATAGAAGATGTACAGTGTGGAGTGTATGGCGGGGGGTAAATAGAAGATGTACAGTGTGGAGTGAATGGCGGGGGGTAAATAGAAGATGTACCGTGTGGAGTGTATGGCGGGGGGTAAAGAGAAGATGTACAGTGTGGAGTGTATGGCGGGGGGTAAATAGAAGATGTACAGTGCGGAGTGTATGGCGGGGGGTAAATAGAAGATGTACAGTGCGGAGTGAATGGCGGGGGGTAAATAGAAGATGTACAGTGCTGAGTTTATGGCGGGGGGTAAATAGAAGATGTACAGTGCGGAGTGTATGGTGGGGGGTAAATAGAAGATGTACAGTGCGGAGTGAATGGCGGGGGGTAAATAGAAGATGTACAGTGCGGAGTGAATGGCGGGGGGTAAATAGAAGATGTACAGTGCGGAATGTATGGCGGGGGTAAATAGAAGATGTACAGTGCGGAGTGAATGGCGGGGGGTAAATAGAAGATGTACAGTGCGGAGTGAATGGCGGGGGGTAAATAGAAGATGTACAGTGCAGAGTGTATGGCGGGGGGTAAATAAAAGATGTACAGTGCGGAGTGAATGGCGGGGGGTAAATAGAAGATGTACAGTGCGGAGTGTATGGCGGGGGGTAAATAAAAGATGTACAGTGTGGAGTGTATGGCGGGGGGTAAATAGAAGATGTACAGTGCGGAGTGTATGGCGGGGGGTAAATAGAAGATGTACAGTGCGGAGTGAATGGCGGGGGGTAAATAGAAGATGTACAGTGCTGAGTTTATGGCGGGGGGTAAATAGAAGATGTACAGTGTGGAGTGTATGGTGGGGGGTAAATAGAAGATGTACAGTGCGGAGTGAATGGCGGGGGGTAAATAGAAGATGTACAGTGCGGAGTGAATGGCGGGGGGTAAATAGAAGATGTACAGTGCGGAATGTATGGCGGGGGTAAATAGAAGATGTACAGTGCGGAGTGAATGGCGGGGGGTAAATAGAAGATGTACAGTGCGGAGTGAATGGCGGGGGGTAAATAGAAGATGTACAGTGCAGAGTGTATGGCGGGGGGTAAATAGAAGATGTACAGTGCGGAGTGAATGGCGGGGGGTAAATAGAAGATGTACAGTGCGGAGTGAATGGCTGGGGGGGGGGGGGGTAAATAGAAGATGTACAGTGCGGAGTGTATGGCGGGGGATAAATAAAAGATGTACAGTGCGGAGTGAATGGCGGGGGGTAAATAGAAGATGTACAGTGCGGAGTGAATGGCGGGGGGTAAATAGAAGATGTACAGTGTGGAGTGTATGGCGGGGGGTAAATAGAAGATGTACAGTGCGGAGTGTATGGCGGGGGGAAAATAGAAGATGTACAGTGCGGAGTGTATGGAGGGGGGTAAATAGAAGATGTACAGTGCGGAGTGTATGGCGGGGGGTAAATAGAAGATGTACAGTGCGGAGTGTATGGCGGGGGGTAAATAGAAGATGTACAGTGCGGAGCGTATGGCGGGGGGTAAATAGAAGATGTACAGTGCGGAGTGTATGGCGGGGGATAAATAAAAGATGTACAGTGCGGAGTGAATGGCGGGGGGTAAATAGAAGATGTACAGTGCGGAGTGTATGACGGGGGGTAAATAGAAGATGTACAGTGCGGAGTGAATGGCTGGGGGGGGGGTAAATAGAAGATGTACAGTGCGGAGTGTATGGCGGGGGTAAATAGAAGATGTACAGTGCGGAGTGAATGGCGGGGGGTAAATAGAAGATATACAGTGCGGAGTGTATGGCGGGGAGTAAATAGAAGATGTACAGTGCGAAGTGTATGGCAGGGGGTAAATAGAAGATGTACTTTGCGGAGGGTATGGCGGGGGGGAAATAGAAGATGTACAGTGTGGAGTGAATGGCGGGGGGTAAATAGAAGATGTACAGTGCGGAGTGTATGGCGGGGGTAAATAGAAGATGTACAGTGCAGAGTGTATGGCGGGGGATAAATAGAAGATGTACAGTGCGGAGTTTATGGCGGGGGGTAAATAGAAGATGTACAGTGCGGAGTGAATGGCGGGGGGTAAATAGAAGATGTACAGTGCGGAATGTATGGCAGGGGGTAAATAGAAGATGTACAGTGCGGAGTGTATGGCGGGGGGTAAATAGAAGATGTACAGTGCAGAGTGTATGGCGGGGGGTAAATAGAAGATGTACAGTGCGGGGTGTATGGAGGGGGGTAAATAGAAGATGTACAGTGTGGAGTGTATGGCGGGGGGTAAATAGAAGATGTACAGTGCGGAGTGTAGGGAGGTGGGTAAATAGAAGATGTACAGTGTGGAGTGTATGGAGGGGAGTAAATAGAAGATGTACAGTGCGGAGTGTATGGAGGGGGGTAAATAGAAGATGTACAGTGCGGAGTGTATGGCGGGGGGTAAATAGAAGATGTACAGTGCAGAGTGTATGGAGGGGGGTAAATAGCAGATGTACAGTGTGGAGTGTATGGCGGGGGGTAAATAGAAGATGTACAGTGCGGAGTATATGGCGGGGGGTAAATAGAAGATGTACAGTGCGGAGTGAATGGCGGGGGGTAAATAGAAGATGTACAGTGCTGAGTTTATGGCGGGGGGTAAATAGAAGATGTACAGTGCGGAGTGTATGGTGGCGGGTAAATAGAAGATGTACAGTGCGGAGTGAATGGCGGGGGGTAAATAGAAGATGTACAGTGCGGAGTGAATGGCGGGGGGTAAATAGAAGATGTACAGTGCGGAATGTATGGCGGGGGTAAATAGAAGATGTACAGTGCGGAGTGAATGGCGGGGGGTAAATAGAAGATGTACAGTGCGGAGTGAATGGCGGGGGGTAAATAGAAGATGTACAGTGCAGAGTGTATGGCGGGGGGTAAATAGAAGATGTACAGTGCGGAGTGAATGGCGGGGGGTAAATAGAAGATGTACAGTGCGGAGTGAATGGCTGGGGGGGGGGGGGTAAATAGAAGATGTACAGTGCGGAGTGTATGGCGGGGGATAAATAAAAGATGTACAGTGCGGAGTGAATGGCGGGGGGTAAATAGAAGATGTACAGTGAGGAGTGTATGGCGGGGGGAAAATAGAAGATGTACAGTGCGGAGTGTATGGAGGGGGGTAAATAGAAGATGTACAGTGCGGAGTGTATGGCGGGGGGTAAATAGAAGATGTACAGTGCGGAGTGTATGGCGGGGGGTAAATAGAAGATGTACAGTGCGGAGCGTATGGCGGGGGGTAAATAGAAGATGTACAGTGCGGAGTGAATGGCTGGGGGGGGGGGGGTAAATAGAAGATGTACAGTGCGGAGTGTATGGCGGGGGATAAATAAAAGATGTACAGTGCGGAGTGAATGGCGGGGGGTAAATAGAAGATGTACAGTGCGGAGTGTATGACGGGGGGTAAATAGAAGATGTACAGTGCGGAGTGAATGGCTGGGGGGGGGTAAATAGAAGATGTACAGTGCGGAGTGTATGGCGGGGGTAAATAGAAGATGTACAGTGCGGAGTGAATGGCGGGGGGTAAATAGAAGATATACAGTGCGGAGTGTATGGCGGGGAGTAAATAGAAGATGTACAGTGCGAAGTGTATGGCAGGGGGTAAATAGAAGATGTACTTTGCGGAGGGTATGGCGGGGGGGAAATAGAAGATGTACAGTGTGGAGTGAATGGCGGGGGGTAAATAGAAAATGTACAGTGCGGAGTGTATGGCGGGGGTAAATAGAAGATGTACAGTGCAGAGTGTATGGCGGGGGGTAAATAGAAGATGTACAGTGCGGAGTTTATGGCGGGGGGTAAATAGAAGATGTACAGTGCGGAGTGAATGGCGGGGGGTAAATAGAAGATGTACAGTGCGGAATGTATGGCAGGGGGTAAATAGAAGATGTACAGTGCGGAGTGTATGGCGGGGGGTAAATAGAAGATGTACAGTGCGGAGTGTATGGCGGGGGGTAAATAGAAGATGTACAGTGCGGGGTGTATGGAGGGGGGTAAATAGAAGATGAACAGCGTGGAGTGTATGGCGGGGGGTAAATAGAAGATGTACAGTGCGGAGTGTAGGGAGGTGGGTAAATAGAAGATGTACAGTGTGGAGTGTATGGAGGGGAGTAAATAGAAGATGTACAGTGCGGAGTGTATGGAGGGGGGTAAATAGAAGATGTACAGTGCGGAGTGTATTTCGGGGAGTAAATAGAAGATGTACAGTGCGGAGTGTATGGCGGGGGGTAAATAGAAGATGTACAGTGCGGAGTGTATGGCGGGGGGTAAATAGAAGATGTACAGTGCGGAGTGTATGGCGGGGGGTAAATAGAAGATGTACAGTGCGGAGTTTATGGCGGGGGTAAATAGAAGATTTACAGTGTGGAGTGTATGGCGGGGGGTAAATAGAAGATGTACAGTGCGGAGTGTATGGCGGGGGGTAGATAGAAGATGTACAGTGCGGAGTGAATGGCGGGGGGGGGGGAAATAGAAGATGTACAGTGCGGAGTGAATGGCGGGGTGGTAAATAGAAGATGTACAGTGCGGACTGAATGGCGGGGGGTAAATAGAAGATGTACAGTGCGGAGTGTATGGCGGGGGGGTAAATAGAAGATGTACAGTGCGGAGTGAATGGCGGGGGGTAAATAGAAGATGTACAGTGCGGAGTGTATGGAGGGGGGTAAATAGAAGATGTACAGTGCGGAGTGTATGGCGGGGGGTAAATAGAAGATGTACAGTGCGGAGTGTATGGCGGGGGGTAAATAGAAGATGTACAGTGCGGAGTGCATGGCGGGGGATAAATAGAAGATGTACAGTGCGGAGTGAATGGCGGGGGGTAAA